>NC_142878.1:113398303-113703392 GCF_051225735.1 Oryctolagus cuniculus
GTACTGGGGGACTGTCGCTCCCCGTCTTCGTGGAGGAATGACACAGGACCCTGCGTTGTTCTTTCGTCTGCTCGGCCCTCCATGGGTTTGCTGCTGGTTCTTCCCGGGTTGGCTACCAACCCTTCCACCTCTGTGGAAAGGCGGTTCCCCCTAGCCACTTTCACAACTTCTGCGGGGGAGCGGCACACCGCCGGCCGGCTCTCTCGGGGGCTGCTCAGGTGTTCCTTCAGATAGATGTTCCTGGTGCATGTTGTCTCTCTCCTCCTTTATAGTCCTCTTCCACCAATCCCAACTCTGCTACCCACACACCAAGTAGGCTGCTCTCCTCCAATCAGGAGCAGGTCCTGCTGTTTACTGGTTGAACTGGAGGCAGCTGTGTAGAAGCTGTTTCCTCCTCTCCCAGCGCCATATTGTGGGAGAGCAGATGCATAAAATAAGTCTTAATTCGAGTACCATAGTCTAGTCCAGAGTTGCTCCCCACAGGGGACTTCAATACTCCACTCTCAGAAATAGATCAACAGGACAGAAGATCAACAAGGATACAGTAGATTTAAATGACACTATAGCTCAAATGGATCTAACAGATATATACAGAACTTTTCATCCTACACATGAAGCATTTACACTCTTCTCAGCAGTACATGGAACCTTCTCTAGGATTGACCACATACTAGGCCATAAAGCAAGTCTCAGCAAATTCAAAAGAATTAGAATCATACCATGCAGCTTCTCAGACCATAAAGGAATGAAGTGGGAAATTAGCAACTCAGGAATCTCTAGAGCATACGCAAACACATGGAGAGTGAAAAACATGCTCCTGAATGAACAATGGGTCATAGAAGAAATTAAAAGAGAAATCAAAAATTTTCTGGAAGTAAATGAGAATAACAGCACAACATACCAAAACTTATGGGACGCAGCAAAAGCAGTGTTAAGAGGAAAGTTTATATCAGTAGGTGCCTACATCAAAATTTGGAAAGGCACCAAATAGATGAGCTTTCAGTTCACCTCAAGGATCTAGAAATTCTACAGCAAACCAGACCCAAATTTAGTAGGAGAAGAGAAATAATTAAAACCAGAGAAGAAATCAACAGGATTGAATCCAAAAAACATTACAAAAAATCAACCAAACGAGGAGCTGATTTTTTGAAAAAATAAACAAAATTGACACCCCATTGGCCCAACCAACTAAAAAAAAAGAAGAGAAAAGACCCAAATCAATAAAATCAGAGATGAAAAGGAAACATAACAACAGACACCACAGAAATAAAAAGAATCATCAGAAATTACTACAAGGACTTGTATGCCAGCAAACAGGGAAATCTATCAGAAATGGATAGATTCCTGGACACATGCAACCTACCTAAGTTGAACCAGAAAGACATAGAAAATCTAAACAGACCCATAACTGAGACAGAAATTGAAACAGTAATAAAGGCCCTCCCAACAAAGAAAAGCCCAGGACCAGATGGATTCACTGCTGAATTCTACCAGACATTTAAAGAAGAACTAACTCCAATTCTTCTCAAACTATTCAGAACAATTGAAAAAGAGGGGGTCCTCCCAAATTCTTTCTATGAAGCCAGCATCACCTTAATTCCTAAGCCGGAAAAAGATGCAGCACTGAAAGAAAATTACAGACCAATATCCCTGATGAACATAGATGCAAAAATCCTCAATAAAATTCTCGCCAATAGAATGCAACAACACATCAGAAAGATCATCCACCCAGACCAAGTGGGATTTATCCCTGGTATGCAGGGATGGTTCAACATTCAGAAATCAATCACTGTGATACACCACATTAATAGACTGCAAAAGAAAAACCATATGATTATCTCAATAGATGCCGAGAAAGCATTTGATAAAATACAACACCATTTCATGATGAAAATTCTAAGCAAAATGGGTATGGAAGGAACATTCCTCAATATAATCAAAGCAATCTATGAAAAACCCACAGCCAACATCCTATTGAATGGGGAAAAGTTGGAAGCATTTCCACTGAGATCTGGTACCAGACAGGGATGCCCACTCTCACCACTGCTATTCAATATAGTTCCGGAAGTTCTAGCCAGAGCTATTAGGCAAGAAAAAGAAATTAAAGGGATACAAATTGGGAAGGAAGAACTCAAACTATCCCTCTTTGCAGATGACATGATTCTTTATTTAGGGGACCCAAAGAACTCTACTAAGAGGTTATTGGAACTCATAGAAGATTTTGGCAAAGTAGCAGGGTATAAAATCAATGCACAAAAATCAACAGCCTTTGTATACACAGACAATGCCATGGTTGAGGAAGAACTTCTAAGATCAATCCCATTCACAATAGCTACAAAAACAATCAAATACCTTGGCATGAACTTAACCAAGGACGTTAAGGAACTGAACGATGAAAATTACAAAACCTTAAAGAAAGAAATAGAAGAGGATACCAAGAAATGGAAAAATCTTCTATGTTCATGGATTGGAAGAATCAATATCATCAAAATGTCCATTCTCCCAAAAGCAATTTATAGATTCAATGCAATACCAATCAAGATACCGAAGACCTTCTTCTCAGATCTGGAAAAAATGATGCTGAAATTCATATGGAGACACAAGAGACCTTGAATAGCTAAAGCAATCTTGTACAACAAAAACAAAGCTGGAGGCATCTCAATACCAGATTTCAGGACATACTACAGGGCAGTTGTCATCAAAACAGCATGGTACTGGTACAGAAACAGATAGGTAGACCAATGGAACAGAATTGACACACAAGAAATCAACCCAAACATCTACAGCCAACTCATATTTGATCAAGGATCCAAAACCAATCCCTGGAGTAAGGACAGTCTATTCAATAAGTGGTGCTGGGAAAATTGGATTTCCACGTGCAGAATCATGAAGCAAGATCCCTACCTTTCACCTTACACAAAAACCCACTCAACATGGATTAAAGACTTAAATATATGACCTGACACCATCAAATTATTAGAGAGCATTGGAAAATCCCTGCAAGATATAGGTACGGGCAATGACTTCTTGGAAAACACCCCAGAAGCACAGGCAGTCAAAGCCAAAATTAACATTTGGGATTGCATCAAATTGAGAAGTTTCTGTACTGCAAAAGAAACAGTCAGGAGAGTGAAGAGGCAACCAACAGAATGGGAAAAAATATTTGCAAAGTATGCAACAGATAAAGGGTTGATAACTAGAATCTACAAAGAAAGCAAGAAACTCCACAAGATCAAAACAAACAACCCACTTAAGAGATGGGCCAAGGACCTCAATAGACATTTTTCAAAAGAGGAAATCCAAATGGCCAACAGGCACAGGAAAATATGTTCAAGATCACTAGCAATCAGGGAAATGCAAATCAAAACCACAATGAAATTCCACCTTACCCCGGTTAGAATGGCTCACATTCAGAAATCTACCAACAATAGATGCTGGCGAGGATGTGGGGAAAAAGGGACACTAACCCACTGTTGGTGGGAATGGAAATTGGTTAAGCCACTGTGGATGTCAGTCTGGAGATTCCTCAGAAACCTGAAGATAACCCTACCATTCAACCCAGCCATCCCACTCCTTGGAATTTACCCAAAGGAAATGAAATTGGCAAATAAAAAAGAAGTCTGCACATTAATGTTTATTGCAGCTCAATTCACAATAGCTAAGACCTGGAACCAACCCAAATGCCCATCAACAGTAGACTGGATAAAGAAATTATGGGACATGTACTCTATCAAATACTATACAGCAGTCAAAAACAATGAAACCCTGTAATTTGCAACAGGATGGAGGAATTTGGAAAACATCATGCTGAGTGAATTAAGCCAGTCCCAAAGGTACAGATATCATATGTTCTCCCTGATTGGCGACAACTAACTGAGCACCAAAGGGGAAACTTGTTGAAGTGAAATGGACACTATGAGAAACAGTGACTTGATCAGCTCTTGTCCTGACAGTTGATGTACAACGTAATACTTTATCCATTTTAGTATTTTTTTTGTTCTAGTACCATTGGTTGAACTCTGTAATTAACACACAATTATTCTTAGGTGTTTAAACTGAAAAGTGATCCCTGTTAGGAATTTGGAAAACATTATGCTGAGTGAAATAAGCCAATCCCAAAGGGACAAATACCATATGTTCTCTTTGTTAGGTGACAACTAACTGAGCACCAAAAAGGAAACCTGTTAAAGTGAAATGAACATTATGAGAAACAGTGACTTGATCTGCCCTCACCCTGACTGTTGATGAGCAACTTAATATGTTATCCCTCTTAGTATTTTTTTTGTTTTTTCTACTTAATACTTTTGGTTGAATACTGTAATCAATACACAATTCTTCTTAAGTGCTGAAACTTAACTGAAAAGTGATCGCTGTTAAATATAAGAGTGGGAATAAGAGAGGGAAGAGATGTGCAATTCGGGACATGCTCAAGCTGACTTACCTCAAACGGTAGAGTTAGAAACATACCGGGGGATTCCAATTCAATCCCATCAAGGTGGCATGTACCAATGCCATTTCACTAGTCCCAGAGATCAATTTCTGTTCACAATTGATCATAATGATAGGACTAAGAACCAAAGGGATCATATAAACAAGAATAGTGTCTGCAAATACTAGCTGATAGAATTTAAAAAGGGAGAGAATGATCCAACATGGGAAGTGAGATACACAGCAGACTCATAGAATGGCAGATGTCCTAAACAGCACTCTGGCCTCATAATCAGCTCTTAAGGCATGCGGATCTGGCTGAAATGCCCATGAGACTATTTCAGGCATGGAAAGCCAAGACACTCTGGGGGAAAAAAAAAACCTAAATGAAAGATCTCCACGAGTGAGATCCCAGTGGAAAGAATGGGTCATCAATGAAGGAGGTACCTTTCTCTGAAGGGAGGAGAGAACTTCCACTTTGACCATGGCCTTGTCTAAATATGATCAGAGTTGGTGAATTCAGGGGGCTTCCATAGCCTTGGCAGCTCATGACAAGAGCCTAGGGTGATTACTGAGGCCATAAACAAGAGTGTCCATTTGTTAAGTCAACAACAGGAGTCACTGTGTACTTACTCCTCATGTAGGATCTCTGTCCTTAGTGTGCTGTACATTGAGATTTAATGCTATAACTAGTACTCAAACAGTATTTTTCACTTTATGTTTCTGTGTGGGAGCAAACTGTTGAAATCTTTATTTAATGTATGCTAAACTGATCTTCTGTATATAAAGAGAATTGAAAATGAATCTTGATGTGAATGGAAGGGGAGAGGGAGTGGGAAAGGGGAGAGTTGCGGGTGGGAGGTTCGTTATGGGGGGGAAGACATTGTAATCCATAAGCTGTACTTTGTAAATTTATATTCATTAAATAAAAGTCAAAAAAAAGGAAGGGACAAGATCTAAGTAGCACTTCTAATTTTAATCTAAGAAAACAAATCTCCAAATATATATATATATATATATTTATATATAGGTTTGTGTATATTAAAGTATTTATTTGTTGGAGAGTCTGAGTTACAGAGAGGAGCAGCAGAGAGAGGAGAGGGAGAGAGAGAGGTCTTCCATCTGATGGTTCACTCTCCAATTGGCTGCAACAGCCGGAGCTGCACCAGTCCGAAGCCAGGAGCTTTTTCCAGGTCTCCCACATGGGTGCAGGGGACTTAAGCCATCTTCTACTGCTTTCCCAGGCCATAGCAGAGAGCTGAATTGGGAGATGAGCAGCCAGGACTAGAACTAGGGCCCATATAGGATGCTGGGGCTTCAGACCAGGTTGTTATCCTGCTGCACCACAGTGCTGGCCTCCTAAATTTATATATTTTGATCTCCAGCTGATCACTGGCTAAGTATTATGATGCCTTTTCTGGCTCCAAAATTTAGTCACAAAAACTCAGATTCCATTATTGCAGGTTCCTCTCAATTATTTCCACACCCACCTACCTTTAACATTATTCAACATACCCAAGTCCAAAACTGACTGATCCTTAATGAAATGTGTACACTGACAGAATCAACACAACAAGGGGAATAAAATTTCTTGCACACTGTGCACTTGGCTTTCATATGTAATGTATGTATCTTAAGGAGAAGTCTAGATTTAATCTTTTATATTGCAATACACACTTACTTGTACCATGTAAGATAATCGCTGTGATAAAGGAAAACACACTTTTAAAAAAAGATTTATTTTTATGTTTGAAAGGCAGTTCTGGAGGGGAGGGAAAGAGAGAGGGAGAGAAAGGCAGAAAGAGAGAAAGAGGATTTCCACTGGCTGGTTCACTCCAATATGGTTTCCTCAGCCGGGACTAGGTCAGGCTGAAGCCAGGGGACAGAGGCTTCATTTGGGTATTTCTACTGTGGGTAATCAGCAGGGAGCTGTATCTGAAGTGGAGTATCTGGGACTCCACTGCAGGCAGTGGCTTAACCTGCTGCCATGCAGCACTGGCCCCAGAAAGAACACTTTTAAAAATTTACATTATATTCTCCATTTAACATACTTGCTGCAATCAAAAATATTTTGTAAATGACATGCTAAGAATAATCCAGACTCTCACTAAGCCTTCAAAATATAAACTAGCCCACATCTCTGTGGCAATGTAACCCTGTAAATAGCCATGTTTTCTAAACATATCTTGCATTTCCACTAATTTTCTGGAGTAACCCTTGAAATAATTTTGACCTAACAACTCTGGAAGAGTTCGTCTGCAAATCTTATGCTCGACAGTGTTTATCAACAACTCTCCAAAGTTTCATTCACAAAACTGCACTTATGTCATTTTGTTTTTTTTTAAATCATTCATTTTTGCAAAAGGTAGATTTAATCTTTGTTTAAATCTTTCATCTCAGACCTTCAATGAGAGGTTTCAGAGGAAAGATCCAAGGGAGTCAGAAGTTTAAATGACCCAGAGGGGTTTCCTCTGATTCCAGCCATTGTCACCAGGTTCCTCATCTACCCTAAGCTGAAAGGTAGTCGACCTCAGAAAGGTGCCACACAGCCTTGGTTGCACAGTAAGGGGGCTGTGGGACGTGGCCTGACCTGAGGGTGCAGTGGTTTACCTGTGTCCCCGGAAGGGTGGGATACGGTGAGTACCCTGTTTTGTGATCAGGGGGTAGACTGCAGACCAAGGACACAAACTGATTCTCTGGGTCCTCAGCCAGGCTGGCGGTGGGCATCCTGTGAGCACCAAGGAGCCCAGCCTGGTGGCATGGCTGAGGACCAAGTGCTTTCCCTCTGTCACTGACAGGTGTTACCTGTTGGCTCCCAGGGGTTCCTGGTGGTTAAGGTGTAGTTTTACACCACACTTGGGTGCAAGGTGGCCCAAAGAGGGTGTACCTTGCGGGCACCCATGTACCTATGCCTACAGTCATTGGGCAGCAAGTTGCTGGGCAGGCAGGAGCCTAAGCGCTCATGGGCACCCACCGACCCCTCCCACCAGCAGCGCTCAGGAATGAAATCATCCAGGCTTTCCTGCCCTCTCAACCAGCAGTCACAATGCATACTTGCAGGCAGCCCACAGCCCTGTGCCTGCTGTGAGTCATAGTTTGAAAATACAGTCTCTCCTCATGCCACCAGGAATCACTGCCGAGGGTGTCTCTGTTGCCAGCAGTGTTGGAGTTGCTTAGCAACGAGGAGGCCCACCTTTGGAAACTGGTTGGAGGTTTAGCCAGGGACCTGCCATCTTCCCGCCCCTTGCCTCCCTAAACACCTTCACCCAGGAGATACCAAACATCTGGATACCGCTAACATACCTTTTTTCCATTTTTCCCAACCTCCTGCTCACAACCGTAACATCCACTGTTTTAATATACTTTCTATGAGAACAAAACACTTTCTAGGAAGATGGTGGCAGAAAAAGAGATCCTGAGCTTAAACGAATGCCCAGACAAGATGCTGATGAGGGGGGCCCAGTGCTATGGCATAGTGGGTAAAACTGCCACCTGCAGTGCCAGCACCCCATATGGGCACCGGTTGGAGTTCTGGCTGCTGTAATTCTAATCCAGCTCTCTGCTATGGCCTGGGAAGGCAGTAGAAGTTGGCACTAGTCCTTGGGACCCTACATCTGTGTGGGAAACCTGGAAGAAGCTCCTGGTTCTTGGCTTTGGTCTGGCCCAGCTCAGACCCTTGTGGCCATTTGTGGAGTGAACCAGCAGATAGAAGACCTCTCTCTCTCTTGCTCTCGCTCTACCTCTCTGCCTTTTGAATAAATGAATATCTAAAAAAAATGCCAGTGAGTACCAAGCTTCTGGCACAATGGCTGTTCCAGGTGCACCAGCCTCACTCCTTGTGTCTGAGGGCTTCACAGTTACAGCCACAATGAAAAAATCAATCATACATGATCTTCCTGAACTGAATGCCCTCGCTCTGAGTCAGGGTACGTGAGATATAGAGGTTAGCAAACCTAGAATAAATTCTGAACCCCTTCCCTGGGTCTTTTTTGACAAAAATGGCAATCATTCATGCACAACAGAGTGTGGGGGTCAGGCTGGGTTGTGATAAAGGATCATGGGCAAGTGATTGGCTATATTCACTTATAAGCACCTTCCTAGTAACTCATGGTTTCTAGACCACATCAAATTACTCTTAAGCTGTTAACACAAAGAGAAACACCCCCATTCCTTATTAATTCCAAAACTAGCTCCACTCAGTAAGTACCTATCAAAAGGCAAGTTCTTAGCTTTGATGAACTTGCAAAATTTAACATGAGCTGATAGACAAATGCAAACATAAATTCATTAAATCATGTACAATAAGAAATTTCATTATTTAGCTTGGGAAATTTCAGAGAATCCTAGGATTTACTGTAATAATATTCTTACAGAAGTCACAGCCTGTGAAAGCACTGAAAGGAAACCCAGTATGAAACCTGTCTCTTGTTAGACCTTTTAAATGATCTTTTAAACAATCCAATATTTAATTCAGGTATCTCTGCCTTTTAATACATTTTCATTTCCTTTTTATAGTTTGTGGTATCAGAAAATTACTCTTGGGGCCGGTGCTGTGCCACAGTGGGTTAAACGCCCTAGCCTGAAGTGCCGGCATCCCAAATGGGTGCCAGTTCTAGTCCCAGCTGCTCCTCTTCTGATCCAGCTCTCTGCTATGGCCTGGGAAAGCATTAGATGGCCCAAGTGCTTAGGCAGAGAGAGAGAGAGAGAGAGAGAGAGAGAGATCGTTCAGCCACTGGGAAGGGATGATACAGGCCATGTGAGTGGGGTACCAGGATGCTTATACCCGCTTCCACCATGTATGCTTAAAGGACTTGGCATCATGACCAGTGTAAATCTGGTAAGGCTACATCCTTATATTGTGGGCAACAGGATGCACAAGAGAACAGCTATCCTGTCCTGGGGTGGGGGACTGGGATGGCAGACAAGAGACTTTGTGTGTACTGGGGGCATGGGAGGAGATGCAGGATCCCATGGTGGTTTGTGTGTTGGTTCCCAAGGGATGGGGTATTTTTTCTGTGATCTCAGAAAATCAAGTGTGGCAGGGCCAGGGCCCAGCAACCAGGGCACCTGGTGAAGAACAGTGCCACAGCCTGGCCAGAAACTGACTGCCTAAGCATTGACCTGGGCCTGCAGGCTTCCAGCTACTACTCTGGGAAGGAGGCATGGGATGGGAGCCGGAAAGGGGTTGAGGGCTACGTGGAGATCCATTTGTGTGTGTGTGTGTGTGTGTGTGTGTGTGTGTGTGTATGACAAGAGAGGAGAGAGAGAGAGAGAGGAGGGTAAAGGGGGGTGAGAGAGAGAGGAGGAGGAGGGGAAAGGGGAGGTGAGAGAGAGAGAAAGCCCAATCCTGAGCTAACTGTCACCTTCCACGCTCCTCTGAGGGCTTCCTCCTGGCTAGACACTCCTGGCTGTGGGACGACACCAGTCTGAGCGCCCTCCAGCTGCTTGCCCCTTCAATGACAACTCTTCACACCCTGACTGCCCCCAGCACCAGGTTTTCCCAGCTTCCTTCACAAGGGCCTCCTGGGCCCAGGAGGTGTGTCTTCCCACAGGCATTGCAGGAGACACTGCGGTATGCTTTGTGCCTGCCAGGTCCTGGATCTTGAGTGCAGCCATAGCTGGCCGTGTACTTTCCCCAGGCTCAGAACATCCTAGCTCTCACTGTGTCCATAGCCTTTGGGGCCTCAAGCCCCAGACTCCTGGAAGCCCCTGTGCCATCTCAATCTCCCATTCCTCGCCCCAACACTTCTCCCCTACCCCCACCCCTTCTGACAGACACCCCCCCCATCCACACAGTTTCCGAAACATTTCATTCAGGAGGCTCCCTGTGTCCAGCACCACATTGCCCGGCATCTCCTAAATAAGGTGACCAGGGCAGATCTGCAGCAGTGCCTGCTGTTGCCCTGGAAAACTTGGGCCTGTGAGGGTAAGGCTGACCCCTGTAGCAGGGTTCAGAACTGTGCAGCTGGTGGCTACGTGATGCCAAGAGGCAATATCCCAGCCTCGGATCTCGGCCTGTGGCCCTGAGATAGACATGCACTTCCGCTGGTCCCCCAAGGTGCATGTGTGCGGGAGAGCCCTGCCACTCCAGTGCACGTGGCTCCCCATGACCCAGGAAGCTCAGGGGAGGAGCCAAGGACTGCCACCTTGGCACAGCCAGGCTGGGCCTGGTGCCCTTGGCATGAGTGCCAGACTCCCATGGCCAACAGGGAGACCCCCGGGGTGTGGGAGGGGCTGGTGGCATCACCCCACTGTGGCTGAAGGAGCCTCAGCCTGGGACCGGACCAGCCCCCAGGCTTCATTCAGGAGAAGGCAAGGCTCTCTCTGAGCTCGATCTTTACTGCTGTGCGTAGCGGGCTCTGCGGTTCTGGAAACAGATCTGGATTCGGCCTTCGGGAAGGCCTGTTCATCTGGCCATTTCTTCCCTGATAGCCTTGCCTGGGAAGTGATTCCACTTTCAGGCTCACAGGAGGATCTCGGCCAGTGGCCCCGAAATGGATGTGTGCTTCTGCCAGTCCCCAGTCCCACCAACTCTCCCCCATGGAGGGTCCCAAGTCTAGCGGGCCTTGTGCACTCCATAGGTGCTTCCTCTCATTTATAACCATGCCTGCACTTGGATTTCTAGGGCCAGCTCTTCTCTGAACCTGAGGGTGAGATAAGGGATGAAGGTCAAAGGAGGCACACAGACTGTCCATTTGACCCACAGTCAAAATGTTCCTGGGTCTTCGAGGTTCTCAGGAGGAGGATGCTAACCCTAACCCTTGCCCTAGCTCTACCCCTAGCTCTAGCCCTAAACCTAGCTCTAGCTCTAAACCTAACCATAACCCTAGCTCTAGCCCTAGACCTAGACCTAGACCTAACCCTAGCCCTATTCCTAACCCTAACCCAGGCGCTAACCTCTAAACCTAGCCCTAACCCTAAATCTATCCCAAACCTTAATCCTAATCCTAACACTAACCTTAACCTAAATCCTAACCAGAACCCTAACAATAACCCTAACACTAACCCAACTCTAACCCAACCATAACCATAACCCTAACCTAACTCCTAACCCCAAACCCTAACCCTAATGCTAACTATACCCCTACCCCTGACCTGACCCTAACCTTGACCCTGACCCTGACCCTAGCCCTAGCCCTAGCCCTAACCCTAACCCCTAACCCTAACTCTAGACCTAGCCCTAGCCCTGACCCTGACACTGACCCTAAAACCTGACATTAACCCTAAACACTGACCCTAACCCTAACCCCTGACCATGACCCTGACCCTGACCCTAACCCTAAACCTTAACCCTAAACCTAAACCCTAACCCTAAACCTAATTAAACCCTAACCCTAACCCTGAACCCCAACCCTAACCCTAACACAACCCTAACCCTAACCCTAACAACCCTAACCCTAACCATAACCCTAATGCTACCCTAACCCTAACCCTACCCTAACCCCTAAACCTAACTCCAACCCCTATCCCCTAACCCTACCCTAACCCTAACCTTTAACCCTAACCCCTATCCCCAACACTAACCCCTAACCCTAACCCTAACCCCTAACCTTCACCCGCACACTGACCCTAAACCCTGACCCTGACTCTGACTCTGACCCTAACCCTAACCCTGACCCTGACCCTGCCCCAATCCTCACCCTGACCCTGACCCTAGCTGGCCCTAACACTAACCCTAACCCTAACCCTGACCTTGACTCTGACCTTGACTGACCTTAGCCCTAGCCCTGACCCTGACCCTGACCTTAGCCCTAGCCCTAGCCCTGACACTGACGCTGACTCTGAACCTGACCCTGACCCTAAACCCTAAACCCTAACCCCTAACACTAACCCCTAGCCTTAACCCTAACCCTCACCCTCACACTGACCATAAACCCTGACCCTGACCCTAACCCTACCTTAACCCTGACCCTGACCCTTACCCTAACCCTGGCCTTAACCCTAACCCTGACCCTGACCTTAGCCCTAGCCCTAGCCCTGACCCTGACCCTGACCCTGACCCAAATCTCAACCCTAACCCAGAATTCTGGAACCCTAACCCAAATTCGAACATTAATCCCTAAACCTGAATCCTGCATCCCCCTGTGACTACCTCAACTACATTACACCACAGGACGCTAACCTGCAGAGAGAAAACTGTTAGAAATACAGAAATAAAATCAACACAATAGCAAATGTAAAGACATCGTATATAACAGGATTACATGCTGGATGCATGGGAACTCCTTTTGAAAACCAGGGGTGAGCCACACCATTACCCATGGGAGACACCACAGTCACAGAACCACAGTAAACACCCCCTGTTCCTGTTAGCAATGCAGAAACAGACTGAACAATGCCAGCGTCATTTCATATAGACACAGCCAGGTAACGAGTGTGATTCCTAGCCCAGCACTGTGGAGCAGCAGGTTAGGCTAAGGCCTGTTAGGCCCACACTGCACATCCATGTGCTGCTTTGAGTTCCAGCCAATCCACACATCTGTATTGGCTTCTGTAACATTCCTGGGAGGCAGTGGATGATGGCTCAGGTTCTGGATTCCTGCCAAAGTGGGAAACCCAGACAGAGTTCCAGGCTCCATTCCCTTGTCTGGCCATGACCTGGCATTGGTGGGCATTTTGGTAGTGATTTGGAGTATGGAAGACCCCTTTCTCTCCCCCTTCCTCTGTCACTCTCCATTTCATATAAAATAAATCTTTTAAGAAGAGGGAGAGACTTCCTCAGCAGTACAAAGTACTTGGGAAAGCCCACAGCACATGCCATGCACAGTGCCCCTCCCTGGCAGCTCTGAGCTGAGCTGAGGAACAGGGGAGCCCATATCACTCGGTTTTCAGCATTGCATTGTGTGTTCTATCCAGAGCAGTGAGGCAAGAACTCACTAAGGAGTGCACAACATGGCACTGAGGTGGTGCACACACTCTGTAAAACTGAACACAGTGTTAATACACAGCAATCCACTGCACCCAGGAAATCAACTATCACAACCCAAAACTGTGGAATTCCACTTTCAGTAAGGCCCACAGTAAGAGTATACCTCAGGAATAAACGTACATTGGGAGAAGTGTTACATATTGAAAGTTACAGAACATTAGTGAATGGAGTTAAAGGCTTCTCTCCTGCTCTCTTGGCTCCTCTTGTCTGCTCTCCTCTCCTCCTCTCTTCTCTCATCTCTCTCTCTCTTCTCTCCTCACTAGCTTCTTTCCTGTTTCTCTCTTACTCTCTCCTTATCTCCTTTCTTTCCCTTTGTCATCCCATCCCTCTGGTCTTCTGGGTTTTCCCCAATAAACCCTTTCCCTTATTCCGGTGTTTGGTGTGTTTTGTGTCAGCCTAACAGAAATACATAATAGAGAGCTAGCGTGATCTCACTAGCACTATCTCTCACATGAATATAGACTTAGAAATAATTTTTAAAAGAAGGATGTCTTCAACAAATGGTGTCTTCATGACCTTGGATTTAGCATCTACTTCTTAGATCTGACACCTACAGCACAAGCAACAGTAGTAGAACCAGATACATTGGATTTACCTCAAAACTAATATCTGAAGACACTATAAAGACAGCTGAAAACACTGTCAGATTAGAAAAAAAAAGTCCACTGTTTTAACCTATTATTTCTCCAACATCCAACACAGAACCTTTGTGACCAGACTCCAGAATTTTTCCTACAAGCAGGTCTCAGACAGCACCTGGAGTCCCACAGTTCAATCTAATACGACACAATCTGCCCAGCAATAGCATCAGAAGCACAGGATAAGGCCTCAGTTCCACAAGGCTACCACTTCTGATGTCACTCACAAGTTCGCATGTTACCAATGACTTGTGTCAAGCATTGTCACAAACCAGAGCCTCCCACAATCCCCTCCTCAGTTTCAATCATGTGCTAGAGTTGCTCACAGAACCTGTCGTGAGCGCCTACTGTCACGCAGCTCGACAGTAGCAAGTGCGACGTACGACTTGTCAGTCATGGGGAAGAAAGGAACACCACGGCACAAGACTGTCTTTTCCAATTTTATTATTCACACACCAGGGACATACCAGGGGTTTTATATCACACTGCTCATCAGCATGTTCATCAAGGTCCATACACTTATCAGTACCAATACACTTATCAATAAACTTAACATCACTACTTGATCATGACTTAACTACTTAACTTAGCTACTTGGCTTAATGTAACTACTTAGCTTAACTACTTAGCTTAATCACCTAACTTAACATAATTACTTAACACACTTATCAATATCACTAATATCACTATCAATAATGTCAATATCACTTATCATAACTTATAGCTAACAACACACTTACTAAATCACTTAGCTTAACATAACTACTAATCATCTACTTAACTTGCTTACGATAATATTTAACTATCAAAGTAACACTATTTCCTTAATGACTAGAGGACTCAATATCAATAATACTACTTGAACTTATTCATTAATCCATAGATTACAGTATACAGTGTTAAAGTAATTTTAAGGGCTATCTAATTATAATAGTATATGTACATCATGGCCTCCGGCATTATTTACATATACCTTATTACCTACATTATTTACAGATATATAGTTATATTATATTACATATGACTAACATTATTTGTAAAAGCTGCGTTTTCAAGGCTCGTATCATGGTCACGAAAAAGAGTGTCAGTGTTCAAGGTTCAGAGCTCCCTGTCTCAGCAGAGACAGATCTCGGATCAGTCACTTACAGGCAGGAAGTTGTGGGAAGGCTGTCACTCTGGGGTAGGCTCAAAGTTCCCAGGCGGATGGCCAGGCGAGAAGTTGGAGAGGTCCCCTGCTGAGAGGCCTGGTCCGGCTTCAGGGTCAGGTCTGGCAGCAGGCTGATAAGGACTCCAGGCCAGGCGGTGAGACGGCATCTTGGCTGGTCAGCTCCACTGGCCTCTTGATCCCGTCGTCACCTTGTGCCGTGTAGCAAAAGCTAGCAGGCTGGCTCTTTGATTCCAAATGCGAGGAGATCCAGAGGTTCACTCGCACTGGGCCACACAAACACACAAACACAGACAGTGGGGTTACAGCTCAGGGACAGCTCTGCAGGTCAGCTTGTGCTGCTACCTGCTCTGTGCAGAGTAGCCGGCTGCCCCTTCAGCTCCAGATGTGTGGAGATCCAGAGGTTCACACACCAGGCCATGATCCCCGAGAGGATGGAGAGTGGTGCAAAGGCTCCCTTTTTATCCTCATTTTCGGCAGTTCTCCAGCTTGCCATCCTCCAACTTGTCCAATCAATGCTGTTTCCTCCTTGCTTATGTTTGAATTGTCCAGTCAGCATGGGTAGGAGGGTACTGTCCATAGCACACTGTTATCTGACTGACCAGAGATGTCTGCTTGGTATGATTAGGAGCACCTCCCTAACAGCCATTAGGCATTGCCTCAGCTCCTGACTTATAACTCCACTTTACTTTTATTTTGTAGCTAGTGGTACTTCTTAACTCAGTGTTTTACTGTGTTTGCACAGTTCATCTCCTTTCCAGGTAAGCGGTGATCCGTGACTCTTTTTGAGATTCCTGTGGGATTCCCCACACAACCCAGGGAACACTGCACTCACCAATGCCAGCTTATTACACAGGCTCTCTTAAGGCTGCAAGTGAACAGCCAGAGGATGAGCACAGGCCAGGCAGTTAGGATGGAGTACAGGGCTCCCAAACACTCCACGAGCAGCCTCCCTCCCACCTCCTCATCTTCATCAACACAGAAGCTGTTTGAACCCCATACTTTTGGACTTTTATGGCCATTAAGGATTGACTCAGTCCTCTCCACAAAGACTGGGGGATGGGTAAAAGGTTGGGGTCAGGGCTAAAACTTTGTACCTGGAACCACAAGGTTGGTTCTCCTGGCAACCAGGTAGCCTGGGGCTGTCCAGGAACCTCCAACTACCAACCATTAGCACACAAAAGACATCACTTCGCACATTCTGAAGTATAGATAACAGCTGAGTGCCAGGAAACTGAGGCACAGGAGGTCAAACGTGCACCTCTTGTTTCACTATCCAATAATTTGAAGAGAATATTTACACACTACATATCTAACAGCATGCTGTCCAGAATATGTCCTATGTGTTTTCTTTCCTTTTTAACATTCATTTATGTATATGAAAGTCAGAGTTACAGAGAGGGAGACAGAGAAAGAGAAAGAGAAAAAGAAAATGAGAAAGAAAGATCTATCCATTGGCTTACTCCCCAGATGGCTGCAATGGTTGTGGCTGGGCCAGGATGAAGCCAGGAGCCAGGAGCTTCATCCTGGTCTCCCATGTGGGTGGCAGGAGCCCAAGCACTCGGATCATCTTCTGCTACTTTCCCAGGCCATTACCAGGAAGCTGGATCAGAATTAGAGACCCAGGACTGAAACCTGCACTCATATGGGATGCTGGTATCCTAGTAGGCAGCTTTACCAGCTACACCACAATGCCAGCCTGAATCCTATGTCTTTTCTTAAAATGATGAAATAATTGTTGAGAAACAATATAGATTGAAATGAATGTAGACGCAAACTTTAGTACATGTATAGTCACTCAAATCAGTGTATACATTAAAATTTGAAATGCAAATTTTACACATTCAAGAACTAAAAGCAGAAGAAAATCTATGTGCCCTGGCATTTGGTAGTTACTTTTAACACACGACACAAAAGGACAATCTCCAAAAGAAAAAAATTAATATCATGGACTTCGTTGAATTAAATTTTCTACTCTGTGACCCATTATGTGCAGAGAGCAAAAAGACAAGCCACAGATTGGGAGAAAATGTTAACGAAATACATCTGACAAAGAATGTATATTCAACATACACAGAGATTCCTAAAAATAAAAAGTAACCACAAACAACTCCACTAAAATAGGCAAATAAATGGTTTGGTCACTAAAATATTTATTATAACTGCTAGACGACAAAGCAAGAACAAAACAGCAGCTGTGGGAGGGGAACAGGAAGTCTCCCTGGTGCTGGATGAGACAATGGCACAGCCAGCAGGGAAACATTTCAGTGCTTTTCCCAAAGTGAAGTGTCACTGTACAATCCAACATCTACACTCTTACATTCTCTGTGTTTAAAACGTTGGTTTGAAAAAAATATTTCCAGACAAAAATCACCAGGTAAATTTGTTCAGACTTATGGTAATCGGACTCCTCTAATAGCAGAGTGATGTGTGTCTGAACTGGGCTACTCCATCCACAATGCACTTGCCACAAGTCTACAAGAACAGAGGTTGTTTCTCTGTGCTCTACCCTGGACCCCCAACACCAAAAGCAGGAGGAAGCTTCAGGTCTCCAGACACCACCCAGGTGTCAGGCAAAGGCACAGCAGCACATGACTGCCTCTCCCACTTCGGAGGTCCATCACAAGCCTGTCTCCCACAGCAGCAGGTCCCCAGGTCACAGAGGCTCCTTTCTGAGATAGCCACAGACTGAGGGCTCACACAGCTCCCTACTCAGGTTCAATCATTGCTATGATGTTCACAGAAGTCAGAAAAACAAATATCCTGAATGTTTCTGTCTCCCCACAATTCATCACTGAAGTCCAACCCCCAAAATGATGTTATGAAGAGGTTATTTGGGGGCTAGCACTGTGGTGCAGCAAGTTAAGCCAATGCCTGCAGTGCCACATGGGCACTGGTTCGAGTCCCAGGTGCTGCACTTCCAATCCAGCCCCCTGCTAATGCACCTGGGAAAGCAGCAGATGATGGTCCAAGTGTCTGGGTCGTTACATCCACGTGGGAGACCTGGGTAGAGCTCCTGGCCCCGGGCTTCGGCCTGGCCCAGCCCTGGCCATTGCAGCCATTTGAGGAATGAACCACTGGATGGAAGCTGTCCCTCTCCTATCTCTAGGTCTCTCCCTCTCTCGCTGTAACTCTTCCAAATACATAAATCATTTTAAAAAGAGGTTACTTGAACATGACTGGATGGAGAGTGCTCCATCACCATAAGACATCTGAGCTGGAAGAGGGAAGTCAGGCTGGGCCCCAACGGAAACCTGCAGGCTTTCTTCACGATGTCTGTGCAACACCAAGGGGGAAGCAAGAGCTTCACAGTAAAACACCGTTGCTTTTCTCAGACGCCTGCCTGTTCACTTACTTGTAACATTAAAGTTACAAGACTGGGGAGGGGGATTAGCAGAGAGAAGGCTTGGAGGGGTCTTCCCTGGACCACGGAGGCCACGGGTCAGCCCAGTTTATCTCACACGGAGCCTGGGGGGTAGGCCTCACTGCACTGGGGCAGAATAGGAAAACTTCTGAGCCACGAGCTCCACACAGGCCACTCACGGCTGTCGGACACCTGCGGGCTCTGCGCCGTCACAGAACTGTGAGTGCTCCGGGCAGCGCTGTGGCTCCGGCCTGGCCCAGTGCTGGACACCGGCTGTCGGACACCTGCGGGCTCTGCGCCGTCACAGAACTGTGAGTGCTCCGGGCAGCGCTGTGGCTCCGGCCTGGCCCAGTGCTGGACACCGGCTGTCGGACACCTGCGGGCTCTGAGCCGTCACAGAACTGCGAGTGCTCCGGGTGGCGCTGTGGCCCCAGCCTGGCCCAGTGCTGGACACCGGCTGTCGGACACCTGCGGGCTCTGAGCCGTCACAGAACTGCGAGTGCTCCGGGCGGCGTTGTGGCTCCGGCCTGGCCCAGTGCTGGACACCGGCTGTCGGACACCTGCGGGCTCTGCGCCGTCACAGAACTGCAAGTGCTCCGGGTGGCGCTGTGGCCCCGGCCTGGCCCAGTGCTGGACACTGCGGCGGTCCAGAGTGACCCAGCAGACCGAAGCTCACGCTCATTCTCTGTTAACTGCTTCAAGTTAATATATAAATAATAAAAAATAAATGAACAAAGCTAATCCAGAGCTACTTCTTGTAAACGAATTTTTAAACCCGGAGCGTAACCGGTTAATCCTTACCGGTCTAGGACCAGGGCTGCATCCAGGGCCTCCAGGGGGGTTGAGGGCGAGGCTGACAGGGGCTTCTCTTCCCGCCCCCCACCTTCTCTGCCTTTCCCGCATCTTTCCTTCAGCCCCGCCCCCCGGAACCCCAACAGCGCCTCCCTGCCCCGTCCTGTGGGGAATGGAGCTGCGGCTCCCGCCATGGGCTCCCAGGCCGAGGCACCTGCCCAGGGTCAGTGCCGAGGAGAACGAACTTCCAGTCGTCGTGGTGGAGGAGGAGCCAACCGCGCAGAGTAACCGCGGCGCTACCCAGGACACTGAGGCCCGCCGGGGCAGCCCCGCCGATCCTGAAGCTTGCGGCTCCCAGCGCTCCAGACCCTGGCTGGAGGCAGAATCAGACAGAACTGCCAATATAGCATGAACCAAAGGGCCTGGCCACGAGACGGAAGTCACTTGATTTGTTATGTATCAGTACCAATGTAAAAGAAACATTGAAATTTGAAAACTAGAAAATGAAAATGTTAAAATATGACACTGGTAACAGTTGTACTACCTAAAATTGAAGTCTTTAAGCAAAATCTTAACAAAGTGTAAATATGTATTTAGAAAACCTTGGAACTTGACACACACCTTAAAGTCATTCAAAATGTCCCGTATACTTATATTTAAAACATGAACTTGCCTCTGCCTCTCTGTAACTCTGCCTTTCAAATACATAAATCTTTTCTAAAAATGTAAACCTAGGGGCTGCCACTGTGGTGCAGCAGGTTAAAGCCCTAGCCTGCAGTACCGGCATTCCAGATGGGTGCGTTTGCCGGCTGCTCCTCTTCCGGTCCAGCTCTCTGCTATGGCCTGGGAAAGCAGTGGAAGATGGCCCAAGTCTTTGGGCCCCTGCAACCATGTGGGAGACCTGGAAGAAGCTCCTGGCTCCTGGCTTCATATCAGCTCAGCTCTGGCTGTTCTGGCCAACAATGAACCAGTGGAATGGAAGACCTCTCTCTCTCTGGCTCTAACTCTCTTTGTAACCCTTTCAAATAAATAAAATAATTCTTTAAAAACATGTGAACCAATAAAAGAAATCCAGAATAAAATGGACATAAACATGTGTTTTGTGGGGCTGGTGCTGTGGTGTAGCAAGTAAAGCCACCACCTGCAATTCCAGCATCTCATATGGGCACCAATTTGAGTCCCAGCTGCTCCACTTCTGATCCAGGTCTCTGCTATGGCCTGGGGAAGCAGTGGAAGATGGCCCAAGTTCTTTGGCCCTTATACCTGCATGGGAGACCCAGATGAACCTCCTGGCTCCTGTCCAGGGGAGTGAACCAGTGGGTGGAAAACCTCTTTCTCTCTGCCTCTCCCTCTCTCTGTGTAACTCTTTCTTAAAAAAAAAAAAAAAAAAAAAAAACATGTATTTTGTGATAAATTTTTAAATTTATTTTTATTTATTTGGAAGGCAGAGTTAGAGAAAAGGAGAGACAAAGATCTTCCATCTGCAGGTTCACTCCCCAAATGGCTGCAAAGGCCAGAGCTGGGCCAATTTGAAGCCAAGAGCCAGAAGCTTCTTCCAGGTCTCCCACATGGGTGCAGGGACCCAAGGACTTGGATCATTTTCCATTGCTTTTGCAGGTTACTAGCAGGGTGCTAGACTGGAAGTGGAGCAGCCAGGACTCAAAGTGAGCCTATGTGGGATTCTTGGGCTGCAGGCAGCAGTTTTACCCATTGTGTCATAGCACAATTCCCATGATAATCTTTTAGATATAAGAAAATAATAGATTATATAGACTGTTAGAATTAAAAATCTACTCTGTGGGGGCAGATATTGTGGATCAGCGGATTAAGTTGCCACTTGGGATGCCCACATTCTGTGTCAGAGTGCCTGGTGCAAGTCCTGGGTACTCCCAGTTTCCAGTCCAGCATCGAGCCCATGCACCTGAGAAAGTGCAACAAGACTGGCCCAGTGGGAGACCTGGATGCAGTTCCTAGTTCATGGATGCAGCCTGGTCCAGACCCAGTGTTGCAGGCACTTGGGGAGTGAAGCTGGAAATGGAATATCTCTCTCTGCCTATGTCTGTCTTGGAGGGTGCCATTGTGAGGGACATTAGCCCATCTCAGACTGCATCTCCCAGAGATCCCTGTGGGCATCTCCCAGAATGCCCCACGAGTGTCCCGCCTCAGACTTCATCTCCCAGAGCACTGCAGTGTCCAGCCTCCAAGGGCTCTGTCTCATGAAGGGTCCCGCAGAAGGTCCTCTCGCAGAGAACCCCATCTCCCAGAGCCCCGTGGGTGTTTCCCCTCAGACCCCATCTCCCGGAGCTCCACTGGTGCCCGCCTGAGTCCAATGCCCAGAGCCCAGCGAGCGACAAGCGTCAATGGATGCAGGCGTACACCTTCCGGATAGGTTAACGCCGGCGAGACCTCGGAGACACCAGACGCGTTTATCGGCTTTTCAGCTTCCACTTTATTTTTCAGCAGACTCGCATTACATGTCGCGAACGCCTGCCCTGTTACCGGCATTCATTCACAACTCCTTCATTCACCATTCCCGCTTACTACTGGCGTTCATTCACAGCTCCCGCCTGTTACCGTCGTTCATTCATCACTCCGCCTTTTACCAGCGTTCATTCATTACTCCGTCTTTTACCAGCGTTCATTCATTCACTCCCGCCCACCGTCCACCTATTTATATATGATTCACGGAAAACATGTTACCAACTAAGTGTGGGAAACATGCAATAACAGGATGCTTAAAGTCAAAACAGGATCTTGCAATTAGCAACGGGCAGGGTGGAAAAAGCCCAGCACTAAACTTCTTGTGCTTGTACATGTCGGGAGGGGCACAGCTGGCCAGGCTGTCCCGTTCCCCGACAAATGGACTCCAGGACTCCATCTCCCAACAGGCCCTGGGGGTGTCGCGCGTCATTTGACCCCGTCTCCCAGAGCCCCGTGGGCACCTGCATCTGACTCCATCTCCCAGTAGTCCTGTGGGCGTCCAGCCTCGGACTCCATCTCCAAGCGCGCCGACCGTGTCCGGCTTCTGACGACTCTGTCTCATGGAGGACCCCGTCTTCCAGAGCCCCGTGGGCCTCCGCCCTCAGACCCTGTCTCCCACACGGCCCTGAGGGCATCCCACTCTGACTCAATAACCCACAGGCCCCTGTGGAAGTCTCGGTTCAGAGACTGAAGTTGGTCAGATAAAGTGGGTTCGCGCGCCCTCTCGTGTCCACCATGACTCTGCACAGAACACTCAGCATGCCTCTTCCTAGCTTTTCTAGGAAATCAAAAAATTCGGGGTCGTACTCAGGCCTCCGTGTTGGAAATTTGCAGTGAAAGGGGGCACACTACCCCATATCTTTGCCTGACAGTTGTGATGCATAACTATATGGAATGTCATGAATATGAGAGTGTAATTCTTAAACAAAAATCAACTCAAAATAGTCCATATGCTGAAAATTGAAATGCAGAAACATACAAATTCTAGAAAAATGTAGGCCATAATCCATGTGGTCTTGGATTTGGTAAGGAGTTCTAACCACAGTTCAATTCACAAAAGAATAAAGTTGTGAACATGCACTTCATAAAATTAAGTTTTCTTCTCCGTGAAAGGCCTGTTCAGAGAACAAAGAGGGTGCAGAATGCGAGCAAGCACCGACAAAGCAGACACCTGGTGAAGAGTATGCACTCAGGGCAGGCATTTGGTAGAGTGGTTACGATGCCCAAGTTCCACTTCTGAGTGCCTGGGTTAGATTCTAGGTTCTAGCTCCTGACTCCAGCATCCTGCTAACACAGATCCTGGGTGGCATCAACTGAAGGAATCAAACTATTTGGTTCTTGGTACCCACGTGAGACAACTGGATTGAGATCCTGGCTCCCCACCATCTAGGGGCTGTTGCAGAAATCTCTGGAGTTAGCTGGCAGGTGGGAGCTCATTCTCTCTGTCATTTCTCTCAAAGTTGTGTATATCAGGGGCCAACACTGTGGTGGAGTGGGTAAAGCCACCACCTGTCAGGCCAGCATCCCATACAGGTGCAAGTTTGAGTCCCAATTGATCCACTTGCTAGCCAGCTCCTTGCTAATGTGCCTGGGAAAGCAGTGCAAGATGCCCCAAGTCCTTGGGACCTTGTATCATGGGTCCTAATACCAGCTATTGCAGCCATTTGGGAATAAACCAAAATGTGGAATCTCTCTCTCTCTCTCTGATTCTCAAATAAATATTTTTAAAAAGGAGTAAACCATAATCTATTACATTATTTAGAATATGTGAGCATCGGAGTATGGAATGCAACAGATGACAAGGAACCTGTGTCTCAGATGTGTGGAAACATTGACTGCAAGTGGTGGGAGAAGCTACTTGTCTCAGCCACTCTGGAGATGAGTGGAATCCACAGACCCCAGGGGAAGGAGACGCTCAGGGGTTCTCCCAGGGGAAGGAGGCTCCTGGCTCCTGGCTTTGGATCAGCCCAGCTCCAGCCATTGTGATCATTTGGAGAGTGAACCAGCAGATAGAGACTCTTAGGGTTCTTCCAGGGGAAAGAGGCTCTCAGGGTCCCCAGGGGAAGGAGGCTCTAGGTGCAGCATGACCAAGGAGCTCCATCTGGCATGCCAGTCTCAGGCAGAGTGGAGTCATGTGACCTCTGCTGGGGTCCCCAAAGGCCATTACCTATTGCTCAGTATCACAACAAAGTGGTGACCATGCCCCCACCACGGTCTCACTGAAGCTGTAGATTACTCTAATGGTGGTTCCCTAACAGTATGCAATTGGAATTTTCAACAGCACCATAAAAACTTAAGTCCTAAGATATAAATGTAACAAAGTATATACACACATGCACTCAGAAACCTTGAAACATGATAGGGAGGGGTCAGCACTGTGGTGCAGCAGGTTAAGCACTATCTACAGTGCCAGCATCCCACACAGGATCCAGTTTGAATCCTCACTAATGCATCTGGGAAGGCAGCAGAAGATGGCCCAAGTGCTTGGTACCTGCCACCCACGTTAGTAACACAGATGAAACTCCTAGCTTGCCAACCCCAGCCATCGGGAACAAGCTAATTAGAAAACAGGGAGATGGGAATGTACTTCTATTAAATGGCTACAATCTTTTAAAAGAAACAGTAGCCATTGCAATAAGAACTTTCACTCATCACTATCTCACCCTCCCTGTAGATTTGAGAAGGAAATTGCTTTTGAATATAATCATGTCAACACCATGCAGGGAAAACAGAGACCATCCACTTTATTGAATCCAGCCAAGTGTCAAACCAATCAACCTTGTAGGATGTCAGTAGATGACACTGTGCAGACATGATTGGTTAATACTGGAGGCCACAGAGGGAATATCAAGTTAGTTTCAGAGGTCACCTTGTGGATATCACACCAGTATTAGAGGTCATGTGGATATAA
Organism: Oryctolagus cuniculus; assembly: GCF_051225735.1. NCBI lineage: Eukaryota > Metazoa > Chordata > Mammalia > Lagomorpha > Leporidae > Oryctolagus > Oryctolagus cuniculus. The sequence continues at coordinate 113,423,012 of NC_142878.1, forward strand.
AATCAGTATTAGAGGTCATCGTCCAGACCTTATATTAGTTTTAGTGGCCACTGTGTGGATATCTTATGGTAAATATATGTCCTGTGCTTTAGGTGGAATTTCTCCCCCCCCCCCCCCCGCCCCAAAGCCCTTTCTGTGTCCAGCACTCTGAAGATCCAGCAGCACTGAGGCGAGAGACTGGAAGCTTTTCACCCACCATTGCAGGGTAAAGATCTGAGATGTCGTCCTTGCTGGGGGCTGCCGCACTTGTCACAACCTCAATAGCTGCAGTCAGTCGGAAAAGGCGGGTCCGGGCGCCCTCTCGTGGCTGCTAGGTTTTGGCGCAGGATATGTGCGACGTGCGACGCCCCACCCCCCACTTTCCTAGGAAATGAAGGATATTTAGCCCTTTACTCAAGACTACTCAATGTCACAATTTTAGAAATGCAAACTGAAAATAAAGTCCACTATCCTGTATCTTTTCCATAAATGGTGATGAAATACATATTTGAAAAAACAAGCTTTGGAGCCACTGCTGTGGCATAGGTTAAGCCTCTTGCCTTAAGTGCCTGTATCCCATATGGGCAACAGCTGGATTCCTGGCTGCTCCACCTCCATTCCAGCTCCCTGCTAATGCACCTGGGAAATCAGCTGAAGATGGCCCAATTACTTGGGACCCTGAACACACGTGGGAGACCCAGAACAAGCTCCTGGACTGGCTTTGGCCTAGTCCAGCCCTTGCAATTGTGGCCATTTGAGGAGTGAATTTGTGGATGGAAGATAGATATCTCTCTCGCTGTCTCTCCTACTCTGTATCTCTGCCTTTCAAACAAATAATTTAAAAAAAAAAAGAAAACAAAATTCACTCAAAATACTTCATAGGCTTAAGTTGCCAATGCAAAGTATAAGAATCATAGGACAAAAAAGAAATGAAGAAAATCTACATGGTCTTGGAAGACTTTTAAAATTTATTTATTTATTTATTAAGGCAAAGTTAGAGAGAGAGAGATCTGCCATCTGCTGATTCACTCCTCAAATGGCTGCAACAGATCAAGATACACTAGGCCAAAGCCAGGAGTCTCCAACTCCATCCAGGTCTCCCACATTGGTGACAGGAGTCCAAGCACTTGGGACACCTTCAGCTGCTTTCCCAAATGCATTATCAGTGAGCTGAATCAGAAGTGGAGCAGCTGGCACTCGAATAGGCACTCATAAGTGAGGTCAGCATCACAGGCTGTGGCTTAACCCACTGCACCACAATACTGGCCCTGAAGCTTGAATGATTTGTAACACATAACATCAAAACCCAATTCCAAGAGTAAAAAATTGAAATTTTGCAGTTTATAAAAGTAAAATTTCTGTGTGATAGATCATGTGTAGAGAATAAAAAGGTACAGTTTAAATTATTTGGAATGTGAGAGTACCCACGAATGGAATGTGACAAAGAACTTGCTAAAAATGTATGGAAAACTCACTGCAGATTGTGAGGACACAGCTAAATGCACCACCTATGAAGAGTGGGCCCTCACCAGTCTCAAATTTCCCAGAGCCTTGGTCTTGGATTTTCTGGATGCTGGGATTGTGGGCAATAAACATCTGTCATTTATAAGTTACTAAGCTATTTTGTGACAGCAGTCTGGAAGGACTAAGCCAATGGGTTATTATAAAGGTGTGATGAAGGACACACATGCACAAAGTATCCAGGATGAGGCCCACAAGGGTCCCAAGGGCAGGGCTTCCACCCCATGGAGCTGGGGCTCCACCCTCTTGGCACATGGATGTGTTCACCACCACAGAAGCCCGCTGAAGCACATCTTTTAGGGATCCTCTGGAGGCTTCATCAGGCAGGCATGACTGATGATTCACTCCCTCTCCAGCCCTCTCATCTCAGAGGATGAGGAAAGGGACTGGAAGTTCTAGGCCTTTAATCACAGCTTGGTCTTTCTAATAACCAACCCCATCCTAAAGCTATCCAAGAGCATCCAAGAACATCCAAGAGCTATCCAAGCATTCTCATATGAACAAAAGACTTTTCCTATCAAACAGGAGAGGTCAAAGAACTTGGAGAGAACTGAAAAGACCAAACACATATTAGAACACCAGAGGCTCCTAGAACTCCTATCACTTTGGACATTGTAAGAGTTTTAGAAGCACTACACCAAAAACAGGGCACAGAGACCAAACATGAGGTACTTCAAAAAGTTACTGGAAGATGAAATTAAAAGAAAAATTGATTTTGCTGCAGAAGCATTTGAAAGCAAGCATGGTTTTTTCATTAGAAGTTTATAGAAAGTATATATTCTGAAAACCATATGCATGGATTTCAATTATTTTATGAAAAAGATTTATTTATTTATTTGAAAGACAGAGTTAGAGAGAGATCTTCCATCTTCCGGTCCATTGCCCTAATGGCCCAGGGCTGGGCAAGACTGAATGCAGAAGCCAAGAGCTTTCTCTGGGTCTCCCACATGGGTTAAGGGGTCCAAGCACCTGGGACATCCTCTGTTGCCTTCCCAAGTGCACTAGCAGGGAGCTGGATCTGAAACGTAGTAGTCAGGTCTTGAACCCACACCCACATGGGATGCTGGTGTCACAGGTGGTGGCTCAACCCCCTACACCACAATGCTGGCTCCTGGATTTCAAACTTTTGTTGCACTGAAATAAACTTACCAGAGCCAGGATTGTGGTGCAACAGGTTAAACTACCACCTGAGATGCCAGCATCCCATACAGGAGCATGGGTTTATGTCCTGGCTCCTTCACTACTTTTTTTTTTTTTTTTTGACAGGCAGAGTGGATAGTGAGAGAGAGAGAGACAGAGAGAAAGGTCTTCCTTTTGCCATTGGTTCACCCTCCAATGGCCACCACAGCTGTGGCTGGCGCACCACACTGATCCGAAGGCAGGAGCCAGGTGCTTCTCCTGGTCTCCCATGCGGGTACAGGGCCCAAGCACTTGGGCCATCCTCCACTGCCTTCCCGGGCCACAGCAGAGAGCTGGCCTGGAAGAGGGGCAACCGGGAAAGAATCCGGCACCCCAACCGGGACTAGAACCCGGTGTACCGGTGCCGCTAGGTGGAGGATTAGCCTATTGAGCCGCAGTGCCAGCTCCTTTACTTCTGATCCAGCTCCATGCTAACACTCCTGGGGAGGCAGCAGAAGATGGCTCAAGTACTTGGGTCCCTACCACCCATGTGGGAGACTCAGATGGAGTTCTTGGCTTCTAGCTTCAGCCTGGACCAGACCTGGCAGTTGTGGCTGTGTGGGGTCTCTGATAAGACCTCAGATAAGAAGTCACTGTTTCTCTGCCTACCTCTTTCTTCCCTTCCCTCCCTCCCAACCTGTCACTCTTCCTTGAAATACATGAATCTTTTTAAAAAATAAACTTATCTTTAAACTCTACTTTTTAAAAGATTATTTGAGAAGCAGAATTACAGAGAGAAGGAGAGACAGAGGTCTCCCATCCACTGGTTCACTCCCCAAAGGGCTACAAAGCTGGAGCTGTGCCAATCTGAAGCCAGAAGCCAGGAGCTTCCTATGGGTCTGTCATGTGGGTGCAGTTCAAGTCCTAGCTGCTCCACTTCTGATCCAGCTCTCTGCTAATAGTCTGTGAAAGCTGAAACTCTTTATTTGAAAGAGTTACAGAGAGATTCAGAGAGACACACACACACACACACAGAGAAAGGTCTTCCATCTGCTGGTTCACTCCCTAAATGTCTGCAACATCTGAGGCTGAGCTGATCCCAAGCCAGGAATCAGGAACTTCTTCTGGGTCCCCTATGTGGGTCCAGGGACCCAAGGACTTGAGCCATCCTCTGCTGCTTTCCCACACCCATTAGCAGGGAACTGTGGAGCAATCATGACTCGAATCAATGCCCATATGGGATGCCAGTGCTGCAAGCCAGGCCTTTAACTTGCTGTACCACAGCACCAGCCCCTAGAAGGTCTGATTTTTAATAACAGCATGTATGACCCCAAATTAAATAATGAACGCTAATGTATAATTTCTGATGAATGCTTTTTCACGTGTTGTATGTTAAAGTTATAGCATGTGTAAATCTATTTATCATTATTTTTTCTTATGCTGAAGTTATGCTCTTGATTTGCTCCCTAAAATGTTGTTCATCTTAGAAATGAGCCAAAAATTCACAATTTAGAGATTTAATTTCAATTCAAGGTTGCACATTTTCTTCCTTCCTTCCTTCCTTCCTTCCTTCCTTCCTTCCTTCCTTCCTTCCTTCGACAGGCAGAGTTAGACAGTGAGAGAGACAGAGAGAAAGGTCTTCCTTCCATTGGTTCAACCCCCAAATGGCCACTATGGCTGGCACTCCACACCGATCTGAAGCCAGGAGCCAGGTGCTTCCTCCTCGTCTCCCATGCAGGTGCAGGGCCCAAGCACTTGGGCCATCTCCACTGCCTTCTCGGGCCACAGCAGAGAGCTGGACTGGAAGAGGAGCAACCAGGACAGAACCGGCGCCCCAACCGGGACTAGAACCTGAGGTGCCGGCACTGCAGGAGGAGGATTAGCCTAGTGAGCCGCAGTGCCGGCCATTTTCTTTCTTTTTTTAAATGTTTATTCATTTATTTGAAAGGCAGAGTTAGAGACAGAGGCAGAAAAGAGAGATATCTTTCATCTGCTGGTTCACTCCCCAGATGGTCACAATGGCCAGACTGGGCTAGGCCAAAGTCAGGAGCCAGAGACTTCCTTCAGGTCTCCCACAAGTGTAGCATGGACCCAAGGACATGGACCATCCTCCCCTGCTTTCCCAGGCACATCAGTAGGGAACTGGATCAGATGTGGAGCAGCCAGGACACAAACTGGCATCCATGGGATGCCAGCCTCACAGGCAGTGGCTTTACCTGCTATGCCAGCCCCTGGACATTTTTTAAAACATTTATTTATTGGAAAGACAGAGTTACAAAGAGGTAGAGACAGAGAGAGAGGTCTTCTATCCACTGGTTCACTCCCCAGATGGCTGCAAAAGCAGAAATGCACTGATCCGAAGCCAGGAGCCAGGAGCTTCCTTCAGGTCTCCCCATGGGTGCAGGGGCCCAAGGACTTGGGCCATCTTGTACTGCTTTCCCAGGCCATAGCAGAGAGCTGGACAGGAAGTGGAGCAGCCGGGTCTAGAACCGGCACCCATATGGGATGCTGGCGCTTCAGGCCAGGGCATTAACCCACTGTGCTACAGCACTGGCCCCAACTCAATGTTTCATTATGTTGCTCTCTAAAACAGAAGATTTTAAAATAACAGAATCAATTTCCTCAATGATACTTTTCAGAAAATGATTAATCAAGGGAGCCAGTGCTGTGGCACAGTAGGTTAATCCTCTGCCTGCAGTGCCAGCATCCCATATGGGTGCTGGTTCTAGTCCCAGCTGCTTCTTTTCTGATCCAGCTCTCTGATATAGCCTCCCTCTCACTGTCTGTAACTCTATCTCTCAAATAAATAAATAATTTTTTTAAAAAAGTAATCAAAACTAGAGAAACAAAGAGGGCAGTACATACTTTCTGGGAACTACGTTTTATAGGAATTATGTTTTATGGGAATTGATGGTTAGAGATCATAAAGAATTTTTGGAAGTCCAAGCTGAACCTGTAATTACATGGTTACCATGATTAATCATGATACTGATGTTAATAAAAGGATCTGCAGAGAAGGCATTTGACTGAGTGGTTAAGATCCCCACACCCCATATCAGAGCCCTTGGGTTCAGTACCCGGCTCTGGCTCCTTACTCCAATTCCTCCTAATGTGCACCCTGGAGGTAACAGTGATGGCTCAACTTATTGGGTTCCTGTAATGTACATGGAAGACCTGGAGGCATCTGGGGAGTGAAACAGAAGATGGGAAACATCTCTTGTCTTTCTCCAGCAAGTAAATGGTATTTTCAAAAATTATCTGTGCTTTATTTTATGTAATAATATAGAAAATTAATTATAATGCTCTTAGAACATGATAGACTTGAAATGCAAATAAATCAAAATACTCTTCCTACACTGGATTATATAGCCCATCATGAGTCAATGTGCCATATCATAAAGTGCATTCACATAAACTACACTGTCATAACAATAGAAGCAAGTTTTATTGACTCTGTTGAAAATTAAGAAAAATGAATATAATACCTTAGAAAATTATTAATAAATTAGAAACATGTGATACTGACATAAAGCACTCCTGGCCAGACACATAGCAGGTAGAAGCCATCATGTCTCTTTCTCAAAATGACTGTATGCACTTTGTTCAGCTCACAATCTCTATATGCCAAAGTTCTGCTTCTATTAATTCAAATATAATAACATTTTAATACATGGTTAAAGTATATGTACTTATAAATGGTTTTAGACAACAAGCAATATTAATTATTGGCGTTAAAAATACCATCATCCTACTTCCAGCTTTTAAAACTGATTCAAAGGGGCTGGTGCCTTGGTGTAGCAGGGAAAGTCACCACCTGTAGAGTCGGCATCCCATATGGGCATCAGTTCGTATCCTGGATGCTCCTCTTCTGATCTGGATCCCTGCTGTGGCCTGGGAAAGCAGTGGAAGATGGCCCAAGTCCTTGGGCTCCTGCACCTGCATGGGAGACCCGTAAGAAGCTCCTAGTTCCTGGCCTCTGATAGGCCCAGCTTGCAGCCACTGTGGCCATTTTGGGGAGTGAATCAGCAGATGGAAGACCTTATTCTCTGTCTCTCCCTCTCTTTGACTTTAACTCTACACTCAAATAAATAAAAACAATATCTTTAAAAAAATGAGTCAAGGGACCAGCACTGTGGGTAGTGGGTAAAGCCACTGCCTGCAGTGCCGGCATCCCATATGGGCACTGGGTCAAGTCCTGGCTGCCTCTGCCTCTCTGTAACTCCACCTTTCAAATAAATAGATAAATAAATGAATATGATTTAGAAATTTTTCTTGGAACAATATCATCCAAATTTGGAAGAGGTCTGTGGGGAGCAACTCAGACTAGACTGTTACTCGAATTAAGACTTATTCTATGCATCTGCTCTCCCACAATATGGCGCTGGGAGAGGAGCAAACAGCTTCTACACAGCTGCATCCAGTTCAGCCAATAAGCTGCAGGACCTGCTCCTGATTGGAGGAGAGCAGCGTACTCGGCGTGTGGGTAGCAGAGTTGGGATTGGTGGAAGAGGACTATAAAGGAGGAGAGAGACAACATGCACCAGGAACATCTATCTGAAGGAACACCTATGCAGCCCCCGAGAGAGCCGGCCGGCGGTGTGCCGCTCCCCTGCGGAAGTGGGGAAAGTGGCAGGGGGAACCGCCCTTCCACGGAGGTGGAAGGGACGGTAGCCAACCCGGGAAGAACCAGCAGCAAACCCGGGGAGGGCCGAGCAGACAAAAGAACAGCGCAGGGTCCTGTGTCGTTCCTCCGCAAAGCGGGGGAGCGACATAATGGTGCCATGACTCGGATAAGAAACCTAGGCAGGGCTTAGTGTCGTTCCTCCATGAAGAGGGGGAGCGACAAGGTCCTGCTGTGTATGTTTGTATGTATATGTGCAAATATATAAGTAGATAATTTCTAATAGCATCAGTGACATTTGAGTCCTGCCAAAAGCATCTTATTAACTAACTCATTTAAAAGTGTCAGTTATGACAATTCCCTCAATAAAAACCAGGATAAGCTAAGACATATACTTTTAAGATATTGTTGATGGGGCTGGTGCTGTGATGTAGCAGGTAAAGCTGCCTGGCTGCTGCACTTCCAATCCAGCTCCCTACTATTGTGCCTGGGAAAGCAGTGGAAGATGGTCCATGCCCTTGGCTCCTCACCGACGTGGCAGACCAGGAAGAAGTTCCTGGCTCCTGGCTTCAGATCAGCCCAGCTCTGACCATTGCAGCTATTTGGGGAGAGGACTAGCAGATGGAAGATTCTCTCTCTCTCTCTCTCTCTCTCTCTCTCTGTCTCTGCCTTTAACTCTGACTTTCAAATAAATAAACAAGTCTTTAAAAAAGATACTGTTGGTGAAAAATTAGTAAAAGTAAATAGGATTAATGATTTATTTTAAAATGGAAGAAATTAAACATCAAATGACAGAAACCTACAGCATTAAACTGGAAATCTAGAGAAACACGCAATTTACTGGTAAAAATACACATGAGCAAAATGAACTCTTAAAATAGAAAGAGGGGCCATGTGTCTAAGAGGGTTAAGCCAACCACTGCATTCCATGTGGGTGCTGGTTCGGGTCCAGTGGCTCCACTTCCAACCCATATCCCTGCTAAAGCCCTGGGAAAGTGGCAGAGGATGTCCCAAGTGCTTGGGTCACTGCACCCACGTGGGATACCTGGGAGAAGTCCTGGATCCTGGCTGCAGTCTGGCACAGCCATGGCCATTGTGGCCATTTGGGAAGTGAACCAGTGATGGAACATCCCTCTCTCTCTCTGTAACTCTGCCTTTCAAAAAATATTTTTTGAAAAAAAAAAAAAGGAAAGAAAACAACTAGCATAGAAAAGCTTGGAATGATGCTTGGAGCTTGCCAGTGGCCAAAGACCGCAGGACCACAGGGATTCCTGGCTGAGGGTTCAGTGGCCTTTCACAAACTGTACTTTGATTTTCTTTTTTTTTTTTTTTTGGACAGGCAGAGTGGACAGTGAGAGAGAGAGACAGAGAGAAAGGTCTTCCTTTGCCGTTGGTTCACCCTCCAATGGCCGCCGCTGCAGCCGGCGCACCGCGCTGATCCGATGGCAGGAGCCAGGATCCAGGTGCTTTTCCTGGTCTCCCATGGGGTGCAGGGCCCAAGCACCTGGGCCATCCTCCATTGCACTCCCTGGCCATAGCAGAGAGCTGGCCTGGAAGAGGGGCAACCGGGACAGAATCCGGCGCCCCAACCGGGACTAGAACCCGGTGTGCCGGCGCCGCAAGGTGGAGGATTAGCCTATTGAGCCATGGCGCCGGCTTGTACTTTGATTTTCAAAAGTAAAGGCACAGAAAACAAAAGAGGACAGCTTTCTCCAGGGGATTTCATGGCATAATCCCGAAGGCAGACACAGGGGAGGCCTGTCACTGGCAGGCTGACCAGAGATGCTGCCCAGCCAGGACCAACAGGAACGCACTTCAGCTGTGCGGCAACCTTCACAGGACTCGCTGGAGCTCATTTGGGTATAAACAGAAATACAATGAATTCAACAGTGGGCCATTAAATCAGGTAAATGACATTGGTAGATTGCAGTTTTATATACCTATAGTATTATGAACCTACTGAGAAGTAAATTATGGAAGAAATTAAATTCATAATAAGAAATATAATAACCTGGATAAATTAGACTTGTGACATAAAATACCTCTGCAATTATAAAATCATGATAAAAGAAACTGAGGTCAAAAAGAACTCTCATGTTCACAAATTGAAATTATCCCTAATATTTCCATACTACCCAAGTGAATTTACATATATAACATGATTTCCACCAAAATCAATGGAATTCTTCACATATCTAGAAAAACAAACCTAAATTTCTTATCTTCATATGGATTAACAAAAACCCCACATATACAAAAAAGTCTTGAGAAACAGAACAAGTCTGGTGTCACAACAAATGAATTCAATACATACTACACAAACATGGTAAACCCTGGCATAGAAACTGATGCATAGACCAGTGAAAGATGATGGAGGCTCCCAAAAAGAAACAGATATTTATACACAATGGATCATTGACGAAAGGTAACAAAATACACTTGGAAAGGAATAGGCTATTTAGTAAATTGTCCAGAGGAAATAGGATATCCATATGGACATGACTAATCCTAGATTGTCACCCATTTTATCCTATACAAAATCAACTGAATGTGAGTCATGGATGTAAATGTAAGACCTGAAATTGAAAAAAAAAAAATAGAGAAAACTACAAGACATTGACATAAGCAATGGCTTTTTGATAAGATCCCCAAAGAACAGACAATAAATAAAAACAAATAGAGAAACTTTATATCAAACTAAAAAGATAATTCACGACAAAGGAAATTATCATCAGAGTGAAGGTAAAACCCTCATTTTAATGCCTATAAAGCCAGCATCACCTTTATTCCATATCCAGAAAAATGTACAAAGCAAACCAACATCCTTGATAAAAACAAATCCTCCACAAAACACTAGCAAACTGAATATAACACCACATCACAAATACCATTCACTAGATAAAACACATCCTTGATAAAAAAATTAAGAAAACTAGGAATAGAAGGAATATTCATCAACACATTCAAGGTAGTTTATGACAAAACCATAGCCACCATCATATTGAGTGGGTAAATGTTGGAAGCATTTCCACTAAGATCAAGCTAGATAAGGATGCCCACTCCCTTGACTGCTATTCAACATAGTTCTATAATTTTTACTGAGAGTCAACAAGCAAGCAAAAACAAATCAAAGGGATACAGATTGAAAAAAAGAAAGTCAAATGATGGTAGTTGGCAGAAGACATGATATTATAAATAGGGAAGCCAAAAGACACCACTAAGAGACTATCAGAACTCAGGAGAGTTGGGTAAAGTTGCAGAATATAAAATCAATACACAAAAATCAATAGAATTTGTATAAAAAGACAATGCTATGGCTGAAAAAGTACATGTGAGATCAGTCATACTTGCAGTAGTAGTTTGCTAGGTTAATTCTCCTCCTGCGGCTCTGGCACCCCAGGTTCTAGTTCCAGTTGGGGCGCCAGTTCTATCCTGGTTGCTCCTCTTCCAGTCCAGCTCTCTGCTGTAGCCTGGGAAGGCAGTGGAGGATGGCCCAAGTGCTTGGGCCCTGCATACACATGGGAGATGAGGAGGAAGCACCTGGCTCCTGGCTTCAGATTGGCACAGCGAGCTAGACATGGTGGCCATTTGGGGGTTGAACCAATGAAAGGAAGACCTTTCTCTCTGTCTCTCTCACTAACTCTTCCTGTAAAAAAATAAATAAATAAACATCTTGGAATAAACTCAACTAAAGATGTAAAAGACCTTTACAATGAAAATTAAAAAAAACATTTAAAAAAGACATAGAAGAACACATAAAAACGGAAATATCTGTCATGTTCATGTATTCGAAGAGTTAACATAATCAAAATGTTCATACTACTGAAAGCAGTTTAAAGATTCAATATGATCCCCATCAAAATACCAATGCCATTCTTCTGACATATAGGAAAAATGATGCTAAAATTCATATGGCACCTTGAGAAATCCTGAATAAATAAACAACCTTAAAGAATAAAACAAAGCCAGAGGCATCACAATATCAGATGTCAAGAAAAACTATAGGAAATTTAGAATCAAAAAGCCTGATACTGGCACAAAAATAGACATGTAGACCAATGGACTAGAGTAGAAACTGCAGAATGTACAACTATATATGTACAACCAACTGATCTTTTACAAAGGAACCAAGATCAATGTCTGGAGAAAGGGTAGTCTCTTCAACAAAGGGTTCTGGAAAACATGGACTCTGCATGAATAAGTATGAAACAAGAACCCTGCCATACAATTTATATAGAAATCAACTATAGGTGGATCAATGATCTAAACCAATAAACTGATACCATCAAGTTACTAGATGAGAACATTGGGAAAGCTCTGCAAGACATTGGCATAACAAGGACTTCTTGGTAAACTCTCCAGATGCATAGGAAATCAAAGCAAAAATAGACAATTAGGATTACATTAAGTTAAGATGCTTCTGCACTGAAAAGGAAACACTCAACAAAGTACAGAAGAACCAAGGGAATAGAAGAAAATATTTGAACATCATGTGATGTATAAAGGCTTTTTCTTTTTGACAGGCAGAGTTAGACAGTGTGTGTGAGAGAGAGAGAGAGAGAGAGAGAGATAAATGTCTTCCTTCTGTTGGTTCACCCCCCAATGGCTGCTGTGGCCAGCACGCCATGCTGATCCGAAGCCAGGAGCCAGGTGTTTCCTTCTGGTCTCCTATGTAGTTTCAGTTTGTGGCAGGTGTGGGAAGAGATGAGCTCAGCTTTGTTTCAGATCTGAAACTGCCACTCTCACCTCCCTGATGATCACAATACCAGAGTTCTCTCACTGCTTATTAAGGACCCTGTTAAAATCTTGTGACCCATGGACTCTCAATAACATTCTTCATGTGAGTAACAAGGTGCTCAATCTACAGTATTCTGGGTCTTTCTTTATATTATTTATATTCTTGATTCTTTGGTGAAATTTGATTTTTTAAAAAATATTAATTCCAGGATTATATTAAGATATTACAAAAGCATAGATTGACCTTTATTTCTCTTGAAGATATTTACTTGGTCTGTAACTTAACTTGGTCTCTTGAAGATATTACTTGGTCTGTAACTTAATGTTGTCATTTTTGTTCTTACTGATACGACATAACACATTGGATTTATATATTGCTCTTATACACGGTTATCTTGCTTAATTCTCTTGTCAGTTTTTATTTGTTGAAACTTTTATTGGATCATCTCTGTGTAGAATAGTTTCACTAACATATATACATATATTGACAGATTTGTTGCTTAGAAGCATATTCTTTTTTTTTAATTTTTTTTATTTGACAGGTAGAGTTACAGACAGTGAGAGAAAGACAGAGAGAATGGTCTTCCTTCCATTGGTTCACTCCCAAAATGGCTGCTATGGCCAGTGCTGTGCCGATCCGAAGCCAGGAGTCAGGTGCTTCTTTCTGGTTTCCCATGCGGGTGCAGGGCCCAAGCATCTGGGCCATCCCCCACTGCCCTCCTGGGCCACAGCAGAGAGCTGGACTGGAAGAGGAGCAACTGGGACTAGAACCCTGTGCCCATATGGGATGCCAGAGCTGCAGGTGGAGGATTAACCAAGTGAGCCATGACGCCGGCCCCTAGAAGCATATTCTTATACATAAAATTTTCTCTGTTATGATTCCTAATTGTTCATCAGCACATTGTTGAAGACAGAAAGAGAAAGGAGAGAGTTTTGTACATCTTTGCTTCCAGGGAAAAAGCTTTCAGTGTTATATTTTAATTATGCTATTATAGGTTCATTGTAGACAATCTTTTTTTAAGGATTTATTTTATTTCCTTTGAAATACAGAGTTACAGAGAAAGGTAAAGACAGAGAGAGAGAGAGAGAGAGAGAGAGAGAGAGCGAGCTCTTCCACCTGCTGGCTCACTTCCCATATGGCCACAATGGCCAGAACTGAGCTGATCGAAAACCAGGAGCCAGAAGCTTCTTCCAGGTCTCCCACATGGGTGCAGGGGCCCAAGCACTTGGGCCATATTCTACTGCTTTCCCTGGCCATAGCAGAGAGCTGGATGAGAAGAGGGGCAGCTGGAACTAGAACTAGTGCCCATATGGGATGCTGATGCTTCAGGCCAGGGCTTTAAACCACTGCACCAAAGTGCCAGTCCCTGTAGACCATCTTAGTTATAATACATAATAGCCATTTTTACTGTTTTAGTCACATTTTATTTTTAGTGATTAGATGCAGAATTTTGTTCAGAATTTTCAACTTTTACCTCATTGACTATTTGATGTGTTTTCTTCCACAGGAATTACCTAAGTAATTTATTTTGGAATGTTAAGCATCTTGGCATCTTCTAGTCTATTGTGATTTTATTGATGTCTTATGATTTAATATTTTGCTTAGCATTAAAACTTGGCTTAAAAAATTTGCATCTCTTTTTTAAAAGATGTGTTCTTTAAGATTCCTTTTTATTCCGTGTCCTGATATGTGTAGTATCAATGTAATTCTGCATTCAGAAAAGAAATTGAAACATATTCTCTGTTTATTGCCATTTTTCATGAATCTTGGAAATTGAGCAGTGTTTTACTTCCTTGAATGTTTTGAAAGTTATAAATATATGGGCCAGAAGTTGTGCTTTTTGTGTATTACTGGTCTTGTTCCTGAAAACTGTAACTTATCAGCAATTTTACCATCCATGTGACTCTGACTCATGTTCATCTTCACAATTTTTGACATTTAAAAAATCTTTGCCATCCAAGCCAGCTCTTAATAGCCTATTTTCCTTGTGCCTGCAGCAAGGGCTGGTTGCAGGGTCTCCATTCCTTTTGTTTATACTACATCTTTCCCCAATATCTCCTACTGTGCTTGCTTCCTATGCCAGTCCTCATGTGTCTCCAGCCCCACTGCATGTAGCTGACCTCCCTGATCCATAGAGCCTGTGTCAGGACTCCTGTGTCTCCATTCCTTTATAAAGAGTGGGTTTGCTCCTATCCTGGAGTGTTTTCTCCCACTATGCTTTTAGCTCATGGCAAACTTTGGTTATCCCTTTGCCCTTTACTTAAAGCCATTTCATCCCTCAGTTGTCACCACACTTTTTACCTATAGCCAACATCTTCTTTTGTCTCTGCAATCTCTATGATTCTAACCCATGCCATTCCTCTGTTTCTTCTTGTCTACACACCATATATTCTAATTTCCTGTTGAATCTCAAGGGTCCCAACTACTGTGACAGTTTGGCTGTTCATCCACTAATGGATGTACTTTCCTTTTACAGGTTTTATATTTTAATTCCCATTCTCCTCTTCCTCCTCCTTCTTCATACTCCTCTCTTTTGCCCAACTCGCTTTTCTTTATATTTTTGTGTATTGAAAATAATATTATTTTCTCTTAAATTACAATTGTTCATTGATGGTACTTACAAAAGCAGTTTACTTTGTATTTGTAGGTTTTACTTAAGCTCCTATTATCACCATCAATATTTATCATAATTGATATTGTAGCCTCTATTTCTTAAATTTTAAACATGACATTGATTTCTTGAGTTTTAGGGATTTAATGAGTGGATATAAATTGTGAACTCATGAGTACCACTAAATGTAGATTTTTATTTTTGTGCACTGTGTCTCATGCTGGGCAGAAGGTATGTTTATCTCCCTATTCTACCTCATGTGGGTTGCAGGCAGGCACTTTGGAATGTTGACCCAATTTCTGCTTATTGCTGAATTCACCTAAAGGAGGCTAAACTTTGTATTTGGTTTGCAATATTTATAACTTTGATACAAATATTTTGAGAAGACTGCCTGGTCTGAAACTTAGTTGGTGAACAATGACTTCAAAAATCACAGATATTCACTGCGAGTGCAGGTGCAGTCTCCTTTCAGATTTTTCAAAACAAAAAGCTAATGTTATACCCAAATGACATAACTATGAACAATGCCTGCCCTGCAACAAGGACATTTAACCTCTTCTTACTGAATGGGACAATAGTGCAGAACATGGATATTCAAATAATAACCAAGTTAAATACTGGATTTTGAATATAAGTGGGTATTAGTTAATGGTTGGTCTTGCAGCAGTTTGTGGACAGACATTGCATTTGCATAGTTAAGTTTTACGTATACACTTAGGCATGAAAACAAAGTTCTCATACTCTTAATATTATCTCTGCGAAGCATGGGGTCATTCACACACAGACACACACACAGCTGTGTACACATGTACAAACTAGAATGAAAATGTTTGATGTTTGTGTGAATTCAAATTTAATGCAGTATATGTAAGATCAGATATTAGAAAACATTAAAAATGATGAGCAGTAGACAAACTGACAACAAAATCTGCTATTACATAAGAGTTGTATGATATGCAAAATACTTAATTCATGAAAAATACTTAGGTTATGAGGAATAAAATATAATCAGCAACTTACAGCATTGTAAAACAGTCTAAATACCTTTAAAATTGTAAGCTATTGTTAGTCAAAGTTGGTAAATAGGATTAAATGACACAGAGGAAATACATTTCCATAAATCCTGAATTACTGTAGCAAATGTTTTATTTAATGTATTTTTATATCTTCTAAGCATTATCTAAACTGACTGCACAGCAGAACATTGTGGATTTTTCAATTTCTTGATCACTTTCCATAATATCTAAAGATGGTTCTAAAGGTGTTTTTTGAAACCTTTATAATTTCTCAAAATTAATGATAATGGGTGTGAATAACACAGTCTTTCAAACAAAAAGGTAAAGTTATAGTGATACATATATCAAGTTAGCATATCCACAGCAAACTATGTGATTTTGTTTTAGTAGTAAATAGATCCTTATAAGGGAGCAATTTACCAAAATAATTCACAAAGCACTGAGAATTCAAGCCCTAAAATTACTAGAGAAGATTCTGGCATGATATGATGTAGCTCTATCATGTCTCATTCTAGTACAACTTGTGAAAAGTACTTAGAAACAACACATATGCCAAGCAGTTAGAGTCTGTGTAAATGTTCACAAGAATATATAGCAAATTAGGAAATAATGACAGAAAAATTCCATGATGTTACAGGATGTGTTTGAAGGTTGGAGTACTATTTAAATCTTCAACTGCTTTTTTCCCCTTCTGGGCTGGGTAAGACATCTTCATTATCATTTTTGCTGAAACTATGTCCTGGGTAAGTGAAGCTAAGAGGTAGGGCCCAAACTCATCTTATAGATGTAGGCTCTACCTTGGTCATGAGAATAGGTATCCCATACATGCAATACCTAAAGCAGGCAAATGTATAGAAAATATATGTTCTTCATTGCTTGCTGTTGAGAGGATGGGAGCATAGTGAAGGAGAAGGAAAAGCATACTGAACTTGTTTCCAAGGTAATAAAAATGATCAGAAATAAAGGTGATAGTGGCACATATATATATAATAACATGAATTATATGATTTTATTTTTAATTGAAGTTTATTAGTAACTATACACATGCCTGGGGTACAGCATGACATTTCATGCTTTGTGTGGTCCTAGAAGAATTTTCCAAATTTATTCTAATACTTGGAAATTTTGACACTGTGGAGGATCTGTGCCATAGAAGGCTGAGCCTATGCATTCAGCACCAGCTTCCCATTGGGCACTTGTCTGAGTCCCAGCTGCTGCAATTGCAATCCAGCTCCCTGTTAATGTGCTTGGGAAAGCAACAGAGGATCAGCAAAGTACTTGGGTCCCTTGAACCCACATGGTAGTCCCAGTTGAATCTCCTGGACTCAGCCTGGCCCAGTCTTGGCCTTCGAATTCATTTGGGGATGAACAATTGAATGGAAGATTCCCTCTCTCTCTGTATCCTTCCCCCTCTCAAGCTCCTTCTGTGTATTTCTGACTTTGCAATAATTAAATCTTTTTAAAAATTGAAAATTTGCCATAATCACTTCATGTATAGATATTATAGAGCCATTAATATCAGATAATGTGAAATTATGGCAATGAACATAAAGTAAGAAAAGGTTAAATTGTCATGTATGCAGTAAAATTTAATGATGGCATTATTTATAACTTCCACATAATATGATATCCACACAATTTCAAACTTTTTTTATATATTATATATATATATATTATATCATCTTTGATATATAGGAGAAAACATGTGATGCTTGTTTTTGTCTTGGTTATTTCACTTGGCACAATGATGTCCAGTTTCATTTGCTTTGCTGCAAATGTCAAAATATTATTTTTATGGGCCGGCGCCGCGGCTCACTAGGCTAATCCTCCGCCTAGTGGCGCCGGCACACCAGGTTCTAGTCCCGGTTGGGGCGCCGGATTCTGTCCCGGTTGCCCCTCTTCCAGGCCAGCTCTCTGCTGTGGCCAGGGAGTGCAGTGGAGGATGGCCCAGGTGCTTGGGCCCTGCACCCCATGGGAGACCAGGAGAAGCACCTGGCTCCTGCCATCGGATCAGTGCGGTGCGCCGGCCGCAGCGCGCCGGCCGTGGCGGCCATTGGAGGGTGAACCAACGGCAAAGGAAGACCTTTCTCTCTGTCTCTCTCACTGTCCATTCTGCCTGTCAAAAAAATAAAAAAAATATTATTTTTATGGTCAAGTAATATTCTATCATGTATACATATCCTATTCATCAATGTTGAACATTTTTGTTAATTCCATTTCTTTACCAGTGTGGACTGCTACAGAAACAAGAGACTAATGATCTTTTTTACATGCTGAATTAATTCTCTTTGGATACATTCACAGAAGCATGAGATCTGGAAGATATGACAGCTTCACTATTTGTGAGGAATCTCCATATTATTTCCATAAGGGCCCTAATTTGCATTCCCACCAGCAGTTTATTAGGTACTTTTTCCACAAGGATTTGTTATTTAATATTTTTTGTATAATAGACATTCTAAAGGGAGTGAAGTGATTCCTCAGTGTGTAATTTAATAATCTTTTCCAAATTTCTGTATATGAAAATCTAATTAATCAATACCATTTGATGAGGAAACTGTTCTTTCTCCAGGGAAACTTTAAAGCACATTTTTCAAATATTAATTGTTTGTATATTTGTGGCTTTCCTCTTCTGTTCTGTTGCTTGACATGACTATTTTTATCCTGTGTTGGTTATAGTAGCCCTTGTCACATAGCCTTTCTCATATATTCCAGGTCTCACACTTCTTGAATTGAACAATTCAAACTACATTTTTATTGTGAGAACTTAGTTATCTGTTAGAAACAAAGATGAAGTCAAAATAAACTTTTAAGGAATCTGTTATTTGGTGGAAAGCAATCCATTATGATTATTTCTATATTGGAACTAAGAGATCAAAAAAACAAAGATTATGCTAGTTTTCAAAATAAGGTGATGGGAAAGATTCATGTAACAAGAGCTACATTTTCAAATTCAACATTAGTGTACAGAAAAAAAAGAAGATAAAAGTTAATGTATTGGCTTGGAGATCTTCAGAATAGCATTGCTTTTCTCTGGGATATTAGTGATACAAATATTAGATACCCATTAATTCAAATGTAAGGGACAAATACAAAATAGATAGGGACAGTAAAAAAGAAATCATATTGTGACTACAATGGGTAAAACTGGCATTTGATAGGAACTATAACATCTTGCTTGTTTGTTGTGACTTCATCAAATCAAAGAAAATTCTCTAAGTTTTACTGACAACGTACACATTGTCTTATGCTAGTATACTCATTTTCCCTTCCCAGGGAATATTTGTTTAGCATTTCTGGAATTCTAAGGGATTAAATTAACTTTTCATTGTGAAATGCAAAAGTGTAAATTTTAATAAAAAAATTCTTCACAATATGATTTGTCATGACCTTTGGTTTTGTAGCTCTGTAATTTTTCCAATTGTCACATAATTATATTGGACTACAGTTGAAGAAAATACTTTATATCTGCATGAAACACTCTTATGGGTCTTATATGGTAATTCAGAATACCTTGTAGTATTGTTTATATCAGAACATGTAAACTTCCATTTTTTAATTTTAATTTACTAATTTATATATTACCAGTATCTTTGTATAGTCCAATGTTAATTCTGTGAATGGTACATCACTTGGTGGTCTTTTCCTTCTGATATTATCAACTCCCTGTAAAACTTTAGGTTTTCCTGGGAGCATTGCAGTTCACAATTTCTCAGAACCTCGTAGGCCAGTAAATTTAATTCCCTTTACAGGTGATATATTTTTTTCCTTTTTTGGAACTCCATGGGATTTTACATTTACATGCAATTTTGAACTTCAAAACTGTGAATCTGGATATAGTGCCTTTCTTTTAGTGTTATCTTGAGAACTGGTATGGCATTTCCTATATTTGTGTTGATTTAAATTTTTAATTTTCTACTTTAATGTAACTGACATGGCTATTTTTCTTCAGAATCCATTATCTATTTATCATTTTATTATAGTTCTATAGAATACCAGAAAAGTTAGAACTTACATCTTCTCAAAAGATAGAGTTACTGGCCAAAGGCAGTTCTCATGAGTGGTGGGTAATTATATGGCCAAGAAAACTTAGAAAAAGTGTTGACTTTGATGATCCCATCGTGAAAATGCCCAGGAAGATGGACTAGGTTTCAAGTGCTAAGATTGACTTAGCTTGGGCTAATCATGATATATACAGCTGGCATTCATGAATTCCATGGCATAAAATATGATTTATATTGTGATTAGCAGAATTAACACTGAGCCAACAACAAAGCAATCATACAGTGACAATAACATATTTATGCCTTTAATGATCAAGAGTCCATTAGAGTTGAATTATAATTCTGTAATTAAAAATGAAGCTGGGGGGGAGGAGGCAAGATGGCAGAATAGGAAGGGAGCACATTGATAGTCCAGGGAGAGACAGTTTAATAAAAGTGGAGATACTGCAGGTTCAAGGAAGAGTAGGGGAAGAAACAGCAGAAGAAACTCTTCCAGAACAAGTGATTCACAGTGGACCTGCATGGAGAGCATGGGAGCCCACAGTTCGGGACACCAGCGGCAGCCTCAACACACCAGCGCTGGAACGTGAGGTGAGCCTAACCTCAATAGCCCGAGACACCGGCAGGCAAGCGGAAAGAGGAGACTAGAGCGAACAACCTCTGGGGGGGGGGGGGAGTTCACCAGGCTAACTGGAAGAGAGAGCGAGAGGAAAAAAAAAGTGACTGGTACGGACACGGGTTTCTCTCTCTCTGCTCACCTCTCAAAGGCGAGCAAGACAAAGAGAAGGCGCCATCTTGGACATACGTCATAAGCAGAGTGACCTCAAGTCTGCACCAGCCCTGAGCCTAGCAGAAAAACCTGACTCTGGGTGGGGCGAATTAACAGGAGATTAGGACCTAGTAAATTTGTGGTGCTACTGAACTGAGACTGTGAAAAAAGAGACGGTGGGGGAGAGAACTCACGGAATTCATGTGAGTACTCCCCAGAGACACTACAATTCCGTAACTTTGGCAACCCAGTGGGAGACTGAAGGAGAATCTGAGCCCACTCTGAGGGCAGAACAGATTCCCTGTGTGGTCCTTGGGAAAGAGCTTCCAATCTCTGGCTCCTGTGGGTATATCATTTGCCTGCTAACTACCTCCAACTTCATTCAGCTGTGCGGAATTACTTCCCTTTTGAATCAAAAAAAGAAAGAAAGAGAGAGAGAGAGATCTACCACGCCTAACCTGGGAGTGTCACCTTTGGCACACCAAACAGAGCTCTCAGGCCACACCCATCTCAAGCCTCTAAGGCTCCATCAAAAACAGATAGTCCACTTAATCTAGAGTCATAGTATAACAAGAAAAAGCACCACAGTGAAGAAACCAAATATCTCCACTATGCCAAATAACAAATGCAAAAACCGAGGTAATAAAAACAAGGAAGTCACTATGACGCCCCCAAATGAAAAAGACACCCCAATTCAAGATTATGAAGATGATGAGATGGAAGAAATGCAAGAAGCAGATCTCAAAAAATTGATAAGAACATTAAGAAGTTCTCAAAAACAAATTCTTGAACTACACAAATCCTTAATGGACAAGATAGAAAATCTCTCTCGTGAAAATGAAATATTAAGGAGGAATCAAAATGAAACGAAACAACTAGTACAACAGGAAACTGTGATAGTGACTGAAGTGAAGAATTCAATAGATCAAATGAAAAACACAATAGAGAGCCTTACAAACAGAATGGGTGAAGCAGAAGAGAGAATATCGGACTTAGAAGACAGAGAACAGGAAAGGATACAGTCAGACCAAAGAAAAGAAGAGGAAATTAGAAATCTAAAACATATTGTCAGGAATCTGCAGGATACTATTAAAAAAACCAACATTCGGGTTCTAGGAGTTCCTGAAGGCATGGAGAGGGAGAAAGGATTAGAAGGCCTTTTTAGTGAGATATTAGCAGAAAATTTCCCAGGTTTGGAGAAGGACAGAGAAATCCTAGTACAGGAAGCTCACAGAACCCCTAATAAACACGACCAAAAGAGATCCTCACCACAACACGTTGTAATTAAACTCTCCACAGTGAAACATAAAGAAAAGATCCTAAAATGTGCAAGAGAGAAATGTCAGATTACTCTCAGAGGATCTCCAATCAGACTCACAGCTGACTTCTCATCAGAAACCCTACAAGCTAGGAGGGAATGGAGAGATATAGCCCAGGAACTAAGAGAGAAAAACTGCCAGCCCAGAATATTATATCCTGCAAAGCTATCATTTGTGAATGAAGGTGAAATAAAGACTTTTCATAGCAAACAGAAATTGAAAGAATTTGTCACCACTCGTCCAGCCCTGCAAAAGATGCTTAAAGATGTGTTGCACACAGAAACACAGAAACACGGTCATCAATATGAAAGAAGGTAAAGGAAGGAAACCTCACAGCAAAAGATCACAGGGAATTCAAAGCATATATTAGAACTTATCTTTGGCAAATGGCAGGGCAAAGTTACCACTTATCATTAGTCACATTGAACGTGAATGGCCTGAAATGTCCAGTTAAAAGACACAGATTGGCTGATTGGGTTAAGGAACAAAACCATTTATTTGCTGCTTACAAGAAACACATCTTTCCAACAAAGATCCATACAGATTGAAAGTGAAAGGATGCAAAAAGATATACCATGCCAACAGAAATGAAAAAAGAGCGGGCGTGGCCATCTTAATATCGAACAACATAAACTTTACCACAAAAATTGTTAAGAGAGACAAAGAGGGGCACTATATAATGATTAAGGGATCAATGCAACAAGGAGATATAAAATTATCAATGAATATGCACCTAACTACAGGGCACCGATTTATCTAAAAGATTTGTTAAGGGACTTAAAGGGCGACTTAGATTCCAATACAATAGTACTGGGGGACTTCAATACTCCACTCTCAGAAATAGACAGATTAACAGGACAGAAGATCAATAAGGATACAGTAGATTTAAATGACACTATAGCCCAAATGGATCTAACAGATATATACAGAACTTTCAATCCTACAGCTAAAGATTTTACATTCTTCTCAGCAGTGCATGGAACCTTCTCTAGGATTGACCACATACTAGGCCATAAAGCAAGTCTCAGCAAATTCAAAAGAATTAGAATCATACCATGCAGCTTCTCAGACCATAAAGGAATGAAGTTGGAAATTAGCAACTCAAGAGTCCCTAGAGCATACGCAAACACATGGAGATTGAACAACATGCTCCTGAATGAACAATGGGTCATAGAAGAAATTAAAAGAGAAATCAAAAACTTTCTGGAAGTAAATGAGGATAACAGCACAACATACCAAAACTTATGGGACGCAGCAAAAGCAGTGTTAAGAGGAAAGTTTAAATCAATAGGTGCCTACATCAAGAAATTGGAAAGGCACCAAATCGATGAGCTTTCAATTCACCTCAAGAACCTAGAAAACCTACAACAAACCAGACCCAAATCTAGTAGAAGAGAAATAATTAAAATCAGAGAAGAAATCAACAGGATTGAATCAAAAAAAACATTACAAAAAATCAGCCAAACGAGGAGCTGGTTTTTTGAAAAAATAAACAAAATTGACACCCCATTGGCCCAACTAACTAAAAAAAGAAGAGAGAAGACCCAAATCAATAAAATCAGAGATGAAAAAGGAAACGTAACAACAGACACCACAGAAATAAAAAGAATCATCAGGAATTACTACAAGGACTTGTATGCCAGCAAACAGGGAAACCTATCAGAAATGGATAGATTCCTGGACACATGCAACCTACCTAAAATTGAACCAGGAAGACATCGAAAACCTAAACAGACCCATAACTGAGACAGAAATTGAAACAGTAATAAAGGCCCTCCCAACAAAGAAAAGCCCAGGACCAGATGGATTCACTGCTGAATTCTACCAGACATTTAAAGAAGAACTGACTCCAATTCTTCTCAAACTATTCAGAGCAATCGAAAAAGAGGGAGGCCTCCCAACTTCTTTCTATGAAGCCAGCATCACCTTAATTCCTAAGCCAGAAAAAGATGCAGCATTGAAAGAGAATTACAGACCAATATCCCAGATGAACATAGATGCAAAAATCCTCAATAAAATTCTCACCAATAGAATACAACAACACATCAGAAAGATCATCCACCCAGACCAAGTGGGATTTATCCCTGGTATGCAGGGATGGTTTAATGTGCGCAAGACAATCAATGTGATACACCACATTAACAGACTGCAGAAGAAAAACCATATGATTATCTCAATAGATGCCGAGAAAGCATTTGATAAAATACAACACCCGTTCATGATGAAAACTCTAAGCAAACTGGGTTTGGAAGGAACATTCCTCAATACAATCAAAGCAATCTATGAAAAACCCACAGCCAGCATCCTATTGAATGGGGAAAAGTTGGAAGCATTTCAAATGAGATCAGGCACCAGACAGGGATGCCCACTCTCACCACTGCTATTTAACATAGTTCTGGAAGTTTTAGCGAGAGCCATCAGACAAGAAAAAGAAATTAAAGGGATACAAATTGGGAAGGAAGAAGTCAAACTATCCCTCTTTGCAGACGATATGATTCTGTACTTAGGCACAAGAGACCTCGAATAGCTAAAGCAATCTTGTACAACAAAAACAAAACTGGAGGCATCTCAATACCAGATTTCAGGACATACTACAGGGCAGTTGTAATCAAAACAGCATGGTACTGGTACAGAAACAGATGGATAGACCAATGGAACAGAATTGAAACACCAGAAATCAACCCAAACATCTACAGCCAACTCATATTTGATCAAGGATCCAAAACCAATCCCTGGAGTAAGGACAGTCTATTCAATAAATGGTGCTGGGAAAATTGGATTTCCACGTGCAGAATCATGAAGCAAGACCCCTACCTTACACCTTACACAAAAGTCCACTCAACATGGATTAAATACCCAAATCTACGACCTGACACCATCAAGTTATTAGAGAACATTGGAGAAACCCTTCAAGATATTGGTACAGGCAAAGAGTTTCTGGAAAAAACCCAGGAGGCACAAGAAGTCAAAGCCAAAATCAACTATTGGGATTGCATCAAATTGAGAAGTTTCTGTACTGCAAAAGAAACAGTCAGGAGACTGAAGAGACAACCGACAGAATGGGAAAAAATATTTGCAAACTATGCAACAGATAAAGGGTTAATAACCAGAATCTACAAAGAGATCAAGAAACTCCACAACAACAAAACAAACAACCCACTTAAGAGATGGGCCAAGAACCTCAATAGACATTTTTCAAAAGAGGAAATCCAAATGGCCAACAGGCACAGGAAAAAATGTTCAAGATCACTAGCAATTAGGGAAATGCAAATCAAAACCACAATGAGGTTTCACCTCACCCCGGTTAGAATAGCTCACATACAGAAATCTACCAACAACAGATGCTGGCGAGGATGTGGGGAAAAAGGGACACTAACCCACTGTTGGTGGGAATGCAAACTGGTCAAGCCACTATGGAAGTCAGTCTGGAGATTCCTCAGAAACCTGAAGATAACCCTACCGTTCGACCCAGCCATCCCACTCCTGGGAATTTACCCAAAGGAAATTAAATTGGCAAACAAAAAAGCGGTCTGCACCCTAATATTTATCGCAGCACAATTCACAATAGCCAAGACCTGGAACCAACCTAAATGCCCATCAACAGTAGACTGGATAAAGAAATTATGGGATATGTATTCTTTAGAATACTATATTGCAGTAAGAAACAATGAAATCCAGTCATTTGCAACAAAATGGAGGAATTCGGAAAACATCATGCTGAGTGAAATAAGACAATCCCAAATGGACAAATACCATATGTTCTCCCTGATTGGTGACAACTAACCAAGCACCAAAAAGGAAACCTGTTGAAGTGAAATGGACACAATGAGAAACCGGGACTTGACCAGCGTATCCCTGACTGTTAATGAACAACTTAATACATTACCCCTCTTAGTATTTTTTTGTCTGTTCCACTTAATACTACTGGTTTAATTCTGTAATTTATACACAGTTACTCTTAAGTGTTAAAATTTAACTGGAATGTGATCCCTGCTAAATATATGAGTGGGAATAAATGAGGGAAGAGATGTACAATTTGGGACATGCTCAAGCTGATTTGCCCCAAATGGTAGAGTTAGAAACATACCAGGGGATTCCAATTCAATCCCATCAAGGTGGCATGTATCAAAGCCATCTCACTAGTCCAAGTGATCAATTTCAGTTCACAATTGATCATAATGAAAGGACTAAGAGTCAAAGAGATCACATAAACAAGTCTAGTGCCTGCTAATACTAACCGATAGAATAAATAAAGGGGAGAGCGATCCAACATGGGAAGCAGGATACACAGCAGACTCATAGAATGGCAGATGTCCTAAACAGCACTCTGGCCTCAGAATCAGCCCTGAAGGCATTCGGATCTGGCTGAAAAGCCCATGAGAGTATTTCAGGCATGGAAAGCCAAGACACTCTGGCAAAGAAAAAGAAAGAAAGGACCTAAATGAAAGATCTCTGTGAGTGAGATCCCAGTGGAAAGAACAGGTCTTCAAAGAAGGAGGTACCTTTCTCTGAAGGGAGAAGAGAACTTCCACTTTGACTATGACCTTGTCTAAGTAAGAGTCGAGTTGGTGAACTCAAAAGGCTTCCATAGCCTTGGAAACTCATGACTGGAGCATAGGGAGATTACTGATGCCATAAACAGGACTGTCAATTTGTAAAGTCAACAACAGGAGTCACTGTGCACTTACTCCTCATGTATGATCTCTGTCCTTAATGTGCTGTACATTGAGGTTTAATGCTATAACTACTACTGAAACAGTATTTTTCACTTTGTGTTTCTATGTGGGTGCAAACTGTTGAAATCTTTATTTAATGTATACTAAACTGATCTTCTGTATATATAGAAAATTGAAAATGAATCTTGATGTGAATGGAAGTGGAGAGAGAGCAGGAAAGGGGAGAGTTGCTGATGGGCGGAAGTTATCGGGTCATCGTGGGGGGGAGCCAATGTAGTCCATAAGCTGTACTTTGGAAATCTATATTCATTAAATGAAAGTTAAAAAAAAAAACGAGTATGGGAACACATAAAAAACATCAAATAAGATGACAAAGTACATAAAATTGTTAGTATTAAGTAAATCTGTATTTCAACTATGTTAATAAAATAGTATATAGAAATCAAAAAAAAATAAATTCGCATATAGCCAGAAGCTAGATTGAAAAACAGTTCAACTGATAATAAACGATGTTTTTTTAAATTAAAAAAAGAAATAAGCCAGGCACAAAAGGACAAATAGCACATTATCTCATTCTTATGTAAAATGTAAAAAGATTGCACAAACATAGAGTAGTAATTATCAGAGGATAAGGAGAGACTGGGCAATGAGCATAAAACTACAGCTAGACCTAAAGTTGTATTCATGAAATTTGGGTTCATTAAAAAATGAATTTAAAAAATATCAAAATATTTAAAAAAATAAAAACTACAGCCAGATAGAAGCACCTGTTTCTGGTGTTGTAATAAACAGTGTGGCACCCCTGTTAGAATGGCTCACATTCAGAAATCTACCAACAATAGATGCTGGAAAGGATGTGGGGAAAAAGGGACACTAACCCACTGTTGGTGGGAATGCAAACTGGTCAAGCCACTATGGAAGTCAGTCTGGAGATTCCTCAGAAATCTGAATATAACCCTACATTACAACCCAGCCATCCCACCCCTTGGAATTTACCCAAAGGAAATTAAATTGGCAAACAAAAATGCGGTCTGCACATTAATGTTTATTGCAGCTCAATTCACAATAGCTAAGACCTGGAACCAACCCAAATGCCCATCAACAGTAGACTGGATAAAGAAATTATGGGACATGTACTCTATCAAATACTATACAGCAGTCAAAAACAATGAAACCCGGTCATTTGCAACAAAATGGAGGAATTTGGAAAACATCATGCTGAGTGAATTAAGCCAGTCCCAAAGGGACAAATATCATATGTTCTCCCTGATCGGCGACAACTAACTGAGCAGCAAAGGGGAAACCTGTTGAAGTGAAATGGACACTATGAAAAACGGTGACTTAATCAGCTCTTGTCCTGACTGTTGATGTACAATGTAATACTTTATGCATTTAGGTATTTTTTTGTTCTAGTAC
This sequence comes from Oryctolagus cuniculus, assembly GCF_051225735.1. Taxonomy (NCBI): domain Eukaryota; kingdom Metazoa; phylum Chordata; class Mammalia; order Lagomorpha; family Leporidae; genus Oryctolagus; species Oryctolagus cuniculus. The sequence continues at coordinate 113,450,801 of NC_142878.1, forward strand.
CATTGGTTGAACTCTGTAATTAACACACAATTATTCTTAGGTGTTTAAATTGTAACTGAAAAGTGATCCCTGTTAGGAATTTGGAAAACATTATGCTGAGGGAAATAAGCCAATCCCAAAGGGACAAATATCATATGTTCTCCCTGATCAGTGAAAACTAACCGAGCACCAAAAAGGAAACCTGTTAAAGTGAAATGAACACTATGACAAGTGGTGACTTGATCAGCCCTTGCCTTGACTGTTGATGAACAACTTAATACATTATCCCTCTTAGTATTTTTTTTTTGTTCTACTTAATACTTTTGGTTGAATACTGTAATCAATACACAATTACTCTTGAGTGCTGAAATTTAACTGAAAAGTGATCGCTGTTAAATATAAGAGTGGGAATAAGAGAGGGAAGAGATATGCAATATGGGACATGCTCAAGCTGACCTGCCCCAAACGGTAGAGTTAGAAACATACCAGGGGATTCCAATTCAATCCCATCAAGGTGACATATACCAATGCCATCTCACTAGTGCAAGTGATCAATTTCTGTTCACAGTTGATCATAATGATAGGACTAGGAGCCAAAGGGAGCACATAAACAAGACTAGTGTCTGCAAATACTAACCGATAGAATAAAAAAGGGAGAGAACGATCCATCATGGGAAGCGAGATACACAGCAGACTCATAGAATGGCTGATGTCCTAAACAGCACTCTGGCCTCAGAATCAGCCCTGAAGGCATTCGGATCTGGCTGAAAAGCCCATGAGAGTATTTCAGGCATGGAAAGCCAAGACACTCTGGCAAAAAAAAAAATGACCTAAATGAAAGATCTCTGTGAGTGAGATCCCAGTGGAAAGAACAGGTCATCAAGGAAGGAGGTACCTTCCTCTGAAGGGAGAAGAGAACTTCCACTTTGACTACGACCTTGTCTAAATAGGATCAGAGTCAGTGAACTCAAAAGGCTTCCATAGCCTTGGCAACTCATGACAAGGGCCTAGGTTGATTACTGATGCCATAAACAGGACTGTCAATTTGTTAAGTCAACAACAGGAGTCACTGTGCACTACTCCTCATGTATGATATCTGTCTTTAATGTGCAGTACATTGAGATTTAATGCTATAACTAGTACTGAAACAGTATTTTTCACTTTGTGTTTCTATGTGGCTGCAAACTGTTGAAATCTTTACTTAATATATGCCAAACTGATCTTCTGTATATAAAGAGAATTGAAAATGAATCTTGATGTGAATGGAAGGAGAGAGGGAGCGGTAAAGGCAAGGGTTGCGGGTGGGAGGGAAGTTATGGGGGAGGAAGCCACTGTAATCTGTAAGCTGTACTTTGGAAATTTATATTCATTAAATAAAATTTAAAAAAAGAAATTCATAAGTAAAAAAAGAATAATATATAGGGGCCAATGCTGTGGCATAGTGGGTAAAGCTGCTGCCTGCCGTGCTAGTATCTCATATCGGCAACAGTCTGAGACCCAGCTGCTCTACTTCCGACCCTGCTCTCTGCTATGTCCTGGGAAAGCAGTAGAAGATAGCCCAAGGCCTTGGGCACCTGCACTCCAGTGGGAGACCTGGAAGAAGCTCCTGGCTCCTGGCTTCAGATCGGCACAGCTCTGGCCATTGCAGCCAACTGGGGAGTGAACCAGTGGACGGAAGACCTCTCTCTCTCTCTCTACCTCTCCTTCTCTCTCTGTGTAACTCTGACATTCAAATAAATAAACGTATCTTTTTTTTAAAAAAAGCACTCATTCTAATCCCAGCTGCTCCTCTTCCAACCCAGCTCTCTGCTAAAGTGAGGGAAAGCAGTAGAAGATGGCCAAAGTTCCTGGGCCCTTGCACTGGCATGGGAGATCCAGAAGAAGCTCTTGAATCCTGGCTTCAGATTGGCTCAGCTCTGGCCATTGTGGCCATTTGAGGAGTGAACCTGTGGATGGAAGACTTTTCTCTCTGTCTCTTCCCTTCTATCTTTAAATCTGCATCTCAAATAATAAATAAAATCTTTAAAAAATGGTCATATTATAGAGGTTGCGAGGACATGAACTGGACCAGATCATGACCATACATTGATTAGAAGCACATCAAACTTAAAAAATGAGGTTGATTAGAAATTCTGAAGGATTTCAAAATGAAACAACACATTTACAGTTAACATTTGTGGTCCAAAATTGAGACTTTAAAGCCTGTGTGAGGTAATTAAGTTACTGTGTGGTAGTGACAAGATATTATGTTCTGACAGAGATGTAGTTTTCAGCTTACCTTATTCCTGAAAGAATTATAGCCTAAACAAAAATATAAACATCATTATCTATGATTTTGATCATTTACCGAAGTTAGTTGGTTCTTAAAAGTTCATGTGCCTGCATTGATGGGTCGAGCAGTGCCTTAATTTAAAAATCAGAAAAAGATGCAATGAAGATGATGAAAATAGATGAAAAGATTTGAAATCCATGCATAGCTTTTTTGGTAATACTCATTTCATGAACTTTTGGAGATCCCTCATAGATCTGATATTAAACACATACATTCTTTGTGATTCTAAAGCACATAAAATATAAGCTGTCATTATTAAAATCTGTAACAAATGGTGTTATGTAGAAACTTACGGTATGACCTGACTTGCCATTCAAGAATTCCAAGAAACAACTTAGCATACCCATGGAAGTATTATATACTTGGATATTATTATTATTTTTTTAAGTTTCAGTGGCCAAAGAGAGACTTAATTAATGTGTCTGATACCTCTTTTACATAATACCTGATTCAAATTGCCCTAAAATCCACTTTGACTATAATCGACCATTGCTTTTCTAGGAATGAAAGGATAAATAAAACTTCAGAGGCATAAATAAAAAAAAGAAAAAGATGAAAAATCATCAACAGTATACAAAATAATGAAATCCAACAACACATCAGAAAGCTCATTCACCCAGACCAAGTATGACTCATTCCTGATAAACAGAGATGGCTCAAGTATTGAAAAAATCTTATTATATCTTGATAGGTAGAGAGAAACATTTGATAAATACAGCATTATTTCATGATTAAAAGCCTTAAGCAAATTGTGTATAGAAGGAGCATTCATTAAGTAAAGCATGGCAATATATGACAAAATCACAGCCAGCCAGCAACATGTTTAATTTGGAAATGTTGGGATCATTTGCACTAAAATCAGGAACCAGACAATGATGTCCACTCTCACCAATGCTAGTAAATGATGTTCTAGAAGATTTATCCAGAGCCATTAGACAAGAAAAGAAATCAAGGAAAGGAGGAAGTCACTATCCCTGTTTGTAGATGACATGATTCTATATTTAGGGAAACCAAAAGATTCCAATAAAAGACTACTGGAACTCATATAAATTTGTGAACAGATTTTCAGGATATAAAACACACAAAAATAAGTTGCCTTTGCAAACACAGAAAATACAATGGCTGAAAAAGAACATTACACTATCAGTATCATTTAAAAAAGCTTAAAATATTTAAATTCATTGGAATAAATTTATAAAGGATGCTAAAAATATTTAAAATTTAAATTACAATACATTTAAAAAATAAATAGAAGGTGCAAAACTGGAAAAGCCTTCCATTTTTGTGGATTAGAAAAATAAGCAACATAAAACAGCATACTACCCAAAGCACTTTACAGATTCAATATGATTTCAATCAAAATAAGAATGACATTCTTCTCAGATCTAGAAAAAAATGCTGCAAAATCATATGGAAACATGAGAGACCCTAAATAACTTACACAATCTAACAAAAACAGCACCAGAGCACCACAATATCAGATTTTAAGATATAATTTAGGGCAGTAACAATCAGAACAGTTTAGTACTGGCATAAAAATAGACATGTTGACCAATGTAAAATAATACAAATCCTAAAATTTAGTTCACACATTGCAACCTATTAGCCTTTGACAAATGAGCTAAAATTAATGCCTGGAGAAAAGAGAGTCTCTTCAAAATGATTCAGCGGAATTGGATCTTCACATGCAGAGTTATGAAACAAGACCCCTACCACACACGGTAAAGAAAAGTCTTCTCTATATGTATCAAGGTTCTAAATATATGTCTTGATACTATCAAATTACTGGAAGCAACATCAGGGAAACTCTACAACATTGGCATATGGAAAGACTTTTTAGGAAAACATCTCTGGCAATAAAACTTAAGATAGACAAATAGGATTACAATAAGCTAAGAAGCTTCTAGACTGAAAAGGAAACAACAACTTGAAAAGGCAGCTGACAAAATGGGAGAAAATATTTGCAAGCTATGTAACTGATAACAGATTAATTTCCAGAATCAATAAATTGTTCAAGAAATTCTACAGCAACAAAATGAACAATCTAGTCAAGAAATGGGAAGAGGAAATTTTTCTTTTTTTAAATTTATTTGAAAGAGTTATAGACAGTGAGAGAGAGAGACAGAGAGAAAGGTCTTTCTTCCTTCTGTTGGTTCACTCCCCAAATGGCTGCAACAGCCGGAGCTATGCCAATCTGAAGCTAGGAGCCAGGTGCTTCCTATTGGTCTCCCGTGTGGGTGCAGGGGCCCAAGCACTTGGGCCACCCTCCACTGCACTCCAGAGCTACAGCAGAGAGCTGTACTGGAAGAAGAGCAATTGGGACTAGAACTCGGTGCCCATATGGAATGCAGGCGCTGCAGGCGGAGGATTAACCAAGTGAACCACAGTGATGGTCCCATGAACAGGCATTTTTCAAAGATGAAATTCTGGTGGCCAAAAGGTGCAGGAAAAGTGCTCAGGATTACTAGCCATCACAGAAAGGCAAAGAAAAACCACAGTCAGGTTTCTCCTTACCTCAGTTGAAGTGACTATCATCCACTCAAATACAAAAACAAAACAAAAGTTGGTGAGAATTCCCACCTCACTGTTGGTGGGAATGTAAACTGATACAACCATTATGAAAGACGGTATGAAGAGTCATCAAAAATCTGAAAATAAATCTATCATATGATCTAGCCATGCCACTCCTGAGAATTTACCCAAATGAAATGAAATCAGAATACAAAAATGAAATTTGCAGCCCCAAGTAAATTGCAGCCCAATTTACAATAGCTAGGATATGGAATCAAACCAGAGGTCCATCAACCGATAACTGAATAAAGAAAACCTATATATACACTATGGTTTGCTACTTAGCCATAAAAAAGAACAAAATCCTGTTTTTTGCAACAAAATGCATGCAACAGAAAACCATTATGCTTAGTGAAACAAGCTAGTCTCAAAGACAAATATCATGTTTTCCATGATTTGTGGTAATTAATATAAAGAGCAAAATATGTAATGTATATGAGTAAAATTAGCATTTTGAGGTTTGTTTATTGCCTTTATCTATACTGTGGAGGAACTGTTTTGCTACTTACCGCTTGTTGAATTCTTTATTTGGTGGAGGGTTAAGCTTGTGATTGTTAAGGAAACTGCAAGTATGTCATTTTGAAACTTAAAAATAAGAAACGATGCAGGAGGGTGTGAGGGAGCATGGGCAGGAGGGGGGATTGTGTGCAAGTATCATTATGTGGTTAAATCTGAATACATATATACATATGTATAAAATACATGATATTTTCACCTTATATAAATAAAAAACAAAAAACAATAATATACAATATTTTTGATGTGTAAGTGTAGCTATTAATGCAAGCCATGACCACAATATAATGAACATAACTATGAACACCAAGTTATTTTTAACTTGTAATCCCTCACACTCCTTTTCACATATTCAGTGAATCAGTAATCTGCTTCCTATCACTGCAGATAAGTTTGCATTTTGTCAAATTCTGTAAAAAAATATAAAGTGTACTCATTTCTAGCTTTTCAGTCAGCATAATTACTTGTGATGTATTCACATTGTTGCATGTATCAATATTTCATTCCATTTTGGTGTTGAAAATATTCTTATTCTATGGATACAACGTATTATGTTATAACTACCTAGTGTTGACCTGGAAGAAGCTCCTGGCTCCTGGCTTTGGATCAGCACAGCTATGGCCATTGCGGCAACTGGGGAGTGAACAAGTGATGAATGACCTCTCCCTCTCTCTATGCATCTCCTTCTCTATCTGTGTAACTCTGACTTTTAAATAAAAATATCTTTTAAAAAATAAAATTCTCCATATAAATTTTCATTTGAATGTAGGGGCAAAGGGAAGTGTGTGGGAGAGAGAGAGAGAGAGAGAGAAAGAGAGAGAGAGAGAAAATGATTCTACATGCTGATTCATTCTTCAAATGCCTTTAACAGCCTGCCTGAGCTGGGCACAGCTGATCACCAGAACAAGAAATTCCATCCATCCACTCATGTACTTTAGTCATCTCCTACTGTCTCTCAGGGGGCACATTAACAAGAATCTGGATCACAAGCAGAGGTGGGACTCTTCCTGGCACTCGGCAATATGGGATACCAGCTGAATGTAAAATGGTGGCTTACCCTGCTATACCACAATGCTGACCCTATATTAATAATCATTAAAATCTTTCATAATGTGATCTAAAATGTTCTTCATATGGTAAGTGATACCATTTTCCACAGTTATCTCCATAAATCCCCTGCCCATGTGACACTGTTGGATGTAATCTGGCAAAACCTCAAACATTTTATCAGTTACTTCACTTGTAGGTATTTTATGGAGACTCAGTGAATTACTACTATGAAACACAAGGCACATCCTGAGAAAAATGGAAGTCACACATTGTAAGTACTCAGTATATGACTGCTTTACATTTATAACAGTATGCTAATACGATTTTGGCTTGTTTTTTGAACCAGACCTTTAAGAATTCTATAGGACTCTAATGTTTTCTTCAAAGCTTCAGCCACTGGTGGTACTGAGTTATGCACTCAGGAAGGTATATTATTTCTTATGAATCACAATGGTGTTGTGTGTGTGTGTTTGCCTACTAAATTCATTGGCCCTTTAAATCCTTTCAATTCGTAAGGATGAATGTTTCTCCTTAGGCTTTTGCACTACTAATATAATTTTTCAAATAATATACATTATTTTGGTTTATAGTGATATGTGTGAGTTAAACACTTTTGAAATGATCTCACATTAATTTTACTTTTTAGCAGGCCTTTTGCAATTAGAATACCATTTAATCCTTGATATTTGATTAATAAAGTTGATCCTTTTTTCAATTACTTTTTTCAAAATAATGGAATTTTAAGGAAATGTTCTTACATAAGAATTTTAGACTGAAATTTGGAAACCTAAATGGCTGAATATGAACAAATAATTAACTGAGATTATACATGTTCACATTAGTCCTTTTTTGAAATGATGATGTATTTGATATGAAAGGTAGAGAAAGAGAGACAGAAAAATGAAGAGAATTTACATCTTCTGATTCACTCTCCAAATGGCCAAAATGGCTGAGTTCAGGTCAGTGGTGAGTTCAAAGCAGGAGGAAATGGCTTCATCTAAGTCTCCCATTTGGGTGACAGGGGCTCCAAGTATTGTGTCATCTTCTGCTGCATTCCCAGGTGCATTATCATGGAGTTAGGTTGGTAGTGGAACAGCTGGACCCAAACCAGAAAACATATTGGACCCTGGCATCCCAGGAAACAGCCTTCCCTGCTATACATCACAATGCCCCCCATTAGTAGAAGAATTTGTTAATTTATTTTGTATACAGTCCTTAAGGGACTTCAATTTCATTGTCCTACACCTTTATTGCAATTCACAGTTAGTTATATGATATAGATGTCCAACAGAATTAAATCTATTTTCCAAAGGCCTCTTTAAAATATGAAATACCAAGCAACAGGGAAAAGCCATGCAATCAAAACTTGATTATTTCAAAGGCCATTAAGATGAGCAGATTTTTGCTACAGTGATGAAGACAAAACAAAAATACACATCACAAATTAAGAAATGAGAAAGGGCCTCTTACACTAAACTTCAAAGAAGTTTATAGGATTATATACAGCTCTATGAATCATCCTATGACAACAGATAATTTTGATTAAATAGATACATTGCTGCAAAAATATAAACTATCACAATGATTTAAGAAGATAAAAATATTAGTATCCTAAGACAGTAAAAAAAGAATAAGTTGTATCAGTAATTTAGAACATTGCCCAAACTACAGACACAGTTTCTCTACTGAATTCTACCAAATATTTAAATTAATAATGCCAATATATTGTAAACTCTTCCTAAAAACAATTTACTAACTTCTACAAGACTAGAATTGCACTGACACAAAAATTATGCATATAGAATATTATAATTAAATAATAATAAGTAATATATATTAATACATTATCACATGTAATGCATATAAAATATATAATAAATATATTATATATCATATATAATAAGGATATATAACAAATATATGTTATGATAACATAATAATGTATAAAACCTGGGGCAGGTGTTGTGGTGGAGCAAGTTAAGCTTCCACTTGGTTCAAGTACAGATTGCTCAATTCTTCTGATCCAGATTCATTCTGACACATCTAAGAGGTATCAGATGATAGTCCAAATGCTTGGGATCCTGCCTCCCATATGGGAAATCCAGATGGGTTTTCTGTCTCCTGGTTTGGCCTGGTCCAACACCACCTACTGCAGGCATTTGAGGAGTGAACGAAAGATGTCTTTCTTATGCCCCTCAATCATTATTTTAAATAAGTCTTTGAAAAAACAACAGAAAAATATAGCTCATGCATATACAAATGAGCTTCAAATAATGTTCACAAACTAAACTGAACCTCATAAGTAGTATGCTTATGAAGGACTCCAAAAATACCAGGTCCTGATCCCTACAATCTGTAAATGTTACATTACAGAAGAAAACAGATGTCTGCATGTGTGATTAAATGAAGGATTTTAAGCTGGAGAGAACATCTTGGATGAAACTCTAAATGCCACCACAGTTTCCTTATGGAAAGAATCCAGAGATAGATTCAGTGAGGATGGACAAGAAGGGGTTGTGAAGCCAGAGCAAGAAGGTTTATGGAGATCTTGTCCTGGAAGGTTGTAGTGGTTTGAGCAAGAACCCAGTAATGCCAGCCAAACCAGAAGCACAAGGAAATGTTTGCTACACTAGCACCCTAGAGGGAGTGGGGCCATATTAGCACCTCGATTTTCACCTAGTGGTAGAGGCTTTGGACTTCTGGCCTCTAGAACTGTAAGAATACATATTATATTTTTATCCACCAAATTCTCTGTTCAAGCTGCAACAGGAAACAAAGACAAGATACAACAAATAAATCATGGAGAATGACTAAGTTATCACAGGAATGCAAGGTTGTTTTAATACTCAAAAATAAATGAGTGCAAATAATTGTTTAACAAAGTCAAAAAACTCACAATCATATGAATAACTATCAAAAATTCATTTGACACAATCTGTCATTCATGACATGAATTTGGGATTGAAGGAAACTCTCTCAACATGATAAAGAGCACACATGAATACCTTGTTGGCAAAATTATGCTTGGCAGTGTGAGCATTCACAAGATGGGATGCTGATATCAGAAACAAGAAGTGAAGTCTCCTCTTCTCTCTAACTAAAATTACACTGGAGGTTCCATGCAGTTAAATCAGGTAAAGATCACTGGACACAAAGCTGCTGAGGCCACCAGGGTTAGGCTGAAGTTGCTGTGAATGCAGAAGGGACAGGTCACTGGAAGTGCAATGGCTGGCCTAGTCCTCACCCAGCAGGTGCAGGGGACAGGGAAAAACTGCCCCAGTGGCAGACTCAAGTCCCCAAATTCCAAAGCTAATCATGGAGAAGTCCAGGTTCCCCTACAGCCAATTCCAATCAGTCTGCCCACACCACCTACCCCTTCCTGGGACAACTGGCCCCACCTACTCACCAGGTCCAACTTCCAAGGTATTTGACTTCCTCCTCACATGGTGGCAGAGCCTGAACCACCACAGGCATCTCTCATCAACATAGCCGACATAGCATGGATACAATCATGACGTGAAGATCTTGAGCCATTATGTTTTGTTGCTATCCAGGTACTGGATTAGACAGTTTGTGAAGCCCGTGACCATACATGCTGACACAAAGCCATAGCCAATCGCCAATCAGCATCTCCACAGCAGGGGAGTCGATCACTTGTGATTGTACCAAATTTGCGGATTGAGAGGTATGGCTGGGGCTCAGGCTGGAGCCTAGTAGTCCAGGGCCCTGACTCTCCTGGCAGTCACGGTTGCTGCCACTTTCATGTTCCTTCAGGAGTTCCAGGATCTGGAGCTTGTAATAACTTACCTCAGATGATTTACAATTTACTGTCTGTTGGTTGATCCCTGGGCATTTATGTGGTTTTTATTGTTGTTGTTTGTTTATTTTTGTTTTTCATTATTTTCATACATTTTTTCTGTTGGATCTTTTTCGAAAATCTATTGAATTGAGAAATGTTTAAAGATATTACATAATTTTATGACTCTTAAATCTTATGTGTATAAAGTTAATTGACAATAGATCGGGTTCATTGGGGAAGTGTCACTATGTTCCATAATCTATCTATATGTATATGAAGTACATGAAACTTGTATAAATTAAATAAAATTTTAAAAATTAAGAAAAGGAAAATAGAGCTTAGTAAAAAATCAGAATGAGAATATGAGAGGGAGGAGACAGGATGCTGGGATTGCATGTGGGAAGGAGGGTATGGTAAGAAGAATCACTATGTTCCTAAATTTGCATTTATTAAATGCATGAAGTTTGTGTAACTTAAAGTATTTCTGGGGAAAAATACAATGCAAAATCATAGTGTGCAGGACAGCATGATGCTAGCTTGAAAACACATATGCCAATAAAACATAATAAGTGATGCTAGTGTAATGTCTTCAATCCTTCATGTGCAGTTTCTGTTATTTCCATATGAATATAACATATTTTCTGCTTTCTTTGTATTCCCCTCATTATTGTTGTTGAAAACAGGGGCAACTATATTACATTTTTTGTGCTCTGTTAATTACGACAGATCATAGAAAAATTATGAGTGAAATTGACATTTTGAGTTTTGATTATGTTTACATTCCTTGTTTCCATTGTTGAGGGGCAGTGGTTTATTCTTCATACTATTTGTTGACTTCTTTACTTAGCAGAGGGTGAAAGTATCTTGCTGTAAGAGAAAAATTAAGAAAGGAAGGAGGAGCAGGGTAGAAATGTGGATATGAGAGGGGGTCAGTGAGAAGTGTCCGTATTCTCCTAAATTGGAGTGGATGAATTACATTAAATTGTTCACTTTTTATAAATAAAAAAAACTGAGACAGATTTTTAAAAGATATTACATAATTGAATATTTTTTCATTAGCCACAATGACACAATTCTAGGAATCATGCTGGTTTTTATGTGGACACACATTTTCATACCAGCTGATAAATATATAGGTACGCATATGCCGTATTATTTGTGATTCTAAGACCGGCAAGAAGACTCGTTTTCTCGTAAGTAATAAATGTTATTTCCTGCTTTTCATATGTAATGTTACCTTCTTGAGAATTTAATATTAATTTTATTATGATTAATGAAGTTAGAGCTTTTTATACATTTTCTTGACTATTTGCTGTTTCGTAAAATATCTTTTGCAGACTTTTAGACACTATTATCTTTTCAGTGATAAGAGCCATTTGTTGAATATATATGTGTGAATATTATTATATATATATGTACTCTTGTAAAACATTTACATTTTCACATGTTTATTTTTGAAAGACAATCATATGAACACTTTGTGTCTTGCTGATATTTAAAGGCATGTTTCCTAAAGCAACATGACTTTCTTATATATTCCTAATATTCAGTGTCTTTTATGTGTTATTTTTGAAAGGGATATATATTCCATCTTCTGGTTCATTTGCTAAATGTCTGGTTTACTCCCCAAGAGGCTGTAATGGCTGGTAGCAGTGCAGGCTGAAGTTAGGAGCATGGTGCTCCATCCAGAGCTTTCCAGTGGTGTCAGGGAAGAAATAATTGGGCCATCTTCTGCTGATTTCCCAGGCAGATTTAACCAGAGTGTTGGATTGTAAGAGCAGCATCTGAGACTTGTACCTGCCAAGCTCCACTACCCACTCCACCTACACCTTCATGGGACAACAGGGCCCCAGACTCACCATGTCCAGCTTCCAAGTTATATGGCTTCCACTTCACAGGGTGCCAGACATCTCTCATAAGCATAGTGTGGATACGATTGTGATGTGAAGGCACTGGACCATTTTTTGTTGCTACCAGGGCACCTGACTGAACAATTTGCAAAGCCATTGAGCATGCATGCTGACACAAAGCCATAACCAATCACCATCATCTATAGCAGGGGAGGTGATCACTTGTCATTGTACCAAGTCGGCAGATTGAGACACATGGCCAGGACTCGGGTCTGGAGCCTAGTAGTCCAGGGCCCTGACTCTCCTGTTAGCTGAGGTTGCTGCTGCTTTCATCTTCCTGTAGATGCCCCTTAATCTGAGCTTATATTAACCTACTTCAGATGAATTGCAATTTACTGATCATTGTTTGATTCCTGGGAATTTGTGTTTTTTTTTTTTTTTTGTTCTTGTTGTTGTTTGTTTTTGTTTTTCATTATTCTCAGAACATTTTCTTGTTGGATCTTTTAAAAAATGTATTGATTTCAAAAATAATTAAAATTATTAACATAATTTTATGGCTCTTAATTCTTATGTGTATAAAGTTAATTGACAATAGATATGGTAATAGGGAAGTGTCCTTATGTTCCTAAATCTGTATATGAAGGGCATGAAACTTGAATAAATTAAATAACATTTTGAAAATTAATAAAAATGAAAATAGATCTTGGTAGAAAATAAGAATGAGAACAGGATTGGGAGGAAGAAGAAGGGTGGTATTGCATGTGGGAGGAAGGTTAGGGTGGGAAGAATCACTATGTATCTGAATTTGTATTTATGAAATTCATAAAGTTTGTATATGTTAAATATAATATTTCTCTGGAAAAAAAAAGAAAAAAAGATGAAAAACCATAGTACTCAAGACAGAATTATGCTAGTTTTAAAACAGACACAGGCCGGCGCCGCGGCTCACTAGGCTAATCCTCCGCCTAGCGGCGCCGGCACACCGGGTTCTAGTCCCGGTTGGGGCGCCGAATTCTGTCCCGGTTGCCCCTCTTCCAGGCCAGCTCTCTGCTGTGGCCCGGGAGTGCAGTGGAGGATGGCCCAGGTGCTTGGGCCCTGCACCCCATGGGAGACCAGGAGAAGCTCCTGGCTCCTGCCATTGGATCAGCGCGGTGCGCCGGCCACAGCGCGCCGGCTGTGGCGGCCATTGGAGGGTGAACCAACGGCAAAGAAAGACCTTTCTCTCTGTCTCTCTCTCTCTCACTGTCCACTCTGCCTGTCAAAAATAATAATAATAATAATAATAATAAAACAGACACATATGCCAATGAAGCATAATAAGTGATCCCAGTATAAATAATGTCTGCAATCCTTCATGTACAAGGTATATTATTTTATATGAATATAACATAAGTTCTGTTTTATGTGTGTTCCTCTTATTATTTTTGTTGAAAACTATAGCAACTATATTACATTTTGTTCTCTGTTAGTTACCACAGATCAGGGAAAACCTATGAGTCAAATGACCTTTTGAGATTTATTTATGTTTATATTCTTTGTCTCAAATGTTGAGGAACAGTGAGTTATTCTCCATACTATTTGTTGAATTCTTTAGTGGAGGTTAAGCTTGTGATTATGAAATAAAGTGTGTAAAAGAAAGAATAGAAAAGAAAGAGGAGAGAGTGTGGGAGCATGAGCATGAGAGAGGATTCCATGGGAGCTGTCAGTATTCTAAATCTGAATACACACAATACATGAAATTAATTCACTTTAAATAAATAAAAATATTGGGAAAACTTTATAAAAGGTATTACATAACTGAATGATTTTCATTAATTTCTCTTGTAAATATGTATTTCATTGTCTATCTTTTGCCCATCTGTATCATCTATTTGTTTTTTTGCTTGTACTTAGCAACCAAATCCAGTTGATTATCTCCTACCCTGTAATATTGCTAAATTCATTTATTGGCCTGTATTTGTTTTTGGATTATACTGAATAATTTTTGTAGATATAATTGTGTCATCCACATATATTGAGAGTTCTATTGCTTAAAAATTTATTTCTTTTTTGTTATTTCAATTCACTGACTATACCTCCAGGACAATCTTGGAGATGGTGAGACAGCCGTGTCTGGGTTTGGAAGGAGATAGTTTTCAATGATACTGTGTTAAATATTTTGCTGTAGGTTTTTAAAAAAATCTTGATAAGTATAAGGAAATCATTTTGATTATTTTTTCTGACAGTTGAATTTTTATGTCTGGATGCTGAATTTTATTAAATACTTGTTTAAATTTATGTAAATTATTATGTAGTTCTTCTATTTTTCATCAATCTGGGTGATTTTACATGATTTATGAGAATGTTAAATACCTCTGGATTTTTGGTGTATCTTCTTTTTTTATTTATTTGACAGGTAGAGTTATAAACAGTAAGGAAGAGAGACAGAGAGAAAGGTCTTCCTTCCATTGGTTCACCCTCCAAATGGCTGCTACGGCTGGAGCTACACCGATCTGAAGCCAGGAGCCAGGTGCCTCCTCCTGGTCTCCCATGCAGATGCATTGCCCAAGCACTTGGGCCATCCTCCATGCCTTACTGGGCCACAGCAGAGAGCTGGACTGGAAGAGGAGCAGCCGGGACTAGAACCCGGTGCCCATATGGAATGCTGGTGCCTCACGCAGAGAATTAACCAAGTGAGCCACACTGCCAGCCCTAGTGTATCTTCTTTTTAATTGTTCTACTAGTTATTCCTATATGGTTTAACTCATATAAAGGTATTTTGTTTATAATATCTATATATCTGTTTATGGTAGATGCTCTTTAATTTCATTTTATTTCATCCCCAGCTCTAATTTGTGTTATACTGACCTCCAAAAAGACATTGAAAATATATTCACTGTTTATTTCTACTTAAGTGAGCATGAAAAGCTAAAAGTTTTGACTTAAAAGAATCCCAAAAGTCTGGATATGAAATGGTATTTGTGGAACTTCTTCTTTGGTTTGCTTACCTTTACAAAAATTAGCTCAGCTTATTTAGTTTACATAGGAGTTTTATAATTTTATGATGTATTTGTACTTTCAGAAACTAATTTTCTAAATAAGGTGGACTTTGATAAACTATGTAGTCAAATTTTTATTTCTAAGAATCCTATAAAATCCTCCTAGCAAGTAGGGGAGTTCTATCAGATCTGTAAAAGTGGACTGTTTTAATTTCCAGAAATAGTTTTTTTTAGTTTCTTTCTCTTGTCTATAATCACTTTTACAAATGTCATACTAATTCTCTTAGTATGTTTTTAAAACAAATTTTATCCTTGTTTGTTACTCTGGTATTTTTGAGACCACTAGAATTTCATTGATTTCTGCTATTATGTCTCTCCTGCCTTTATTATTATTCTAGCATTTACTTTTTTTACAGAAAGAATTTACAATGATTATTTTCAATATTATATTCACTTAAAGATGTAAATTATATAATACTATTTGTCTTATTTCTCTTATTTTAACTTTTATTTAATGAATATAAATTTCCAAAGTACAGCTTATGGATTACAATGGCTTCCCCCCCATAACGTCCCTCCCACCCACAACCCTCCCCTTTCCCACTCCCTCTCCACTTCCATTCACATCAAGATTCATTTTCGATTCTCTTTATATACAGAAGATCAGTTTAGCATACATTAAGTGAAGATTTCAAAAGTTTGCTCCCACACAGAAACATAAAGTGAAAAATAATAGATGATTTTTAAATGATGATGAAATCAGATCAGACCTATTGTCATGTTTAATCCCAGTGAGAGTCAAGTTGGGAATTGATAAATTCTTTTTTTCTTTTTACAGAAGATCAGTTTAGTATACATTAAGTAAAGATTTCAACAGTTTGCACCCCCATTGAAACACAAAGTGAAATATACTGTTTGAGTACTCATTATACCATTAAATCTCAATGTACAGAACATTAAGGACAGAGATCATACATGAGGAGTAAGTGCACAGTGACTCCTGTTGTTGACTTTACAAATTGACACTCCTGTTTATGGCATCAGTAATCTCCCTATGCTCCAGTCATGAGTTTCCAAGGCTATGGAAGCCTTTTGAGTTTTCCAACTCTTATCTTGTTTAGACAAGGTCATAGTGAAAGTGGAAGTTCTCTCCTCCCTTCAGAGAAAGGTACCTCCTTCTCCTCCTTCTTTGAAGACTTGTTCTTTCCACTGGGATCTCACTCACAGAGATCTTTCATTTAGGTCTTTTTTTTTTTTGCCAGAGTGTCTTGGCTTTCCATGCCTGAAATACTCTCATGGGCTTTTCAGCCAGATTGGAATGCTTTTAGGGCTGATTCTGAGGCCAGAGTGCTGTTTAGGACATCAGCCATTCGATGAGTCTGCTGAGTATCTCGCTTCCCATGTTGGATCACTCTCCCCTTTATTTATTCTATTGGTTAGTATTAGCAGGTACTAGACTTGTTTATGTGCTCCCTTTGACTCTTAGTCCTTTCATTATGATCAATTGTGAACTAAAATTGATCACTTGGACTAGTGAGATGGCATTGATACATGCCACCTTGATGGGATTGAATTGGAGTCCCCTGGTATGTTTCTAACTCTACCATTTGGGGCAAGTCCGATTGAGCATGTCCCAAATTGTACATTTCTTCCCTCTCTTATTCCCACTCTTATGTTTAACAGGGATCACATTTCAGTTAAGTTTCAACACTTAAGAATAACTGTGTATTAATTACAGAATTAAACCAGTCATATTAATAGAACAGACAAAAAAATACTGAGAGGGATAATGTATTAAGTTGTTCATTAACAGTCAGGGCTATGCTGATCAAGTCACCGTTTCTCATTGTGTCCATTTCACTTCAACAGGTTTCCTTTTTGGTGTTCAGTCAGTTGTCACCTATCAGGGAGAACATATGATATTTGTCCATTTGGGACTGGCTTATTTCACTCAGCATGATGTTTTCTGAATTCCTCCATTTTGTTGCAAATGACTGGATTTCATTGTTTCTTACTGCAATATAGTATTCTAAAGAATACATATCCCATAATTTCTTTATCCAGTCTACCGTTGATGGGCATTTAGGTTGGTTCCAGGTCTTAGCTATTGTGAATTGAGCTGCAATAAACATTACAGTGCAGACAGCATTTTTGTTTGCCAATTTAATTTCCTTTGGGTAAATTCCCAGGAGTGGGATGGCTGGGTCGAACGGTAGGGTTATCTTCAGGTTTCTGAGGAATCTCCAGACTGACTTCCATAGTGGCTTGACCAGTTTGCATTCCCACCAACAGTGGGTTAGTGTCCCTTTTTCCCCACATCCTCACCAGCATCTGTTGTTGGTAGATTTCTGTTTGTGAGCCATTCTAACTGGGGTAAGGTGGAATCTCATTGTGGTTTTGATTTGCATTTCCCTGATTGCTAATGAACTTGAACATTTTTTCATGTTCCTGTTGGCCATTTGGATTTCCTCTTTTGAAAAATGTCTATTGAGGTCCTTGGCCCATCTCTTAAGTGGGTTGTTGTTTTGTTTTTCTGGAGTTTCTTGATCTCTTTGTAGATTCTGGTTATTAACCCTTTATCTGTTGCATAGTTTGCAAATATTTTTTCCCATTCTGTCGGTTGTCTCTTCACTCACTTGACTGTTTCCTTTGCAGTACAGAAACTTCTCAATTTGATGCAATTCCAATAGTTGATTTTGGCTTTGACTGCCTGTGTCTCCCGGGTCTTTTCCAGAAACTCTTTGCCTGTACCAATATCTTGAAGGGTTTCTCCAATGTTCTCTAATAATTTGATGGTGTCAGGTTGTAGATTTAGGTGTTCAATCCATGTTGAGTGGATTTTTGTGTAAGGTGTAAGGTGGGGGTCTTGCTTCATGCTCTGCATGTGGAAATCCAGTTTTCCCAGAACCATTTATTGAATAGACTGTCCTTGCTCCAGGAATTGGTTTTAGATCCTTGATCAAATATAAGTTGGCTGTAGATGTTTGAGTTGATTTCTGGGGTTTCTATTCTGTTCCATTGGTCTATCCATCTGTTTCTGTACCAATACCATGCTGTTTTGATTACAACTTCCCTGTAGTATGTCCTTAAATCTGGTATTGAGAAGCCTCCAGCTTTGTTTTTGTTGTACAAGATTGCTTTAGCTATTCGAGGTCTCTTGTGCCTCCATTTGAATTTCAGCATCACTTTTTCTAGATCTGAGAAGAATGTCTTTGGTATCTTGATTGGGCTTGCATTGAATCTATAAATTGCTTTTGGGAGAATGGACATTTTGATGATGTTGATTCTTCCAATCCATGAGCATGGAAGATTTTTCCATTTCTTGGTATCCTCTTCTATTTCTTTCTTTAAGATTTTCTAATTCTCATCGTAGAGATCTTTAACATCCTTGGTTAAGTTTATTCCAAGGTATTTGATTGTTTTTGTAGCTATTGTGAATGGGATTGATCTTAGCAGTTCTTTCTCAGCCATGGCATTGCTTGTGTATACAAAGGCTGTTGATTTTTGTGCATTGATTTTATATCCTGCCACTTTGCCAAACTCCTCTATGAGTTCCAATGTCTCTTAGTAGAGTTCTTTGGATCCTCTAAGTAAAGAATCATATTGTCTGCAAAGAGGGATAGTTTGACTTCTTCCTTCTCAATTTGTATTCCTTTAATTTCTTTTTCTTGTCTGATGGCTCTGGCTAAAACTTCCAGAACTATGTTAAATAGCAGTGGTGAGAGTGGGCATCCCTGTCTGGTGCCAGATCTCAGTGGAAATGCTTCCAACTTTTCCCCATTCAATAGGATGCTGGCTGTGGGCTTTTCATAAATTGCTTTGATTATATTGAGGAATGTTCCTTCTATACCCAATTGGCTTAGAGTTTTCATCATGAAAGGGTGTTGAATCTTATCGAATGCTTTCTCTGCATCTATTGAGATAATCATATGGTTTTTCTTCTGCAGTCTGTTAATGTGGTGAATCACATTGATTGATTTGCGAATGTTGAACCATCCCTGCATACCAGTGATGAATCCCACTTGGTCTGGGTGGATGATTTTTCTGATGTGTTGTTGTATTCTATTGGCGAGAATTTTATTGAGGATTTTTGCATCTATGTTCATCAGGGATATTGGTCTGTAATTCTCTTTCAGTGCTGCATCTTTCTCTGGCTTAGGGATTAAGGTGATGCTGGCTTCACAGAAAGAATTTGGGAGGATTCCCTCTTTTTCCATCGTTCTGAATAGTTTGAGAAGAATTGGAGTTAGTTCTTCTTTAAATGTCTGGTTGAATTCAGCAGTGAATCCATCTGGTCCTGGGCTTTTCTTTGTTGGGAGGGCCTTTATTATGTTTCAATTTCTGTTTCTCTTTAGGTTTTCTATGTCTTCCTGGTTCAATTTAGGTAGGTTGCATGTGTCCAGGAATCTATCCATTTCTGATAGGTTTCCCTGTTTGCTGGCATACAAGTCCTTGTAGTAATTTCTGATGATTCTTTTTATTTCTGTGGTGTTACGTTTCCTTTTTCATCTCTGATTTTATTGATTTGGGTCTTTTCTCTTCTTTTTTAGTTAGTTGGGCCAATGGGGTGCCAATTTTGTTTATTTTTTCAAAAAACCAGCTTCTCGCTTGGCTGATTTTTTTGTATTCAATCCTGTTAATTTCTTCTCTGATTTTAATTATTTCTCTTCTCCTACTAATTTGGGTTTGGTTTGCTGCAGTTTTTCTAGGTCCTTGAGATGCGCTGAAAGCTCATTTATTTGGTACCTTTCCAGTTTCTTGATATAGGCACCTATTGCTATAAACCTTCCTCTTAATACTGCTTTTGCTGTATCCCATAAGTTTTGATATGTTTTGTTGTTATCCTCATTTACTTCCAGAAAGTTTTGGATTTCTCTTTTGATTTCTTGAATGACCCAGTGTTCATTCAGGAGCATGTTGTTCAGTCTCCATGTGTTTGCATACTTTCTGGGGTTTCCTTAGTTGCTAATTTCCAGCTTCATTCCGCTGTGGTCTGAGAAGCTGCATGGTATGATTCTAATTCTTTTAAATTTGCTGAGACTTGCTTTATGGCCTAGTATGTGATCAATCCTAGAGAAGGTTCCATGCACTGCTGAGAAGAATGTAAAGTCTTTAGATGTAGGATTGAAAGTTCTGTATATATCTGTTAGATCCATTTGGGCGATCGTGTCGATTAAATCTGCTGTTTCCTTGCTGATCTTCTGTCTGGTTGATCTGTCTATTTCTGAGAGTGGAGTATTGAAGTCCCCCAGTACTATTGTATTGGAATCTAAGTCTCCCTTTAAGTCCCTTAACATATCTTTTAAATAGACCGGTGCCCTGTAATTAAGTGCATATACATTTATAATAGTTACATCTTCCTGTTGAATTGAACCCTTAATCATTATATAGTGCCCCTCTTTGTCTCTCTTAACAGTTTTTGTGGTAAAGTTTATGTTGTCCCATATTAAGATGGCTACGCCCGCTCTTTTTTCATTTCTGTTGGCCTGGTATATCTTTTTCCAACCTTTCACTTTCAGTCTTCATGCATCTTTGTTAGAGAGATGTGTTTCTTGTAGGCAACAAATAGTTGGGTTGTGTTCCTTGAGCCAATCAGCCAATAGGTTTCTTTTAACTGAAGAGTTAAGACCATTGATGTTTAATGTTACTATTGATAAGTAGTGACTTTGCCCTGCCATTTTCCCGGAGATATTTTCTAGTATATGCTTTGAGCTTCTCATGCTCTTACTGGTAGGTGTTCTCCCTTTCCCTTCTTTCATATTGATGACCGTGTTTCTGTGTTTCTGAGTGTAGCACATCTTTAAGTATCTTTTGCAGGGCCGGACGAGTGGCGGCAAAGTCTTTCAATTTCTGTTTGCTATGAAAGGTCTTTATTTCACCTTCATTCACAAATGAGAACTTAGCAGGATATAATATTCTGGGCTGGAAATTTTTCTCTCTTAGCACCTGTGCTATGTCTCGCCATTCCCTCCTAGCCTGTAGTGTTTATGATGAGAAGTCAGCTGTGAGTCTAATTGGAGATCCTCTGAGAGTAATCTGACGTTTCTCTCTTGCACATTTTAGGATCTTTTCTTTATGTTTCACTGTGGTGAGTTTAATTACAACGTGTCATGGTGAGGATCTCTTTTGGTCATGTTTACTGGGGGTTCTATGAGCTTCCTGTACTAGGATGTCTCTGTCCTTCTCCAAACCTGGAAAGTTCTCTGCTAATATCTCACTAAAAAGGCCTTCTAATCCTTTCTCCCTCTCCATGCCTTCAGGAACTCCTAGAACTCGAATGTTGGTTTTTTTAATAGTATCCTGTAGATTTCCAATGATATTTTTTAGATTTCTAATTTCCTCTTCTTTTCTTTGGTCTGACTGTATCCTTTCCTGTTCTCTGTCTTCTAAGTCCGATATTCTCTCTTCTGCTTCACCCATTCTGTTTTTAAGG
Source organism: Oryctolagus cuniculus (assembly GCF_051225735.1). Lineage (NCBI taxonomy): Eukaryota > Metazoa > Chordata > Mammalia > Lagomorpha > Leporidae > Oryctolagus > Oryctolagus cuniculus. The sequence goes on from NC_142878.1 coordinate 113,472,309, forward strand.
CTCTCTAATGTGTTTGTCATTTGATCTATTGAGCTCTTCATTTCATTTTGATTTCTCTTCAATATCACTTTTTCCTGTTCTACTAGTTTCTGCATTTCATTTTGATTCTTCCTTAAAATTTCATTTTTATATGAGTGATTTTCTATCCTGTCCAATAAGGATTTCTGTAGTTCAAGGATTTGCTTTTGAAAACTTCTAGATGTTCTTATCATAAATTTTTGAAATCCATATCTTGCATTTCTTCTATCTCATCATCTTCATAATCTTGGCTTGGGGTGTTTCGTTAATTTGGAGGCATCATAGTGTCATTGTTGATCTTGTTCCCTCGATTTCTGTGTTTGTTGCTTGGCATAGTTAATTCTTCTTTCGTCACTGTGCGTTTTTTTTTTTTTATACTATGTCTGTGTTATTGGACTGCCTGCTGTTGGAGGAGCCTTGGAGGCTTGAGATGGGTGTGGCCTGAGAGCTCTGCTTGGTTCTTCTGGGTTACGGGTGTGCAAAGGTGACACCCTCAGGTTTTGCGTGGTAAATCTCTCTTTTTTATTTATTTTATTTATTTATTCAGGCAGAAAGTAATACCGCACCGCACGGCTGTGCAGAATTGATGGTATTTAGCTTCTGATCTCTGGCTTCTACCCAAAGAGTCTGTGCAGGCTCTGTTTTTCCTCTGGACTCCCACTGGGTTGCCTAGGCTACTGAATTGTAGTGACTCAGTTCCTTAGCTCTCCCCTGTTGTTATGTAAATCCAGAGTGAGGGCCTGCTGTTTGTCTCTTGCTCGCCTTTGCAAGGTTGGCGGAGAGAGAAACCCGACTGTACCAGTACCCCCCCACCTTTTTTCCTTCTCTCCTGTAGTCAGTCTGGTGAACTTTCCTGCTCCCCTCTAGATTCTGACCACCATTTCCCTGCCAATGTCTCAGGTTACTGAGCTCACCTCCCCTTCCAGTGCCCATGTGTGGACTTGGAGCCCTGGGTGTCCCTGCTCTCCCCGCTGGTGTCTGTGTGACATCCACTCCCCTTCCTGCACTGGTGAGCAGACCCTGGGCTCCCGAGGCTCGGCTTCCACCCTATTTGTCTTCATTCTCTTTATTTTCTTATGGATTTCTAGTCTTGTATGCACACACCCTATCTGCCCAAGTATCACCTCATTCATATGCCTGAAGGCATTCCAATCTTCGTGCGTGTTCATTCCTGTTTATGGAACCCATACATTCTCTCACATAACTATGACATGTTTTCCCTTACGTGTTGTAATTTATAAAATCGCTGTCATCTGTGATAACTTGCAAAGTCTACTCCTTGTGCCTGCATCATGTGCCATTTTCATGAGCCTCCACCACCATTGTGTCTACACCACATTTTTCTTGAGTGTCTTCTTTTACTTGCACCCTTTATCGATGTTTATGTGGTCCTGCCCCTATGAATGTACTCATGATATGTCCATAAATGTCTACATACCCTGGCCTTAGTGATGTTGATGCTACCTTGCAATGCCATATTATCAGTCAATCATATTTCAAGCTTGTAGGTAACCCCAGGAGGTTGGACTGTTTTCCCCATGAAATAGGTCCGGAAGCATAGGACTGCTCTGTATTCTTGTAAACTACATGATAAAGCCTGGACAAAGGTGGGCTTATCACCAACAGGTCCGAATACCACCCTCAGAAAGGAGGAAGAGGAAGCCAAGAACTGCCAATGTGAGCATAACTCAAGGACTGCACCCCACTTTCTCTCATATCACACTGATCAGAATTTAATGATAGGCTTTTAAAAATTTTTCTAAAAAGCCTGTTAAACAATGACCCTTGTAGATCTCCCAGGTGTGCATGCCTGTCTCCTCAGGAGAGCAGCTAAGACAACTCGATAGTTCCAAAAAGTGTACTCCCCAATACCTACTCCTGGCAGGAAATGGAAGAAATGGGTGAGGAGCAAGCTGTAAGAGTGAGGCAAGCTGGACAGGAGCACAGGCAGCATCATGATTATGAGGGCAGGTTCCCCAAATTGTGCTATCAGAAATTATTTTGAATCCATTTTCAAAATTTCACTTTGTGTCCATGGTTAGTTAAAATAGATTGGGAAATAGTCTCCTACTGGTAGCTCTGGTTCCAGCTCAAACATAAAATGTTTGCTGAATAAAATGAAGGAAAACGTGCCTGGGGATAAGTAGAACTGTCTCCCACAAGTGCTAAACTTGTTATATTATCAATGAAAATCATTAAAATAATTTAAGTATAAATAATTATGTGAACAAAGTAAGACTTAGGAATACCTACCCAGTACAGTGGAAGTAGTAACGATGAAAAGACCAAGTGAGAATAATGTTATCCTTCATCTTCTTCCTTGATTTGGATAGCTTACCCAAACTAGTCTCTGTATTCCAGCCACCAAATTAATTGACTGGCTCGATCAATAATCAGTACAATTAGAGTGTTTTTTTCTGTACAAAATTGTATTCCTAGCAGTACTAAAATCTGGAGCTCAACAATTCTTAAAAAAATGAACACCGTACTTCCACAGTTCCATATAATCTTCTGTGATCTGACCCTAGTCTTTGCTATTAATTTTATCTACCACTATTTTCATTGCTGACCATGTGCAAAGAGCTACTTTAAATGCTAGCAATCTAGCAGTTCACAAGAGACCTAGTGCACGTTGAGAGGTTTGGCTTTGTGATGAGCAAAATGCAATAGCCTTAAGTGAGCATCCTTACTTCTCCCTGTCACCCAAGATAGAAAGTTATTCTATGTCCCTTGTTTCCTACTTGTGATGTAATTATTTCTGATCATGTTTTACCTCCTAATGTAAATGCACTTTGAAGGCAGAAATCCAAAACTAGATCATTTAAAAAAATGCACAACATATCTTTAAAATGTACTCAGTAGATTTTTGACCAAAGAAGGAAAGTGATTCTACTCTTTATTCTTGTCTCATTTTCTTTCTCTTCCATGTTTCTATCATTGTTATTATTCTGCAGTGTGAAATTTTAAGAAACATTTTACTGAATTCTAGAATCCAGACAAGAGTGCTTTATTTATTTTTTTTTTGACAGAGAGAAAGGTCTTCCTTTGCCATTGGTTCACCCTCCAATGGCCGCCATGGCCAGCGCACTGCGGCTGGCACACCGCACTGATCCAATGGCAGGAGCCAGGCACTTATCCTGGTCTCCCATGGGGTGCAGGGCCCAAGTACTTGTGCCATCCTCCACTGCACTCCCTGGCCACAGCAGAGAGCTGGCCTGGAAGAGGAGCAATCGGGACAGAATCCGGCGCCCCAACCGGGACTAGAACCCGGTGTGCTGGCGCCGCAAGGCAGAGGATTAGCCTAGTGAGCCACGGCGCCAGCCCTAAGAGTGCTTTAAAATTCAGACAATGAGCAGACCCATAGAATGGCAAATGTCCTAACAGCACTCTGGCCTCATAATCAGCCCTTAAGGCATGTGGATCCTGCTGAAATGCCCATGAGAGTATTTCAGGCATGGAAAGCCAAGACACTCTGGGGGAAAAAAAAAAAAAAAACCTAAATGAAAGATCTCCACGAGTGAGATCCCAGTGGAAAGAATGGGTCATCAAAGAAGGAGGTGCCTTTCTCTGAAGGGAGGAGAGAACTTCCACTTTGACCATGGCCTTGTCTAAAAATGATCAGAGTCAGTGAACTCAGGGGGCTTCCATAGCCTTGGCAGCTCATGACAGGAGTCTAGGGTGATTACTGATGCCATAAACAAGAGTGTCAATTTGTTAAGTCAACAACAAGAGTCACTGTGCACTTACTCCTCATGTAGGATCTTTGTCCTTAGTGTGCTGTACATTGAGATTTAATGCTATAACTAGTACTCAAACAGTATTTTTCACTTTATGTTTCTGTGTGGGAGCAAACTGTTGAAATCTTTTCTTAATGTATGCTAAACTGATCTTCTGTATATAAAGAGAATCGAAAATGAATCTTGATGTGAATGGAAGGGGAGAGGGAGTGGATAAGGGGAGGGTTGCGGGTGGGAGGGACGTTATTGGGGGGAAGCCATTGTAATCCATAAGCTGTACTTTGGAAATTTATATTCATTAAATAAAAGTTAAAAAAAAGAATGACATGGGAATAACCTAAGAATGAAAAAAAAAATAAAATCATGCAGAATAAAAAAAAAAAAACTCAGACAATGGTGTTCCTCAGCACATCCCCTCAGGTAACTCCCATCTCTCTCAGGATAAAAGGTCAAGTTCTTCCATTCCTGTGAAGAACTATGTGACTTAGCCACCTGAGATTCCTTATACACCTGCACTAGACCCTCCTCCCTCACTCCTTCAGTGTCTTTAACAATGGCACCCTTGCTGTTCCTTGTATGTAGCCATTGCATGGCTGCTTCCATGTTTCTACTCTTCCAGTCCCCTCTATCTGAAATGCATTTCCTCCATATCAGGATCTCTGATGTTTCAAATTTTTGTTCATAAATTAACCTTTTAGTGAATGCTTTCCTGAATCCTCTGTTGAAAATTTTAAACTTCTATTTTAAACCCTCTATCCCTGATCCAAATCCCTCATCTCCCTTTCTTGTTTTATATTCTGATATTAATTTTACTAATCCTATGTTTTCTTCCACTAGAGAGTGAGCTTCTTGAAGGCAGGGAATTTTATTGTTTCACTCGCTGCTGCCTCCACAGCACAGGAAAGATCCCTGACAGATAACCTTGTTATTATCCTTTATATAATGGAAATAATTGATAAATATTTTATACTAAAGGTTGACAATCACCTTTAAGTCACCAGTTGCAAACAAAATTCCACTGATATAGATATTTAATATAGAAGTGTGAGTAATTTACAAATACTGTATGTTACAATTTTATGAGCTTAACATAAGATATACATACTCATTCTTAAAAGTTAAAGGGATTTTGCTTAGGAAAGCTCTCTCTTACATATAATAATGAGAAAAAATGTATTTTTCTCTGAATGTTATGAATTATATTTTTTATTTTCTAATTTTAAAACAACTTGATTTGAAAGTGAGGTGGAAATTATTTTTTCCTACAATATTGTTGCATGACCGTTTGTAAGTTAATATTACATAAAATATCTTTGTTTTTTGTTTAAGACTTCTTATTTGATTCAAATGATATATCAGAACTAAATATGTGTTAGTTAAAATAGTTTAGTTGATAAGTAATATCACATACTATTGTGGTAATATATGATAAGGAGAGTCGTGTCTATTACATTTGACTTCTCCAACCAAGTCTATGAGAAGGCAGGGGGGGTATTTTCTTTCCATTTAGCATACAAATCTCAATGTCCTTTTGTTGTTTAGAGACACATTGAATTTCAAGGCAACACAAGGAAAATAGATTTTTAGATTTTTCTGTCTCAGATATGTCCTATTTAAAATGATTTTTTTAAACTGTGGTAGATGAATTGTATGCATTCAAAGTACACATATCTTCTGTGAATCTATTAGTAAATGTTCAACCACCACAATGATATTTCCAGGAGCAGGTTAAAAGATCAGCAATACCATAAAAAATCTCAGCAGTCCTTTTCTAGTTACTATCCAAACATATCCTCAGGTTAACTTTGTCCTGTTTTGCCTGTAACATAATTACATACACAGACTCATAAAGTATGTAATTATTTTGCCTCTATTTTATTTCATTAGAATAGTGTTTGTGAGATTCACCCACTCTGTGAATGTAGTTGACCATGAATCTTTCATTTTTATTCTTGTATGGTATTTTTATGGGTGAATATGCCACACTTCACTTCCTCATTTATTTCTTTATCACTTCATGGGTACTGTGAGGCATGCAATTCTGGATGGTTTAAAATACTGCTCCTCTATCACATTGTTTTGGAAAATATGTCTATGAATGACTAAAAATATGTAGCTTGAGGAGGAACTGTTGGGCATTATGTATGGATGTGTTTGCTTTTAATAAGTATCCTTAAATTATTTCTTCAATTTTTTTAAAATTTAAATTCTTACTGGATCTAAATGAGAAGGCTCTTAGCTCTATAATCTTACAATAAATATTATTTTCTTTATGTTGCATTTTTTATTTTCTAGTTCACATATAATGTTATCTTCTTGAGAATTTAACATTAATATTATTGTAATTAATGAAGTTAGAAATTTTTTTATACATTTTCTGTTTATTTCAAGTTCTTTAGTGAAATGTCTTTTCCAGACTTTTAGATATTATTCTATTTTCAATATAGGAGCCATTAGTTAAATACACACACACACACACACACACAAACCCACACACAAATAGCACTCTAAGTTTTCTTTTCTTTCTCAATGGTGATTTCCACCCCTCTCTTTTCTTAGATTATACTTTTTTGTGGAAATTATTATTTCAAAGATATTTATATGTATCTTTACAAATTATTGTTCCACCAGTTTCAATTTCTTTACAATGAAATACATAATCATTGGTACACAAGCCATTGAAAACAAATCAGAATGATCAGAGACAACACAGAACATGTTGTGGTGAAATAATATAGTAGTTGAAGTAGAAACCCTGGGCTAAAGAAAAGGAGAATCAATCTTATATTTCATAAAGTTCAGTATATTTATTGATGTTCATATTTGTGAGCACCTTGGCATCTATCACTAAAAAGGGAGCATTATACACTTCTTATTATCAGAAAATAAAATGCCCATCAGTCCTTAAAACAAACTAAAGCTTTCTATACTCTTTATACCCTGTATTCTTGTAGAAATTGTTCAAGTGGCCTTTAAACTATATTTAAGGATGCTGCTACATTTTTATTTGTTACAAGAAATACAATTTGTAACAAAATTTCATTCTGAAAAGATTTCAGCAAGAACCAAGGAAGCAGTGTTAAAATGTATCTTGGCAAATTGGATTTGCATGAGAGTAAAGTGTTAGAATGCATGTATGTACGCTTTTGGTAGTCCAGTTTAATTCAGGAATACAATGCATAATACCCACAGGAATGTTAATTCTGGATCCTAGTTCATTGTAACTTGAGAGAAAGCTGCTGTTCTTCTAAGTTGGCAAAGAGGAGACATATGATGATGTGAACATACAGGGCAAATGAACTGAAAGAGTCTAGTCAAGGGAAGACTTCCCTGAGGGAATTGTGATTGGCAAAATGTAACAGAAGAGAGGCTGGGTGAGGAAGTAAGAGCATGCACAAAAGCTGAGGTGAGACCCACCAGTCTTCCTAGCCAGTTGTTTATTTTTGCCTTTTTTTCCCAAAACTCATCATGTAATTAATTCCATTTATTTTTGTGGGGAGCAACCCGGACTAGACTAAGTTACTGGAATTAAGACTTATTCTATGCATCTGCTCTCCCACAATATGGCGCTGGGAGAGGAGAAAACAGCTTCTACGCAGCTGCCTCTTGCCAACTTGAGTGATGACCTCCAGGAGCTGATCCTGCTCCTGATTGGAGGAGAGCAGCGTACTCGGCATGTGGGTAGCAGAGTTGGGATTGGTGGAAGAGGACTATAAAGAAGGAGAGAGACAACATGCACCAGGAACATCTAAGGGGAACATCTATCTGAAGGAACACCTGTGCAGCCCCCGAGAGAGCCGGCCGGTGGTGTGCCACTCCCCTGCGGAAGTGGGGAAAGTGGCCAGGGGGAACCGCCCTTCCACGGAGGTGGAAGGGACAGTAGCCAACCCGGGAAGAACCAGCAGCAAACCCGGGGAGGGCTGAGCAGACGAAAGAACAGTGCAGGGTTTAGTGTTGTTCCTCCATGAAGAGGGGGAATGACAATTTTATTCATGATTAAATTGTTTAAATTGCATGAAGTTTATACTACATATATATATATATACTCATATATAGAGAATATGTATCTACTTTATGAAGAAAATATGTGTGTGAGCATTGTATAGGCTGACTTTTGCGTAATTATCCTAATAGGAAAATGTGTGGGTTCCTTATAGTATGTTAAAATTTTACAAGTAATTGTGAATTTATTAGATATTTCAAAAATTTCCTGTATTTCTGTCCCCTAAATCCACCACAGTATACTTAATCTTTTACCCAAGTTGTTTTCAGTTTTTTGCTATTACAAGTAAATGTGCAATGAATATCTGCATTAAGGTGTTACAATAAATTTAAATTATTTACTTATAATGTAGATCTCAAGTAGAATTAATAAGTAAGTGATATCAAGAATCTTGATTCCAGGAAATGTTTGGTATATATGTCCATCTTTCAGTGTTTGAATGTGCCTACTGTTGGGGTTTTGACTACAGGGCCTGCTTCCTTTCTACCTCCCTACCTATCTAGTAGTATCAAGGCAGGAATCTCAGCCCCTCTAAATACCATTCATACCACTTGTCAGAAATGGGTTGGAGACAACTAAGATGTGGGTCTCAGGATGCTAATTCAAATCACCTGGAAAGCTTAAAAATCTTGGTTCCTAGTCCCAGCCTGAACATTTTCTATTTAAATTGTCTAATTGTTCTTAGGTTTATTTAATCAGACATAAATTCAGGATTGGTAATATTTGTGTAAATAGTAAGATAGAACTATCTAGGGCTGGCGCCGTGGCTCACTAGGCTAATCCTCTGCCTTGCGGCGCCGGCACACCGGGTTCTAGTCCCAGTGGGGGCACCGGATTCTTTCCTGGTTGCCCCTCTTCCAGGCCAGCTCTCTGCTGTGGCCAGGGAGGGCAGTGGAGGATGGCCCACGTACTTGGGCCCTGCACCCCATGGGAGACCAGGAGAAGCACCTGGCTCCTGCCATTGGATCACGCGGTGCGCCGGCTGCAGTGGCCATTGGAGGGTGAACCAATGGCAAAGGAAGACCTTTCTCTCTGTCTCTCTCTTTCACTGTCCACTCTGCCTGTCAAAAAATAAAAAAAAAAATAAAAAAAGATAGAACTATCTCCAAATACCATTTACAGATAGCTGTTCAGGTTTTCTAAAAACATGTATTGAACAATGTTCCATACTCATTGCTTTGCAGATTATTTTAAAATCATATACAATCAAGATAGAATATTTGAGAAGAATTTTTAACAAATATCACTTAGTTCTAATTATTATAGCTTGGTGATATGGTTTAGAATTAGAAATGTTATTTTCCTCTTAATTCATATACAGAATATCCATTCTAAACTTTAACAACTTCTCAGTTTAATCTTCCAAACCACATTTTTAAATTTTTTAAAAGATTTATTTATTTGAAAAATAGTGTTACAGAGAGGCAAAGAGAGAGAGATATCCTCCATTCATTAGTTCACTCCACAAATGGTCACAATATGTTCTATGTGTCATGAAAGACTGATTTATAAACTGACAATTCAGAAATCATCAGTAGTACTTCTAAAAGAAAGCAGGAGTGACATGGCTGGATGAGGATGTGATATATTTTGAGGGGCCATAGTCCTTTTACAGACATGGAAAGGGGATTGATGGGCTGTGATTACCTGGATATATAAGTGTATAGAATGGTTGAAGCACAAATTTACCAATCAGAACAGGTAGTTTCAGGAACCAAAATGGAGGCATGCATAGCCTGTGATGGTTGCAGGCACATGTCGGTGGGGACACTGGGAGTCAGACAGGGCCTGCACATATAGGGTTTGGAAACACGTGATGTAATAAATAAGATGCAGATAAACCAGTGCTTAGAGATAATTTAGTCTTAAATGATTATGTTAGAATAAAACAGAGAAAATCAATCATTATGGCTTAAAGAGGAAATCCAAATGACCAATAGACATATGAAAAAATGTTCAAGGTCACTAGCAATCAGGGAAATGCAAATCAAAACCACAATGAGGTTTCACCTCACCCCAGTTAGAATGGCTCACATTCAGAAATCTACCAACAACAGATGCTGGTGAGGATGTGGGGAAAAAGGGACACTAACCCACTGCTGGTGGGAATGCAAACTGGTCAAGCCACTATGGAAGTCAGTCTGGAGATTCCTCAGAAACCTGAATATAACCCTACATTACAACCCAGCCATCCCACTCCTTGGAATTTACACAAAAGAAATTAAATTGGCAAACAAGAAAGCTGTCTGTACCTTAATGTTTATTGCAGCTCAGTTCACAATAGCTAAGACCTGGAATCAACCTAAATGCCCATCAACAGTAGACTGGATAAAGAAATTATGGGACATGTGCTCTATAGAATACTATGCAGCAGTCAAAAACAATGATCTGGTCATTTGCAACAAAATGGAGGAATCTGGAAAAAATCATGCTGAGTGAAATAAGCCAGTCCCAGAGGGACAAATATCATGTTCTCCCTGATCAGTGACAACTAACCGAGCACCAAAAAGGAAATTTGTTGAAATGAAATGGACACTATGAGAAACAGTGACTTGATCAGCATAGCCCTGACTGTTAATGAACAACTTAATACTTTATCCGTTTCAGTAATTTTTTTGGTTATTCTACTTAATACCATTGGTTGAATTCTGTAATTAATACACAGTTATTCTTAAGTGTTGAAATTTAACTGAAAAGTGATACCTGTTAAATATAAGAGTGGGAATAAAATAGGGAAGAAATGTACAATTTGGGACATGCTCAATTGGACTTGCCCCAAATGGTAGAGTTAGAAACAACCAGGGGATTCCAATTCAATCCCATCAAGGTGGCATGTAACAATGCCATCTCACTAGTCCAAGTGATCAATTTCAGTTCACAATTGATCATAATGAAAGGACTAAGAGTCAAAGGGATCACATAAACAAGACTAGTGTCTGGAAATACTAACTGATAGAATTAAAAAAAAGGGGGGGGGAGAATGATCCAACATGGGAAGCAGGATACACAGCAGACTCATAGAATGGCAAATGTCCTAAACAACACTCTGGCCTCAGAATCAGCCCTGAAGGCATTCGGATCTGGCTGAAGAGCCCATGAGAGTATTTCAGGCATGGAAAGCCAAGACACTCTGGCAAAAAAAAAAAATGACCTAAATGAAAGATCTCTGTGAGTGAGATCCCAGTGGAAAGAACAGGTCATCAAGGAAGGAGGTACCTTCCTCTGAAGGGAGAAGAGAACTTCCACTTTGACTACGACCTTGTCTAAATAGGATCAGAGTCAGTGAACTCAAAAGGCTTCCATAGCCTTGGCAACTCATGACAAGGGCCTAGGTTGATTACTGATGCCATAAACAGGACTGTCAATTTGTTAAGTCAACAACAGGAGTCACTGTGCACTACTCCTCATGTATGATATCTGTCTTTAATGTGCAGTACATTGAGATTTAATGCTATAACTAGTACTGAAACAGTATTTTTCACTTTGTGTTTCTATGTGGCTGCAAACTGTTGAAATCTTTACTTAATATATGCCAAACTGATCTTCTGTATATAAAGAGAATTGAAAATGAATCTTGATGTGAATGGAAGAGGAGAGGGAGTAGGAGAGGGGAGGGCTGCAGGTGGGAGGGATGTTTGTGGGGGAAAAGCCATTGTAATCCATAAGCTGTACTTTGGAAATTTATATGCATTAAGAAAAATGTTTAAAAAAAAGATACTTAGTGATACGAGCACTATTGCTCAGGAGTGAAAAGTTATTCATATGCATAAGGGATATTTGATATCTCCTGCTCTTCATGATGCCTATTTCTGTATGTTAATGACATGCTTGGTGACTATTAACTTACTGGAATTGATAAATAAATATGTACAGTATCCTTTTCTAATAAAACTGCTTATTGATTTGTTCAAGTGTTTAACAGTTGGGGCTGCTAAGTCTGATGATAAAACTCTATGACAGAATATGTAGTTTTTTAATAATGAAGCTACAGCTCTTAATCATTGTGTAATTTATTGTTTTGTTAAATAAAATTAAACATAAAATATATTATGTGCACTAATAACTCTCATATATTCTGTTAACATTTTATATTAATATTTTATATTCACAAGTGATGATGAGTCTTTTGTAATGTAGAGGCTGATTCATTTTCTTCTACCTACACTGTACTTGTTTTCATAGTAGCAAAATGTTCTGTGCATTATACGTTGCCTAAGTACTCATTCTATCAAGTAACACTGTAGCTGTTAAGGCAACACTAACTGACATATTATTTATAACATTTATAGAATAATACACATGATATTCTCATCAGCATCATCTGTTACTAATGTACTAAGCTAGTTAATGTATCTTTGCATTGTGTTTTGATTGGTCTTGTAGTTAGGTTTTTTCAACTCTAGGGGAGACTAAAAGTGCAAATGGTCATTCATTTTCAGTTGGAGTTTTGATTATAGACCTTTGCATAAAGTTGCTGCTTTGCAAGAGCACAAATATCAAGATTACTGGATCTCTAACATTCAGATTATATCTGGTTAGGTTACATTGGATAATGTGCTGGGAAAATGCTTTTTCTAAAAGTGGCATTACAAGTGGTTTTAAATTTTTTTTATTGAAGTTTTCTAATGAAGTTCAATTATATATGTTGACTAAATTTATAAATAAGCTTCTTTATCTAACATAATCACATCTTGTCTCCAACTGTGTGTAACTATTATATTTTTTTTAAAAAAGACTCCAATTGTGGTGACCATTTTGTCATAGCAGTTTAAGTCACTGCTTGAGATATCTGAATCCCATATGCTACTGTTTGATTTGAGTTCTAGTGAGAATTCTGCATCTTTAATGAACCTTCTTGCTAATGCGCCTGATAGGCAATGGATGATGGCCAAAGTGTTTGCATAGCTATTACCCATGTGAGAGTCTTGGAAGGAATTCCTGCATCCTGATTTAGTGTGATATGTCTTACATTTTGTGAGGATTTGACAAGTGAAGTCATAGATTAAAAAAAAAATTATTTTTTTTTTTGGACAGGCAGAATGGATAGTGAGAGAGAGAGAGAGGCAGAGAGAAAGGTCTTCCTTTTGCTGTTGGTTCACCCTCCAATGGCTGCTGCGGCTGGCGCGCTGCAGCCGGCACATCACACTGATCCGAAAGCAGGAGCCAGGTGCTTCTCTTGGTCTCCCATGCGGGTGCAGGGCCCAAGTACTTGGGCCACCCTCCACTGCCTTCCCGGGCCACAGCAGAGAGCTGGCCTGGAAGAGGGGCAACTGGGACAGAATCCGGCGCCCCGACCGGGACTAGAACCCGGTGTGCCGGCGCTGCAAGGTGGAGGATTAGCCTATTGAGTCACGTACAGTTTGGGACATGCTCAAGCTGACTTGCCCCAAATGGTAGAGTTAGAAACATACCAGGGGACACCAATGTAATCCCATCAAGGTGGCATGTACCAATGCCATCTCACTAGTCCAAGTGATCAATTTCAGTTCACAATTGATCATAATGAAAGGACTAAGAGTCAAAGGGAGCACATAAACAAGACTAGTACCTGCTAATACTAACCGATAGAATAAATAAAGGGGAGAGTGATGCAACATGTGAAGCGAGATACTCAGCAGACTCATAGAATGGCTGATGTCCTAAACAGCACTCTGGCCTCAGAATCAGCCCTAAAGGCATTCCGATCTGGCTGAAGAGCCCATGAGAGTATTTCAGGCATGGAAAGCCAAGACACTCTGGCAAAAAAAAAAAAGACCTAAATGAAAGATCTCTGTGAGTGAGATCCCAGTGGAAAGAACAGGTCTTCAAAGAAGGAGGAGAAGGAGGTACCTTTCTCTGAAGGGAGGAGAGAACCTCCACTTTGACTATGACCTTGTCTAAACAAGATAAGAGTCGGAGAACTCAAGGGGCTTCCATAGCCTTGGAAACTCATGACTGGTGTATAGGGAGATTACTGATGCCATAAACAGGAGTGTCAATTTGTAAAGTCAACAACAGGAGGCACTGTGCACTCACTCCTCATGTAGGATCTCTGTCCTTAATGTGCTGTACATTGAGACTTAATGCTATAACGTGTACTCAAACAGTGTATTTCACTTTGTGTTTCTATGTGGGTGCAAACTGTTGAAATCTTTACTTAATGTATACTAAACTGATCTTCTGTAAAAAAAAAGAAGAAATTATCAATTCCCAACTTGACTCTCACTGGGATTAAACATGACAATAGGTCTGATCTGATTTCATCATCATTTAAAAAAATCATCCATTATTTTTCACTTTATGTTTCTGTGTGAGAGCAAACTGTTGAAATCTTTACTTAATGTATGCTAAACTGATCTTCTCTATATAAAGAGAATCAAAAATGAATCTTGATGTGAATGGAAGTGGAGAGGGAGTGGAAAAGGGGAGGGTTGCGGGTGGGAGGGACGTTATGGGGGGAAGCCATTGTAATCCATAAGCCGTACTCTGGAAATTTATATTCATTAAATAAAAGTTCAAAAAAGATACTAAAAAAAGCCAAATAAAAAAAAACTTTATTTCCCTATTTATATCTTACTGTGCCTTTTAAATAAAGACATAAATCCTAAAAAATCAGAGGGCTTCATGTGGGTTTCAAATAATAAGATCAAATCATATGCTGTGTCCAGGAGAAAAAATTTGAAAAAAATGCAAAGTGCTGAAAAGTAAAAAGATAAAGCAAATATACAAAAGTGTAAGAGATGGTCATAAAGACTACTCACTTTAACAATGGACCCAATAACTTAAAAATCAGTGGTGTTACTACAGATATATAGGGGACACATCATAGTAACAAAATTTTAGATAAATTATATCTATTATTTACATATATATGTATATTTCCTTAACAGAAATGCTCAGCCTTATATGAAAAAGAGGCAAAAAATTCTTCAAAAACAGTATTTGGAGATGCCAATATCCTACCTTCAATCATGAACAGACTAACTATGAAAAATACTGAATAGGATAATGAAAACTTGAAAATATAAAACAACACAGTTAATTGACCAATATCACACCATTCAAAACAAGCATTCTATTCAAATATGCATGCAACATTTTCCACAGGAAACAATATGCTAGGTCATTTATGGCATACTTTTCAATGACTAAAATAATTGAAAATATTTTCTGAACAGAAGTGTGAACATTTGGCCTGTTTTTATGAAAATTCTTGGTATGCCTAAATAGAAACCAGAGTGCCAGAGTTCAAGTCTTGGCTCTGTTGCCATCCTGTTAAGGTGAGTGTTGGGAGGAAGCAGGTAATGCGTCAACTAGCCTGGTCTCTGCCATGTGAGGGAGATGGAATAAATTTCTGGATTTGAAGTTTTCCCAGACCAACCTCACCTGTGGTAGATATCCCAAAGATCAAATCATTAGCTGGGAAAAACCTCTCTCTCCTTTTCCTTCTCCTTCTTTTTATCTTTATCTTTTCTTTCCTCCTTCTCCCTACCTCCCTCTCAGGTTTTCAATTAATATTTATAGGGGCCAGCACATTGGCATAGTGGGTAAAGTTGCCACCTCAAGTTCCAGCATCCCATACAGATGCCAGTTAGTGTTCCAGCTGCTCAATTTCTAATCCAGATCTCTGCTTTGGCCTGGAAAAGCAGTAGAAGGTGGCCTAAGACCTTGGGCTCCTGTGTCTTCATGAGATGCTTGGGAAAATCTCCAGTCTTCTGACTTCGGAATGACACAGCTCTGGCTGTTGCAGCCAATTGCGGAGCAAAGCAGTGGATGGAAGACCTCTCTCTTTCTCTCTCTCTCTTTCTCTCTCTCTCTCTGTGTATGTGTGTGTAACTCTTTCAAAATATAAAATCAAAACCCTTAAAATTATTCATATTTTTTAAATCTTGAAAACCAAAAACAGAAGGATAATTAAGAAGTAGAAAAATATGTGGAAAATAAACATCATGTTTTTAAATGTTCAATGGATTATGGAAAAAATCACAAGAGAAGATGGAAACATTAGGGTATGATTAAAAATGAAATTGCATTATAAAAAGAAGTTCTTCCTCAGCCATGGCATTGTCTGTGTATACAAAGGCTGTTGATTTTTGTGCATTGATTTTATACCCTGCTACTTTGCCAAACTCTTCTATGAGTTCCAATAGTCTCTTAGTAGAGTTCTTTGGGTCCCCTAAATACAGAATCATGTCATCTGCAAAGAGGGATAGTTTGAGTTCTTCCTTCCCAATTTGTATCCCTTTAATTTCTTTTTCTTGCCTAATAGCTCTGGCTAGAACCTCCAGAACTATATTGAATAGCAGTGGTGAGAGTGGGCATCCCTGTCTGGTTCCAGATCTCAGTGGAAATGCTTCCAACTTTTCCCCATTCAATAGGATGTTGGCTGTGGGTTTTTCATAGATTGCTTTGATTGTATTGAGGAATGTTCCTTCCAAACCCATTTTGCTTAGAGTTTTCATCATGAACGGGTGTTGTATTTTATCAAATGCTTTCTCGGCATCTATTGAGATAATCATATGGTTTTTCTTCTGCAGTCTGTTAATGTGGTGTATCACATTGATTGTCTTGCGCACATTAAACCATCCCTGCATACCAGGGATAAATCCCACTTGGTCTGGGTGGATGATCTTTCTGATGTGTTGTTGCATTCTATTGGCGAGAATTTTATTGAGGATTTTTGCATCTATGTTCATCAGGGATATTGGTCTGTAATTCTCTTTCAGTGCTGCATCTTTTTCCGGCTTAGGAATTAAGGTGATGCTGGCTTCATAGAAAGAATTTGGGAGGACTCCCTCTTCTTTGATTGTTCTGAATAGTTTGAGAAGAATTGGAGTTAGTTCTTCTTTAAACGTCTGGTAGAATTCAGCAGTGAATCCATCTGGTCCTGGGCTTTTTGATCTAATAGGGGTTGATGCATATTATCTATGCATCTAACTGGAGGTCATTGGAAGGCAATGTGGTGTTTCTCTCATGCACATCCTTGTAGACTTAAATACCCATCTCCATTGGTGCTTCCTGCTCTAGCTGGGCTGCCAAGGAGTACAGTTTCTGCATCAAAATTCAGACTAGAAACAGGATAAGATGTGTGAAGCCTGATGCATTATTTTAACACCGTGAAGAATGTGTCATATCATCCAATACTCCAAAATACACCCTGTTCTTTTCTTATTTATGAAGTTTTCATCCTCAGAAACTGAGATGCAACTAAAAGTTATGTAGTAGCATCACTCTCTTGTGAGCAAGGGACAGCTATGCCCAAATGCACACTACCCTCCTCCATCATTTGTTGATTCTCTTTGATATTTGGAACTTTTGCTGACTGAGAAAGATTCAATAGGAAATGATTCCTCTGCTGGAAGGAATTTCCATTATGGGACCAGGAATAGTCATGCAGGGTAGATGATCCTATAACTTTCTCAAAGGGATGTGCAGAGTCTTGGTTCTAGCATTGTGTTTGAGGCCAGTTTGAAGACTTTAACCCCCCCATAAGCTGACGATTTTTATATACAAAATTATCAATTTTTTGTGATTGGGAGTTGCAGGGTTGAGGCACAGACTGGTGTCCAAAGGTTTCCAGGGCTGATTTATCCCAGTGGTGGGAAATAATGCAATGCTCCAGGTGGTAATTATGCATGAACTCTGGGAATCTTAGCAGTCATGACAGCTGCTTCCTAACTTCCAGTGGCCATTAACATGCCCCAGGGATCTGCTGTTAAACAACTCTCTTGTAAGGATGTACCTCATACAATACCCAAGGTGAGGGACAGTGACTAGTCACAACCCATGTTTGTTCAGATGTTGGTAAGCAATTGTCGACAAAGGTACTTTCATGTGCAGATCCCTCAAGCCTTGTGCCTCAGATCAACAGCATAGGGCTGAGACAAGAGGTGTGGTAGGAACAGGGCAGGGGCTATAGTAATTAAGTGGCAAAAGAAATAATGAAACACAAACTGAGACATGTCTGGGGAACACAGAGTGTGCTACAGTGCCCTGACATTGTTGATCCAGGGCCACCATACAGAGCCTCCCATGAATGGTTATAGTGATAGGAGTCCAGATGCCAACATGTCCCATGAGGCAAGAGGTCAGAATCCAAATACCCTAGAGTGTCTGCATATTCAGGAGCAGGAGACAGGTTTCAGGCTCCCTCTGTTGTGCTAGTATATTTGAGGAAGTGATGAATTCAGGAGCTTGTGATCCTCACCATGCTTACATGTTTGGGGATTCAACCACAGGCAATAACTCACACACATCTGGGATGCATGAAACAATGCCTTACCACACCGCAGCACAATCAATGGTTGGAACTATGAGGCCTGGCACCAGAGGTAGTAGATGAAAGGATCCCTTGTGGCAAGAGTAAAAAGGTCTTAATGATTTTCCCCTGGTGTGTTTTTCTTCCCTTCATCTGGCACGCATCATATCTACATGTGATTTACTCCTAGTAGTAGTTCCATATGTTGCCTCCCCTCTGCTAGAGTTTAGGATTCAACTAATAATTATGGCAGAAACAAAATAAGTCTGACATTTTACTTAAGACATCGCCAATGTCCACAGCAGATTTCAGATTGTTTTGACTTCTCCCCAATAATTTGAATGGTGTCACTGGATTATGGATCAATGGGCCATTAGAATAAAAAAAAGGAGGTAGAAATTAGAAGAAATAGAAATGTCTATCTGTAAGAGAGGCAATGGTAATAAAAAGAATCCTCAATCAATGTATGCATGCTTTTTCAGTTCCCTCTCTTTTTTTTTCAAATTCTCAGTACTATCATGGCATGTTGTGTACCTGTGGCTAGCACACACATGCTGAATTCTGCAAATTGTTATGGCATTTGGTTATGAGGGGAAGGCTTAGATTTATGATGGATGAGATGAATCTGTACCAGTGTTAGATAGTTCTTGTTGGCACAATCCTGGGAGATGCATTGAAGGGCTGGAGTTTGAGCAATGTGGAGCTTGCAATGCAAGTGATTATGGAAGTCCTCTGTTCATGGTGCTACTAGCTAACTGTGTATATCATTTCCAAGGAATTCATCTAAATAAAACAGGTCAGAAGCATGCCAAATCAATCCAATCAAGTCAGGATTTAGTTACAAAAAAAGAGTAAATCACTACAATAAGGTGGAAATAAAATTGTCCAAGGAACAAAAGTGAAAGTAAATACTGATGGGACAGGAATTATAACCAAAAAAAAAATTAAGCCTCTACTTGGAATGCATACTGGAATCCCATATAAGAGTGCTAATGGGCTTCATGAGCCTGATCCCTACAAATGTACCTGGGAAAGATATCACACAGTTGTTCTAATAACAATTGTGTCAGAGACACAGATGGAAATCAGGGATCCTGGCTTTGGTCTGGTGGAGATTTGGCTTTTGCAGCCATATAGGGAGTGAAACACTGAAGGGATGATATCTATGTGTATGTATTTTCCACTCTCACTTTGCCTTTAGAGACAAAATTTTAAAAAAGATTGATTTGATTCTTTGAAAAATAGACCTACACACACACACACACACACACACAGAGAGAGAGAGAGAGAGAGGCAGAGAGAGAGAGAGACAAAGTAGAAAGTGATTCTATTTTCTGGTTCACTCCCCAAATAATGACAATGGATAGAATTGGGATAGGCCAAAGGCAAGAGTTTGGTACCCCACCTTTGTCTCTAGTGTGTGTTATAGTATCAGCGCTTAGTTCCCCAAATGCATTATCAGGGAACTTGATTAGAATAGAACAGTGAGGAATTGAAAAGGAGCTTACATGGGATGCTCATAGCACAGGCAACAGATTTAACCATGTATGACACATTGCTAGCTGTAAAGTTTTTTAAAAAAATAAACACAGGCTAATCTCAGGGAGACTTTTGTGGACCATATGTCACCTGAACACTGGCAGTGTCTTCTCTGCAACTGATACACAGATATAGTAATCTGAGCAAAATTAGAAGGCCTTCAGAGAGGCAAATAAGTGATTGTCAAGACTATAGATGTCACAAGTGTCACTGCCCCATCTGGACAAAAAATCCATCACTCAAAGTGAGTGTTTTGTTTCGTAGTCATCAAATGAGTTAATAGAAATGCCTGTGGTTACATTACTAGTCTGTAGTAGAATAGTGTTTGGGAAGAATCTTGTAAAGACAAAAAATTGGCAACATCAGTTAATAACATTGTAAACGATAAAGATGGTATTTCAAATGCAATAGTGTTAAAGAATGCATGTTTATTTGTTATCAATATTAAAATGTGAAATCAGAGCTCATTTACATTTTTCCACTCAACAATGGGAGACCAGGTGCAGTGTTAGGTTCTAAGAAAACAGTATGATTCTGATATACAATGTTACTCTATCATGTGAAATTCTTAGTACTTGCTGAGGTGTGACATTCAATAAAGAGTTTCCCCACATTCATTACACTTTTACATTGTTTTCTATGTGTCTTGCTAATGCTTTCATAGGGTTTTTCCTCCATATCAGTTCTCTGGTATACAGTGATAGCTGGTCTATGATAATGAATTTTTCTATATTTACATGCTTTTGCATCTCTGAGTTCCTTAAAATATCCTGAAGTGGAATTGCTGAGGAAAAATTTTTCAGTCATTGCAGTGAATATTTGCTTTTCATTTCTGTGTATTTGCTGTACATTGAGTGTAACACTTGGCAAAATATTGCATTCAAAAATTTATTTCATGTGGCCGGAGGCAAGATGGTGGAATAGGAAGGGAGCACACTGATAGTCTGGGGACAGACAGTTTAATAAAAGTGGAGATACTGCAGATTCAAGGAAGAGTAGGGGAGGAAACAGCAGAAGAAACTCTTCCGGAACGCGTGATTCACAGTGGACCTGCGTGGAGAGCGTGAGAGCCCACAGTTCGGGACACCAGCAGCAGACTCAACACACCAGCGCTGGAACGTAAGGTGAGCCGAACCTCAATAGCCTGAGACACCGGCAGGCAAGCAGAGAAAGAAGACTAGAGCGAACGACCTCTGGGAGAGGGGGGAAGTTCACCAGGCTAACTGGAAGAGAGAGAGAGAAAAAAAAAAGGTGACTGGTACGGACACGGGTTTCTCTCTCTCCGCTCACCTCTCAAGGGCGAGCAAGACAAAGACCAGGCGCCATCTTGGACATACGTCATAAGCAGAGCGACCTCAGGTCTGCACTGGCCCTGAGCCTAGCAGAAAAACCTGACTCGGGGCGGGGCGAATTAACAGGAGATTAGGACCTAGTGAATTTGTGGTGCTACTGAACTGAGACTGTGAAAAAAGAGACGGTGGGGGAGAGAACTCATGGAATTCACGTGAGTACTACCCAGAGACACTACAATTCTGTAACTTTGGCAACCCAGTGGGAGACTGAAGGAGAATCTGAGCCCACTCTGAGGGCAGAACAGATTCCCTGTGTGGTCCTTGGGAAAGAGCTTCCGATCTCTGGCTCCTGTGGGTATATCATTTGCCTGCTAACTACCTCCAACTTCGTTCAGCTGTGCAGAATTACTTCCCTTTTGAATCAAAAAGAGAGAGAGAGAGAGAGAGAGGTTTACCACGCCTAACCTGGGAGTGTCACCTTTGGCACACCAAACAGAGCTCTCAGGCCACACCCATCTCAAGCCTCTAAGGCTCCATCAAAAACAGACAGTCCACTTAATCTAGAGTCATAGTATAACAAGAAAAAGCACCACAGTGAAGAAACCAAATATCTCCAATATGCCAAATAACAAACGCAAAAACTGAGGTAATAAAAACAAGGAAGTCACCATGACGCCCCCAAATGAAAAAGACACCCCAATTCAAGATTATGAAGATGATGAGATAGAAGAAATGCAAGAAGCAGATCTCAAAAAATTGATAAGAACATTAAGAAGTTCTCAAAAACAAATTCTTGAACTACAGAAATCCTTAATGGACAAGATAGAAAATGTCTCTCGTGAAAATGAAATATTAAGGAGGAATCAAAATGAAACGAAACAACTAGTACAACAGGAAACTGTGATAGTGACGAGAAATCATAATGAAGTGAAGAATTCAATAGATCACAATAGAGAGCCTTACGAACAGAATGGGTGAAGCAGAAGAGAGAATATCAGACTTAGAAGACAGAGAACAGGAAAGGATACAGTCAGACCAAAGAAAAGAAGAGGAAATTAGAAATCTAAAACATATTGTCAGGAATCTGCAGGATACTATTAAAAAAACCAACATTCGGGTTCTAGGAGTTCCTGAAGGCATGGAGAGGGAGAAAGGATTAGAAGGTCTTTTTAGTGAGATATTAGCAGAAAATTTCCCAGGTTTGGAGAAGGACAGAGAAATCCTAGTACAGGAAGCTCACAGAACCCCTAATAAACATGACCAAAAGAGATCCTCACCACGACACGTTGTAATTAAACTCTCCACAGTGAAACATAAAGAAAAGATCCTAAAATGTGCAAGAGAGAAACGTCAGATTACTCTCAGAGGATCTCCAATCAGACTCACAGCTGACTTCTCATCAGAAACCCTACAAGCTAGGAGGGAATGGAGAGATATAGCCCAGGAACTAAGAGAGAACAATTGCCAGCCCAGAATATTATATCCTGCAAAGCTATCATTTGTGAATGAAGGTGAAATAAAGACTTTTCATAGCAAACAGAAATTGAAAGAATTTGTCACCACTCGTCCAGCACTGCAAAAGATGCTTAAAGATGCGTTACACACAGAAACACAGAAACATGGTCATCAATATGAAAGAAGGTAAAGGAAGGAAACCTCACAGCAAAAGATCACAGGGAATTCAAAGCATATATTAGAACTTATCTTTGGCAAATGGCAGGGCAAAGTTACCACTTATCAATAGTTACACTGAAAGTTAATGGCCTGAACTGTCCAGTTAAAAGACATAGATTGGCTGATTGGGTTAAGGAACAAAACCCATCTATTTGCTGCTTACAAGAAACACATCTTTCCAACAAAGATCCATACAGACTGAAAGTGAAAGGCTGGAAAAAGATATACCATGCCAACAGAAATGAAAAAAGAGCGGGCATAGCCATCTTAATATCAGACAACATAAACTTTACCACAAAAACTGTTAAGAGAGACAAAGAGTGACACTATATAATGATTAAGGGATCAATACAACAAGAAGATATAACAATTATCAATGTATATGCACCTAACTACAGGGCACCGGTTTATCTAAAAGATTTGTTAAGGGACTTAAAGGGAGACTTAGACCCCAATACAATAGTACTGGGGGACTTCAATACTCCACTCTCAGAAATAGACAGATCAATAGGACAGAAGATCAACAAGGATACAGTAGATTTAAATGACACTATAGCCCAAATGGATCTAACAGGTATCTGCAGAACTTATCATCCTACACAGAAAGCATTTCCACTCTTCTCAGCAGTACATGGAACCTTCTCTAGGATTGACCACATACTAGGCCATAAAGCAAGTCTCAGCAAATTCAAAAGGATTAGAATCATACCATGCAGCTCCTCAGACCATAAAGGAATGAAGTTGGAAATTAGCAACTCAGGAATCCCTAGAGCATATGCAAACACATGGAGATTGAACAACATGCTCTTAAATGAACAATGGGTCATAGAAGAAATTAAAAGAGAAATCAAAAATTTTCTGGAAGTAAATGAGGATAACAGCACAACATACCAAAACTTATGGGACACAGCAAAAGCAGTGTTAAGAGGAAACTTTATATCAATAGGTGCCTACATCAAGAAATTGGAAAGGCACCAAATAGATGAGCTTTCAATGCATCTCAAGGATCTAGAAAAACTGCAGCAAACCAGACTCAAATCTAGTAGGAGAAGAGAAATAATTAAAATCAGAGAAGAAATCAACAGGATTGAATCATGAAAAACATTACAAAAAATCAGCCAAGCGAGAAGCTGGTTTTTTTGAAAAAATAAACAAAATTGGCACCCCATTGGCCCATCTAACTAAAAAAAGAAGAGAAAAGACCCAAATCAATAAAATCAGAGATGAAAAAGGAAACGTAACAACAGACACCACAGAAATAAAAAGAATCATCAGAAATTACTACAAGGACTTGTATGCCAGCAAACAGGGAAACCTATCAGAAATGGATACATTCCTGGACACATGCAACCTACCTAAATTGAACCAGGAAGACATCGAAAACCTAAACAGACCCATAACTGAGACAGAAATTGAAACAGTAATAAAGGCCCTCCCAACAAAGAAAAGCCCAGGACCAGATGGATTCACTGCTGAATTCTACCAGACATTTAAAGAAGAACTAACTCCAATTCTTCTCAAACTCTTCAGAACAATCAAAGAAGAGAGAATCCTCCCAAATTCTTTCTGTGAAGCCAGCATCACCTTAATTCCTAAGCCGGAAAAAGATGCAGCACTGAAAGAGAATTACAGACCAATATCCCTGATGAACATAGATGAAAAATTCCTCAATAAAATTCTCGCCAATAGAATACAACAACACATCAGAAAGATCATCCACCCAGACCAAGTGGGATTTATCCCTGGTATGCAGGGATGGTTTAATGTGCGCAAGACAATCAATGTGATACACCACATTAACAGACTGCAGAAGAAAAACCATATGATTATCTCAATAGATGCCGAGAAAGCATTTGATAAAATACAACACCCGTTCATGATGAAAACTCTAAGCAAACTGGGTTTGGAAGGAACATTCCTCAATACAATCAAAGCAATCTATGAAAAACCCACAGCCAACATCCTATTGAATGGGGAAAAGTTGGAAGCATTTCCACTGAGATCTGCTACCAGACAGGGAGGCCCACTCTCACCACTGCTATTCAATATAGTTCTGGAGGTTCTTGCCAGAGCAAGAAAAAGAAATTAAAGGGATACAAATTGGGAAGGAAGAACTCAACCTATCCCTCTTTGCAGATGATATGATTCTTCATTTAGGGGACCCAAAGAACTCTACTAAGAGACTATTGGAACTCATAGAAGATTTTGGCAAAGTAGCAGGGTATAAAATCAATGCACAAAAATCAACAGCCTTTGTATACACAGACAATGCCATGGCTGAGGAAGAACTTCTAAGATCAATCCCATTCATAATAGCTACAAAAACAATCAAATACCTTGGAATAAACTTAACCATGGACGTTAAAGATCTCTATGATGAAAATTACAAAACCTTAAAGAAAGAAATAGAAGAGGATACCAAGAAATGGAAAAATCTTCCATGCTCATGGATTGGAAGAATCAACATCATCAAAATGTCCATTCTCCCAAAAGCAATTTATATATTCAATTGAATACCAATCAGGATACCGAAGACATTCTTCTCAGATCTAGAAAAAATGGTGCTGAAATTTATATGGAGACACAGGAGACCTCAAATAGCTAAAGCAATCTTGTACAACAAAAACAAAACTGGAGGCTTCTCAATACCAGGTTTCAGGACATACTACAGGGCAGTTGTAATCAAAACAGCATGGTGCTGGTACAGAAACAGATGGATAGACCAATGGAACTGAATTGAAACACCAGAAATCAATCCAAGCATCTACAGCCAACTCATATTTGATCAAGGGTCCAAAACCAATCCCTGGAGTAAGGACAGTCTATTCAATAAATGGTGCTGGTAAAATTGGTTTTCCACATGCAGAATCATGAAGCAAGACCCCTACCTTTCACCTTACACCTAAATCCACTCAACATGGATTAAAGACTTAAATCTACGACCTGATATCATCAAATTATTAGAGAGCATTGGAAAAACCCTGCAAGATATAGGTACCGGCAATGACTTCTTGGAAAACACCCCAGAAGCACAGGCAGTCAAAGCCAAAATTAACATTTGGGATTGCATCAAATTGAGAAGTTTCTGTACTGCAAAAAAAACAGTCAGGAAAGTGAAGAGACAACCAACAGAATGGGAAAATATATTTGCAAACTATGCAACTGATAAAGGGTTGATAACCAGAATCTACAAAGAAATCAAGAAACTCCACAAAAACAAAACAAAGAACCCACTTAAGAGATGGGCCAAGGACCTCAATAGACATTTTTCAAAAGAGGAAATCCAAATGGCCAACAGGCACATGAAAAAATGTTCAAGATCACCAGAAATCAGGGAAATGCAAATCAAAACCACAATGAAATTCCACCTTACCCCAGTTAGAATGGCTCACATTCAGAAATCAACCAACAATAGATGCTGGCGAGGATGTGGGGAAAAAGGGACACTAACCCACTGTTGGTGGGAATGCAAACTGGTCAAGCCACTATGGAAGTCAGTCTGGAGATTCCTCAGAAACCTGAAGATAACCCTACCGTTCGACCCAGCCATCCCACTCCTTGGAATTTACCCAAAGGAAATTAAATTGGCAAACAAAAAAGCAGTCTGCACATTAATGTTTATTGCAGCTCAATTCACAATAGCTAAGACCTGGAACCAACCCAAATGCCCATCAACAGTAGACTGGATAAAAAATTATGGGACATGTACTCTATAGAATACTATACAGCAGTCAAAAACTATGAAACCCAGTCATTTGCAACAAGATGGAGGAATTTGGAAAACATCATGCTGAGTGAATTAAGCCAGTCCCAAAGGGACATATATCATATGTTCTCCCTGATTGGCGACAACTAACTGAGCACCAAAGGGGAAACTTGTTGAAGTGAAATGGACACTATGAGAAACAGTGACTTGATCAGCTCTTATCCTGGCGGTTGATGTGCAATGTAATACTTTATCCATTTTAGTATTTCTTTTGTTCTAGTACCATTGGTTGAACTCTGTAATTAACACACAATTATTCTTAGGTGTTTAAATTGTAACTGAAAAGTGATCCCTGTTAGGAATTTGGAAAACATTATGCTGAGTGAAACATGCCAATCCCAAAGGGACAAATACCACTTGTTCTCCTTGATAGGTGACAACTAACTGAGCACCAAAAAGGAAACCTGTTAAAGTGAAATGAACACTATGAGAAACGGTGACTTGATCAGCCCTCACCCTGACTGTTGATGAACAACTTAATACATTATCCCTCTTAGTATTTTTTTGTTTGTTCTACTTAATATGACTGGTTTAATTCTGTAATTAATACACAGTTATTCTTAAGTGTTGAAATTTAACTGGAATGTGATCCCTGTTAAATACAAGAGTGTGAATAAGAATGGGAAGAGATGTACAATTTGGAACATGCTCAAGCTGATTTACCCCAAATGGTAGAGTTAGAAACATACCAGGGGATTCCAATTCTATCCCATCAGGTGGCATGTACCAATGCCATCTCACTAGTCCAAGTGATCAATTTCAGTTCACAATTGATCATAATGAAAGGACTAAGAGTCAAAGGGATCACATAAACAAGTCTAGTGCCTGCTAATACTAACCAATAGAATAAATAAAGGGGAGGGCGATCCAACATGAAGCGAGATACACAGCAGACTCATAGAATGGCTGATGTCCTAAACAGCATTCTGGCCTCAGAATCAGCCTTAAAGGCATTCGAATCCAGCTGAAAAGCCCATGAGAGTATTTCAGGCATGGAAAGCCAAGACACTCTGGCAATAAAAAAAGGACCTAATGAAAGATCTCTGTGAGTGAGATCCCAGTGGAAAGAACAGGTCTTCAAAGAAGGAGGTACCTTTCTCTGAAGGGAGGAGTGAACTTCCACTTTGACTATGACCTTGTCTAAATAAGATAAGGGTCGGAGAACTCAAAAGGCTTCCATAGCCTTGGAAACTCATGACTGGAGCATAGGGAGATTACTGATGCCATAAACAGGAGTGTCAATTTGTAAAGTCAACAACAGGAGTCACTGTGCACTTACTCCTCATGTAGGATCTCTGTACTTAATGTGCAGTACATTGAGATTTAATGCTATAACGAGTACTCAACAGTATTTTTCACTTTGTATTTCTATGGGGGTGCAAACTGTTGAAATCTTTACTTAATATACACTAAACTGATCTTCTGTATATAAAGAAAATTGAATATGAGTCTTGATAAGAATGGAAGGGGAGAGAGAGCAGGGAAGGGGAGGATTGCAGGTGGGAGGGAAGTCATCAGGGAGGTGGGGTAAGCCAATGTAGTCCATAAGCTGTACTTTCAAAATCTATATTCATTAAATAAAAGTTAAAAAAATAAAAAAGATTCATTTTCAATTATCTTTATATACAGAAGATCAATTTAGTATATATTAAGTAAACATTTCATCAGTTTGCACCCACACAGAACATAAAGTGTAAAACACTGTTTCAGTTCTAGTTATAGCATTACTTCACATTGGACAACACATTAAAGACAGAGATCCTACATGAGGAGTATGTGCACAGTGACTCCTGTTGTTGACTTAACAAATTGACACTCTTGTTTATGGTGTTAGTATCACCATAGGGTCTAGTCATGAATTGCCAAGGCTATGGAAGCCTTTTGAGTTCACCGACTTCGATCTTATTCTGACAAGATCATAGTCAAGGTGGAAGTTCTCTCCTCCCTTCAGAGAAAGGTACCTCCTTCTTTGATGGCCCCATTCTTTCTACTGGGATCTCATTCGCAGAGATCTTTCATTTAGGTCCTCTTTTTTCGGCCAGTGTCTTGGCTTTCCACACCTAAAATACTCTCATGGGCTTGTCATCCAGATCCAATTGCCTTAAAGGCTGATTCTGAGGCCAGAGTGTTCTTTAGGACATCTACCATTTTCTGAGTCTGCTGTGTATTCCACTTCCCATGTTGGATTGTTCTCTCCCATTTTTATTCTATCTGTTAGTATTCGCACACACTAGTCTTGTTTATGTGATCCCTTTGACTCTTAGACCTCTCAGTATGATCAGTTGTGAACTGAGATTGATCACTTGGTCTAGTGAGATGGCATTGGTACATGCCACCTTGATGGGATTGTATTTGAATCCCCTGGCACAATAACTCCACCATTTGGGGCAAGTCCTATTGAGCATGTCCTAAATTGTACATCTCCTCCCTCTCTTATTCCCACTCTTATATTTAACAGAGAATACTTTTCAGTTAAATGTAAGCAGCTAAGAATAATTGTGTATTGATTACAGAGTTCAACCAATAGTATTAAGTAGAAAAAAAGGTACTAAAAGGGATAAAGTATTAAATGCTACATCAACAATTAGGACAAGGGCTGATCACGTCACTGTTTCTCATAGTGTTCATTTCACTTCAACAGGTTTCCTTTTTGGTGCTTGGTTAGTTATCACTGATCAGGGAGAACATATGATATTTTTTCCTCTGTGTCTGGCTTATTTCACTCAGCATGATATTTTCCAGATTCCTCCATTTTGTTGCAAATGACCAGATTTCATTATTTCTTACTGCTTTATTGTATTCTATAGTGTACATGTCCCATAATTTCTTTATCCAGTCTACTGTTGATGGGCATTTAGGTTGATTCCAGGTCTTAGCTATTGTGAATTGAGCTACAACAAACATTGCAGTGCAGACTGCATTTTTGTTTACCAATTTAATTTCCTTTGGGTAAATTCCAAGGACTGGGATGGCTAGGTTGTATGGTAGGATTATCTTCAGGTTTCTGAGGAATCTCCAGACTGACTTCCATAGTGGCTTGACCAGTTTGCATTCCCACCAACAGTGGGTTAGTGTCCCTTTTTCCCCACATCCTCACCAGGATCTGTTGTTGGTAGATTTCTGTATGTGAGCCATTCTAACTGGGGTAAGGTGAAACCTCATTGTGGTTTTGATTTGCATTTCCCTGATTGCTGGTGATCCTGAACATGTTTTCATGTGCCTGCTGGCCATTTGGGTTTCCTCTTTTGAAAAATGTCTATTGAGGTCCTTGGCCCATTTCCTAATTGGGTTGTTGGTTTTGTTGTTGTGGAGTTTCTTGATCTCTTTGTAAATTCTGGAGAAGATAGTTTTCAAAAAGTGGAAAGAGTGCAGATTCAGGCAAGAGTTTTGGGGAAAAGAGCAGAGGAAGTGCTACACAAATTGGAGGGATAATTTGGACCTATGTGAGGGATTCACAACTCAGAACTCCAGCAGCCAAGAACCTCCACATAAGAGAGGAGAGTTTAGTTAGACCAGGCTGCAGAAGCCAAATCCATGAGTCAAAAAGTTACAGGAAGAGCCTGAGGGAATCTGACTTGGAGCCAATTGGGGGATAGTATACCTGCCAAACTAGAGGAGAAAAAACAAAGAGGGGCACATTTTCTCTGTCCATATCACCCTGCAACTGCATCATGTAGGAAACTGATATAGAACAGATGCCATTTTGACACATATCACAGCTGTGCTAGCTTGTGTCAGCATCTTTAAAGCAGCCAAGCCAAGAATCCTGAGTCTGGTGGGGAGATCAGGCAGGAGGGTCTGGTGCTTGAGACTGTGTGAGGCTTGTGTGCCAGGGCTCTGTAAAGACTGAGGCTGTGTGGGAGAACCCAGGGTGTCACTGGGGACTTTGGGAAGTCATTGTGGGAAGCTCCACAGAATTAGGGTTCCCTGGTTACCAGGCAAGGGTCATCGCTGGGGAATCAGAACTTACACTAAGAACTGCACAGATCCTTTGTGTGGTCCTTGTGGCAGTGCCAACAAATATACCTACTGGGGCTAGCACCAAGGCACTGGTCTCTTTTGAGGAGAGGAGTTCAGATGAATCTACACCAACAGACAAGAATAAACCTCCCCTCTGATAAAAAAAGAAAAAAGAAATTTAAGATGCCAAAATTGGGTGTGTCACCTCAGACACACACTTCATTCTGAAGCAATGAACAGAGCTCCCTGGCTACAACCACCACATGTCTATAGGTATTTCCTGAAAGCAGACACTCCAGTAACGAATGCAGACATTGTCCACAGATAAAAGCTGCCACAGCAATAAAAGAAAATAAAAGCAGAAAACAATGAGTATCTCCACAAATGCTGAATATCAAATGCACCAAATAAGAATAAGGAAGACAACATGATGCCCCCCAAAGAACACAACACTACAATAATAAATTGTGAAGATGATGAGATTGAAGATTATCCAGAAATATAATTCAAAATATTGATCACAAATTGTTTAAAAATAATCAGAAGAAAATGCATGAACTAACAAAATACATACATGACATGAAAGAAAATTTCCCCCATGAAATTGAGAACTTGAGAAATAAAAATGGAATCTTGGAAATGAAGAATTCAATAGAGCAAATGAGAAAATGCAGTGGAATGCCTTAACAGAATCGATGAATTAGAAGAAAGAATATCTGACTTAGAAGACAAAGAAAAGGAAATCATACAGAAAGATCAAACATAAGAAGAAATTAGAAAGTTAAAATATACTGTTGGTAATTTATAGGATACTATCAAATGATCCAACTTAAAAGTTCTGAAGTTTTGGAAAGATGGAATGGATTAGAAGACTTTTTAGTCAAATAATAACAGAAAACTTCCCTAATTTGGAGAAATAAAGGGACATCTAAGTACAAGGAGCACATGGAACTCCTAAAAGATATGGCCAGAAAAGATATTCACCATGATACATTATAATCAAACTCTCCCCAGTAAAACATAAGGAAAAGATTATAAAATCTTCACAAAGAAACACTAAATTACTTTCAGAGATCTCCAGTTAGACTCAGAGCTGACTTCTCATCAGAAATCCTACAGCCTTGGAGAGTATGTCACTATTATAAATGCATATATGCCTAATTACAGGGCACCTGACTATTTAAAATAAACATTAAGGAAGACATTAAGGGAGACATAGATTCAAATACAATAGTAATGGGGGACTTCAATATCCCACGTTCAGGAATGGACAGATACCCCAGACAGAAAATCAGCAATGAAATAGCAGAGGTAATCAACACTATAGACCAAATGGATCTAACAGATATCTACAGAAATTTTCATCTTACAGTTCCAGAATACATATTATTCTCAGGAGTGTATAGAACTTTTTCTAGGATTGACCACATACTAGGCCATAAAGCAAACCTCAGCAAATTCCAAAAAAATCAAAATCATACTACGCTTCTTCTCACATGACAATGGAATGATGCTGGAAATCAGCAACTCAACAATCTGTAAAACATATGCATACATATGGAGACTACAACATGCTTCTGAATAAACAATGGGTCATAGAAGAAATCAAAATTGAAAAAAATTCTGGAAACGAAGACAACAATACAATATATCAAAACTTATGGAGTGCATCAAAAGCAGTATTAAGAGGAAAGTTTGTAACAACTGGTGCCTACATCAAGAAATTGGAAATACACCACATAAATGAGCTATCAATGCATCTCAAGGATTGAGAAAAACAGCAAACTAAACCCAAAACTAATCGAAGAAAAGAAATATCAAAATTAGAGAAGAAGTTTTTTAAAAAATCCAAAAAACAATACAAAAGATCAGCAAAATAATTAGCTGGGGATTTTTTTTTGAAAAATAAACAAAATTGATGCATAATTGAGCAACTAACCAAAAAAAAGTGTGAATAAATGAATTAGAGATGAAAAAGGAAATATAACAACAGAAACCATAAAAAGAGTAACAAGAAATTAATACAAAGAACTGCATGCTAACAAAACGGAAATGGAAATGAAATTGACAGGCTCCTGGAAACATACAACCTAGCTACATCAAACCATGAATACATAGAAAACCTAAACATACAAATCACCAAGATGGAAATTGAGTCAGTAATAAAGACCCTCTCAATAAAGAAACGCCCAGGTCCCTCTGGCTTCACTGCTGAATTTTAACAGAAATTTAAAAAAGAACTGATATCAATTTTTCTCAAGTTATTCGAAACAATTGAAAGAGAGGGAATCTTCACAAAAGCTTTCTATGAAGCCAGCATCACCTTAATTTCTAAACCCAGAAAAAGACACAACAAAGGGAACTAAACACCAGTTTCCCTGATGCAAACAGATGCAAACATCCTCAATAAAATTCTAGCCAATGGAATCCAACAACACATCTAAAAGATCATTCATCCATACCAAGTGGAATTTATCCTTGGTATACAAAGATGGTTCTGTATTCACAAATCAATCAACATGATACATCACATTAACAAATTTAAGAATAAAAACCAAATGATTATCTCAATATATGCAGAGAAAGCATTTGATAAAATACAACACCCTTTCATGATGAAAACTCTGAACAAATTGGGTATAGAACAAAATCCCTTGACACAATAAAGGAAATTTATGACAAAAATATCCAGCATCCTATTGAATGAGGAAAACTTGGAAGCATTCCCACTGAGATCTGGAACTATACAAGGATGCACACTCTCACCATTGCTATCCAAAATAATCCTGGAAGTTTTAACCAGAGCCATTAGCCAGAAAAAGAAATCAAGGGATACGAATTGGTAAAGAGAAAGTCAAACTATCTATTTGCAGATGACATCTCTATTTGCATATGGATCCAAAAGACTCCACCAAGAGATTATTTGAACTCATGGAAGAGTTTTGTAATATAGGAGGATATATAAACAATACACAGAAGTTAAGACAGCCTTTGTATATACAGACAATTCCATGGCTGAGAAAGAACTTCTAATATCATTCCCGTCCACAATAGCTACAAAAAATCAAATACCTTGGGGTAAATTTAACCAAGGAAGTCAAAGATCACTTTGATATGAATTATAAAACTTTAAAAAATAAGTAGAAGATAAAAAATGGAAAAAAATTTCTCTGTTCATGATTATAAGAAGCAATATCATCAGAACATCCATTATTCTAAAAGCAATTTACAGATTCAATGTGATACCAATCAAAACAGCAAATACGTTCTTCTAAGATCTAGAAAAACGATGCTGAAATTCATATAGAAACACAGGAGACCTTGCATAGCTAAATCAATATTATAAAACAAAGCCAGAGGCATCACAATATGAGGTCTCAAGATGCACTTCAAGACAGTTATAATAAAAGCAGCCTAGTAATGGTGAAAAATAAAAAGATGGATAGACCAAAGGAACAACAACTACAAAAACACCAGAAATCAATCTAAGCATCTTCAACCAACTTATATTCAGCCAAGGAGTACAAACACATCTCTTCAGCAAGTGATGCTGGGAAAACTGGATTTCCACATGCAAAAATATGAAGCAAAACTCCTACTTTACACCGTATATAAAAATCCATTCAAAATGATCAAAGACATAAATCTTTGAGCTGATAACATCACATTATTAGAAAACATTGGGGAAAACCTGCAAGATAATTGGCTCAGGCAAAGTTAAAACCACAGTGATGGGCCCAGCACTGTGGTGCAGCATGTTAAATCCCTGGCCTGAAGTGCAGGCATCCCATATGGGTGCCGGTTCTAGTCCCAGCTGCTCCTCATCTAATTCAGCTCTCTGCTATGGCCTGGGAAACAGTAGAATATGGCGTAAGACCTTGGGCCCTTACACCCATGTGGGAGACCCTGAAGAAGCTCCTGGCACCTGGCTTTGGATCGGCACAGCTCCAAGTATTGTGGCCATCTGGGGAGTAAACTGGCAGGTGGAAGACCTCTATCTCTTACCTTTCTCTGTAACTCTGTCTTTCAAATAAATTAAATAAATCTTTAAAAAGAACACAATGAGGTTTTACCTCATTCCAGTTAGAATGGCTTTCATCCAGAAATCAACAAATAACAAATGTTGATGAGAATGTGGAGCAAAATGTACCCCAACCCACTGCTTTTGGGAATGTAAACTGGTAAAACCACTATGAAAGAGTTTGGAGATACCTCAGAAATCTGAATATAGACCTACTATACAACCCAGCCAGTTCACTCCTTGGGATTTACCCAATGGAAATGAAATCAGCAAATGAAAATTTTTATCTGTACCTCCATGTTTATTAAAGCTGCATTTACAATAGCTAAGACATGGAATTGACCTAAAGGCCCTTCAACTAAAGACTGGATAAGGAAATTATGAATATGTACTCTATCAAATACCACACAATGGTTAAAAACAATGAAATATGGTCATTTGCAACAAATTGGATGAATCTGGAAAACATACTGAGTGAAATAAGCCAGACCCAAAGTAAAAAATTGTATGTTCTCCCTAATCTGTGATAACTAACAGAGCACATAAAAGAAAATCTGTAAAAGTGAGATTGACACTTTGAGAATCAATGACTTGAACAGCCCTGGTCTTGACTGTTGAGGAACAGGTTTTTTTTTCTCTACATCATACTATTTGTTGAACATTTTTCTTAACATTCAGTTAATCATATGTGAATAAAGTCAATCAAAAATAGACCTCATTAAACATAATAGAATAAGACAGGAAAGAGGAACTTTGTAACTGTGAAGCTCTATCATTCTGCATACTTTCCTACAGATTACTTCTATGGGTACAGTTTAAAATCTTGGCATGGGACCCCAAATCCCATTAAACTGGATGGTAAAAATACCATCTTAATTGTTAAAGTGAACATATTGTGTTAAAGTGATAATATAGATAGGATTACATGTTAAATGGATCATATAAATAATATCAAGTATCTGGTAATAATAATAAATAGAATTAAAAAGGATAGAATATTCCAACATGGGAAACAGTCCACAGAGCAGACACATAGAATGAGAATCACATTAAATAACACTCTGTCCTCAGAATCAGCCCATAAGGCATTCTGGTTGGGCTGAAGTCCCATGAGAGCAATTCAGGCATCAAAAGCCAAGACAATGTGGTAAAAAAAATGTTCTCATGAAAGATCTCTGTGAGAGAGACCCCAATGGAAATAAGTGGCCATAAAAGAAGGATGTACTTTTGTCTGACAGGTGGAGAGTACTTCCACTTTGCTTTTGGACTTGTCTAGATAGTGACACAGATTTTGGATTAAAAAAGCTTCTATAGCCTAGGCAGCTTATGATAAGAATCTTGGGTGATAACACTCTTATTTGATATGACATCAGTTATTTGTTAAATTAACAGGAGTCACTGTGTACATATTTCCTATGCAGGACTTCTGTCCACAATGAATTGTATAATGGGAATTAACTGTAAAACTAGTTCTTGATTTGTGTGTGTGTATAAATTGTTGAAATCTGTTCCTTGTAAAAGTTGGTCTTCTCTCCTCCCTTCAGAGAAAGGTACCTCCTTCTTTGATGGCCTGTTCTTTCCACTGACTATGACCTTGTCTAAACAAGATAAGAGTCGGAGAACTCAGAGGGCTTCCATAGCCTTGGAAACTCATGACTGGAGCATAGGGAGATTACTGATGCCATAGACAGGAGTGTCAATTGGTAAAGTCAACAACAGGAGTCACTGTGCACTTACTCCTCATGTAGGATCTCTATCCTTAATGTGCTGTACATTGAGATTTAATGCTATAACGAGTACTCAAACAATATATTTCACTTTGTGTTTCTATGGGGGTGCAAACTGTTGAAATCCTTACTTAATGCATACTAAACTGATCCTCTGTAAAAAAAAAAAAAAAAAGAAATTATCAATTCCCAACTTGACTCTCACTGGGATTAAACATGACAATAGGTCTGCTCTGATTTCATCATCATTTAAAAAAATCATCTATTATTTTTCACTTTATGTTTCTGTGTGGGAGCAAACTGTTGAAATCCATACTTAATGTATACTAAGCTGATCTTCTGTATATTAAGATAATCGAAAATGAATCTTGATGTGAATGGAAGGGGAGAGGGAGTGGGAAAGGGGAGGGTTGTGGGTGGGAGGGACGGTATGGGGGGAAAGCCATTGTAATCCATAAGTCGTACTTTGGAAATTTATATGCATTAAATAAAAGTTTAAAAAAAAAAGTTGGTCTTCTATGTATAAAGTTAAATGAAAATGTATCTTAATGGATAATGGAACTGAAAATGGGCAAGGGAGGAAGAGTAGGGTGAGAGTGGAGAAGGGAGGGCGTTATAGTGAGAAGAATCACTATACTCCTAAAGTTGTACTGCTGAAATTTGTACTCATTAAATGAAATGTTTCTTTGAGATAAAAAAAGAAACAAAAAATGATTTGTATGTTTCCTCGGTAATCAGCTTCACTCTCAGGACAAAATGCATGATGTAAAAGAATTCATCTTCAATCACACACTAACCAAGTGGAACTCTGGTAGTTAAATCTTAGGGTGACAAACTCATATTTGAAAGGCATGTGTTAAAAATGAATAAATTGAAATGTGGGAACAGGTTTTTATGATGATTCTTATTTGCTTTACCTTTAAGTTCTGATAATTATACTGTATTTCTAAACACACATCTGCTTGTTACAGATGCATGTATAAAATATGGAGAAAAATGCTGCTATTCTACTTTAAGATATATAAACAAGAAGCTAATATTCCTATGGCAACTTATCTCTAATCCATCAATATATTTGCTGTTACCTAATCAAATAATTAGTGTGCCATTCATGGGTCATATTTTAGAGTTCAGAAAACTACTATAGTACATTTACTGGAATAAAATAATGAGTCTTAATGTGGGTACATTTAAATTCATTGCATAAAACAAAAGTTCCAATCTCTGGGAATTAGTTAAAACTTCTTGAAATCCATCTGTCCACACATTCATCTGATGATCTATCAAATATTTATTTATAGTTCTGAGAGTTGGATCTAAACTTTTGTCTCTGATTGCTAGTTTCTTCTATAAATTATGCAAAGATATCAACACAAGGAATACATAGAGCCCCTACTGCCAATGTTGTTCCTCTCCAAAGTGGAATGCCATGGCTAATGTGAACTTCAGTGGGAGTAAGAAAGCATACTGGTATTAGGCCCACAACCTCTCCCTGGTTTTCTCTATTTCTCAGATATGATTTGCCCTGTTCAAATTTCTGTGTTTCTTTTTATTTATTTATTTATTTATTTTTTATTTTTTTGACAGGCAGAGTGGACAGTGAGAGAGAGAGACAGAGAGAAAGCTCTTCCTTTGCCATTGGTTCACCCTCCAATGGCCACCACGGCTGGCACACTGCGGCCAGCACACCACGCTGATCTGATGGCAAGAGCCAGATACTTATCCTGGTCTCCCATGGGGTGCAGGGCCCAAGTACTCGGGCCATCCTCCACTGCACTCCCTGGCCACAGCAGAGATCTGGCCTGTAAGAGGGGCAACCGGGACAGAATCCGGCGCCCCAACTGGGACTAGAACCCAGTGTGCCAGCACCACAAGGCGGAGGATTAGCCTAGTGAGCCGCGGTGCCGGCCCAAATTTATGTGTTTTCTCTATACTGCCATTGTCCTAAGTGATATTCTTCAAATGTGAGAACCTTAAATTTGAACTTCCAAGCTCAGTTCCTCATCTCAGATCTCAGAAACAAGTACATGATGAAAAAATAGGTCTCAATGTCATATTGCTTGAGATAAAAATGAAATTTCAGGGATCAATGAGCTAGCTCAGCACCATGGACTTTGTGAGTTTACATGTCCTTTCCTAGGAATTGCTCTTTCTGATCATCACACACCTCTGCCAACAGAAGTTGTCCCTTCTGGGAATGGAGATTTAGATTCCATGGGAAACTCCAATGTGAGAAAAGTTGTGAACACCATACTCACCAATAATTGGCTAATCATAAGTTTTCTCTGACTTTGACTCTTCTGAGTCAATAAGGAAGCTATATTGATTAATTTGTACTGAATACAGAAGATTATATAGTCCTTTGTCTGACTCCTCTGAGTCAAGAAGGAAGCTATAGTGATTAATTTGTCTGACTACAAAAGATTATATAGTCTAAGTGGTATAAATAAGGGGAGTGATGAGCAAAGAGTGAGTCTAGCTAATTAAGACAACCTCAAGGATTATTAATTGAATTTAGCCTTTTCTTTTAAAATATTTAATTATTTGGCCCTTCTCTTCCTCGGCGCTGCCTCCGGAGGCGGCTGCCTTCTCCTCGGCACCATGGCCGCCCTCAGACCCCTGGTGAAGCCCAAGATCGTCAAAAAGAGGACCAAGAAGTTCATCCGCCACCAGTCGGACCGCTATGTCAAGATTAAGCGTAACTGGCGGAAACCCAGAGGTATTGACAACAGGGTGTGGAGAAGATTCAAGGGCCAGATCTTGATGCCCAACATTGGCTATGGGAGCAACAAGAAGACCAAGCACATGCTGCCCAGCGGCTTCCGGAAGTTCCTGGTCCACAACGTCAAGGAGCTGGAGGTGCTGCTGATGTGCAACAAATCCTACTGTGCAGAGATTGCTCACAACGTCTCCTCCAAGAACCGCAAAGCCATTGTGGAGAGAGCGGCCCAGCTGGCCATCAGGGTCACCAACCCCAACGCCAGGCTGTGCAGTGAAGAAAATGAGTAGGCGGCTCGGGTGTGCATTTTATTTGTGTTTAAATAAAACCTTGAAAACCGGAAAAAAATATTTAATTATTTGAAAGGCAGAGAAATGAAGAGAAATTAAAGAAACAGAGACAGACACATGAAGCATCTTTTTCTTGGCTCACTTCCCAACATGCTAAAATAAACAGGTCTTGGCAAGGACAGAGCCAGGAGCAAGTAATTCTATTTACATCTGCAATATGGGCACATATTGAAGAATTTAGGTCATGTTCCATTGCCTTCTCAGGTACATTAATAGAATAGACACAAAGTAGCACAAGAACAAGAGATGCCAGCATTGCAAGCAGTGGCCAATCCCATTGCAAAATAATGTCTGCCCAAACACTAGTCATTTCAGAACCATCATTAAAAACATTTAGTCATATACCTCTGTTGTCTCATCATGTAGTTTTGTATTAATTCAGCTCATAATTTTATTGCTTAAAAAGACAAACAATAAACTCCTGGAAGTTTTAGACAGAACCATTCGATAAGAAGAAATCAAAGGGATAAAAATTAAAAAGTGGGAATTGAGACTATTCCTATTTGCAAATGACATGGTTCTAATATAGGGAAACCAAAAGTGTCCAATGATAGACAAATGGAATTCATAAAAGAGTATGGTAAAGTAGTAGAATATAATATTAACACACAAAAGTCAATAGCCTTTTTATAAAGACAATGCCATGTTCAAACATCTAAACAGAAAGATTTTCAATAAACAACCCAAGTATCCATCTCAAGAGTCCTAGAAACTACTAAGAATAAGGCAAATGTAAGATGAAATTAATAGCAAAGATCAGAAATGGAATGTTAACATTAAATATAAGTGAAATGATTTTTGATTTTTAATAGAAGAAACAGTCCTTTATCTAGGTTTTGTTGTTTTTAACCTTTTATTTAGTAAATATAAATTTCCAAAGTACAGCTTATGGATTACAATGGCTTTCCCCCCATAATTTCCCTCCCAACTGCAACCCTTCAACTCCCACTCCCTCTCCCATTCCATTCACATCAAGATTCATTTTCAATTATCTTTATATACAGAAGATCAATTTAGTATATATTAAGTAAAGATTTAATCAGTTTGCACCCACACAGAACATAAAGTGTAAAATACTGTTTCAGTACTAGTTATAGTGTTAATTCACATTGAACAACACATTAAGGACAGAGATCCTACATGAGGAGTAAGTGCACAGTGACTCCTGTTGTTGACCAAGGCTATGGAAGCCTTTTGAGTTTGCCGAATTTGATCTTATTTAGATAAGGTCATAGTCAAAGTGGAAGTTCTCTCCTCCCTTCAGAGAAAGGTACCTCCTTCTTTGATGGCCTGTTCTTTCTACTGGGATCTCACTCACAGAGATCTTTCATTTAGGTCTTCTTTTTTTCCCAGAGTGTCTTGGCTATCCATGCCTGTAATGCTCTCATGGGCACTTCAGCCAGTTCCGAAGCCTTAAGGGCTGATTCTGAGGCCAGAGTGCTCTTTAGGACATCTGCCATTCTATGAGTCTGCTGTGTATTCCACTTCCCATGTTGGATTGTTCTCTCCCATTTTTATTCTATCAGTTAGTATTTGCACACACTAGTCTTGTTTATGTGATCCCTTTGACTCTTAGACCTATCAGTATGATCAGTTGTGAACTGAGATTGATCACTTGGACTAGTGAGATGGCATTGGCACATGCCACCTTGATGGGATTAAATTGGAATCCTCTGGCATATTTCTAACTCTACCATTTGGGGCAAGTCCTATTGAGCATGTCCCAAATTGTACATCTCCTCCCTCTCTTATTCCCACTCTTATATTTAACAAAAATCACTTTTCAGTTAAATTTCAACACCTAAGAATAACTGTGTGTTAATTACAAAGTTCAACCAATAGTATTAAGTAGAACAAAAAAATACTAAAAGGGGTAAAGTATTAAATGGTACATCAACAGTCAGGACAGGGGCTGATCAAGTCACTGTTTCTCATAGTGTCCATTTCACTTCAACAGGTTTCCTTTTTGGTGCTCAGTTAGTTGTCACTGATCAGGGAGAACATATATTTGTCCCTTTGGGACTGGCTTAGTTCACTCAGCATGATGGTTTCCAGATTCCTCCATTTCATTGCAAATGACTGGATTTCGTTTTTTTTTTTTTTTTTTTTTTTTTTTTTACTGCTGCATGGTATTCTATAGAGTACATGTCCCATAATTTCTGTATCCAGTCTACTGTTGATGGGCATTTAGGTTGATTCCAGGTCTTAGCTATTTAAAAAGGTGAGTTGAAGTAAATAAAATCAAAAAGGAGTTACTACAATGCATATCACAAATATAATATGCAGCACTAATGTATATTAACAAGTATAAATGAGAAAAGTAAAAAATTATTTTTTTGGATACATATAACCTACCAAAACTGAGTCAGGAAGATAGAACATATCTGAGAATCCAGGTGTCCTATGGGGGTGTGGCTTTTGGTGATGATCATGTGTGAATGTTGTTCTTCAGCTGGAGCCAACATGCACTCCATGCAGGATGTTGGTCATGGAGGAAGCCACCTGCTAGCAGGAGGTAGGAAGTACATGGTGACCTTACTTTCTGATTTATGTTGTTGCTGATCTACAAATGCCCTTTAGAAAAAGCCTAGTGTCAAGCCGGTGACAGTTACAAGATAGCAGAATAGGGAGGGAGCTTATTTCTCTAGCTCAGGGGGAAATAGTTTTAAAAAAGTGGAGATAGTGTAGTCTTGGGGAAGAGTTATGGAAAAAATGGCAGAGGAAACTACTACATGAATGGCATGGGTACCCATGGCTCGGGACTCACATATCCAAGAGCCTATACACCAGCACTGAAAAGTGAGGTGAGACGAGACCACAGTAGCCTGAGACTCTGGTGAAAAAGTTTCAGGAAGATTCTAGAAGAAATGAGGCTTGAAGCTTCGTGGGGGAAAGTGCACCAGCCTAACTAGAGGAGAGAAGAAAAGGAGGGTATGAACACATTTCTCTCTGATCACCTTATAAAGCCATACAAGCCAATAGAGCAGGCACCAGTTTGGAAATACATAACAGCTGC
The DNA here is from genome assembly GCF_051225735.1 of Oryctolagus cuniculus. Lineage (NCBI taxonomy): Eukaryota > Metazoa > Chordata > Mammalia > Lagomorpha > Leporidae > Oryctolagus > Oryctolagus cuniculus. Next base: position 113,514,368 of record NC_142878.1, read on the forward strand.
ACCAGCTCATTTCTGTGCCCAGCAATCAGCCAACTGGAGATTCCTGACTCCAGTGGAGGGCTAGGAGCTTGTGAATTTGTGAAGCTTCTGAACCAGGACTGTGAAAAAAAAATAAGGGTGTGTGGGAGAACTCATGGTGTGGATGAGACTTTGAGCAGTCTCAAGGGAAACACCACAAGCTCAAGAAGTCCTAGACACTTGGTGAGAGACATTGCTGGAAAATCTGAACTTACACTGAAGATTGCACAGATCTTTTGTGTGGTCCTTGGGAAAGAGCAGATGAATATTACATCCACTTTGGCTAGCACTCAGGCACTGGTCTCCATCAAGGAGAAGAGCTCAGCTGAGCAGGAACTCTTCCCTTCTTATTAAAAAATAGAGAGTAAAGATTTATCATGCCAAACCTGAGTGTATCACCTTAGACATGCCCTTAACCCTGGAGAACTGAACAGAGCTCTCTGGCCACATCCACTACAAGCCTCTATAGATTCACTGAAAGCAGGCATTCCACTTATCTACAGAGTCATAGTACAACGATAAAAGCCACTAAAGTGGGGAAAAAAGAAGAAACCAATGAGTACCTCCACAAATGTCAAACAACAAATGCAACAACCCAAGAGACAAGAATATGGAAGACAACACCATGCTCCCAAAAGGACAGGACACTTCACTTCAATACAATATTATGAAGATGATGAGACAGAAAAAATGCAAGAAATGGAATTCAAAAAATTGATAAGATTATATAGAAGTAATCAAAAGCAAATGCATGGACTACTAAAATCCATGGAGGACATGAAAGAAGATCTCTCTCATGAAATTGAAATCTTAAGGAGGAATCAAAATGAAATGAAGAATTCAATAGAACATGAAATTGAGATATTGAAGAGAAATCAAAATGAAGAATTCAACAGAGCAAATAAAAAATGCATTTGAGAGCCTTAAAAACAGAATCAGTGAAGCAGAAGAGAGAATATCAGACTTAGAAGACAGAGCACAGGAAAGTATACAACCTAATCAAAGACTGGAAGAGAAAAAACCATTGTTGAGAATCTACAGGATACTATACACACACACACACACACACATATATATATACACACACATATACAGAATTCAGGTTCTAGGAGTTCCTGAAGGTATGGAGAGGAAGAAAGGATTAGAAGGCCTTTTTTAGTGAAATACTAGAAGACACTTCCTGGGTTTGGAGAAAGAAAGAGATCAGAAGTACCAGAAGCACACAGAATTCCCAATAGACATGACCAGAAAAGATCCTCAACACAACACATTGTAATCAAACTCACCACAATGAAGTGTAAAAAAAAAAGATTATAAAATGTGTAAAAGAGAAATGCCTGATTACTTTCAAGGATCTCCAATTAGACTCACAGCAGACTTCTAATCAGAAGCCCTGCAACCTAGGAGAGAATGGTGAGATATAGCCCAAGACTTAGAGAAAAGTACTGTCATCCCAGAATATTATACCCTGCAAAGATTTCATTTGTGAATAAAGGTGAAATAAAGACCTTTCATAACAAACAGAATTTGAGAGAATTTGACACCACTTGTTCAGCACTGCAAAAGATGCTGAAGATGCGTTACAAACAGAAACATAGAAGCACCGTCATCAACATGAAAGAGGGTAAAGGAAGAAAAACCTCTCAGTAAAAGATCACAGGAAGTTCAAACTCCATTAGAAATATCTTTGGGAAAATGGCAGAGCAAAGTCACTACTTATCAATAGTCGCATTGAATGTAAATGGCCTCAACTTTCCAGTTAAAAGACATAAACTGGCTGAATGGATTAAAAAACAAAACCCATCTATTTGCTGCTTACAAGAAACACATCTTTCTAACAAAAATGCATGTAGACTGAAAGTGAAATTTTGGAAAAAAGATATTCCATGCCAAAAGAAACCAAAAAAGAGCTGGCATAGCCATCTTAATATCAGACAATGTAGACTTTAACACAAAAACTGTAAAGAGAGACAAAGAGGGGCACCATATAATGATTAAGGGATCCAATCAACAGGAAGATGTAACTATTATAAACATGCATGCACCTTATTACAGGGAAGTGGGCTATTTAAAAGATATATTAAGGGATTTAAAGGGAGACTTAGACTCCAAGACAATAATATTGGGGGACTTCAACACTCCACTTTTAGCAATGGACAGATCAACGAGACAGAATCAACAAGGAAACAGCAGATTTAATCAACACTATAAAACAAACAGATCTAAGAGATATGCACAGAAATATTCATCCTAATGTTACAGAATACACATTCTTCTCACTAGTTCATGGAACTTTCTCTAGGATTGACCACATACTAGGCCATAAAGCAAGTCTCAGCAAATTAAAAAAAAAATCAAAATCATACCATGCATCTTCTCAGACCACAATGTATTGAAGCTGGAAATCAGCAACTCGGGAATCTCTAGAGCATAAGCAAACACATGGAGACTGTCAACATGCTCCTGAATGAACAGTGGGTCATAGAAGAAATCGAAAACTTTCAGGAAGCAAATGAAGATAACAATCCAACATATAAAAATGTATGGGATACAGCAAAATTAGTCTTAAGAGGAAAATTTATAGCAATAAGTGCCTAAATCAAGTAATTGGAAAGGCACCAAATGTATGAGCTATCAATGCATCTCAAGGATCTAGAAAAACTATAGCAAGCCAAACCAAAAACTAGTAGGAGAAAATAAATAATTAAAATTAGAGAAGAAATCAACAAAATTGAATCAAAAAATTTACAAAATATCAGCAAAATGATGAGTGGATTTTTTGAAAAAAAAATTAACTCACCATTGGACTAACTAACCCCCAAAAAAGGAGAGAAAAGACCAAAATCAATAAAATTAGACATGTAAAAGGGAATGTATCAACATACACCACAAAAATAAAAAGAGTCATCAGGAATTACTACAAAGAGTTGTATGCCAACAAACTGGGAATTCTATCAAAAATGGATAGATTCCTGGACACATACAATCTACAAAAATTGAACCAAGAAAACCTAAACAGACCCATAACAACGTCAGAAACTGAATCAGTACTAAATGCACTCCCAACAAAGAAAAGCCCAGGACAAGATGCATTCACTGCTACATTCCATCAGACATTTACAGAAGAAATAACTCCAATTCTTCTTAAGCTATTCAAAACAATCGAAAGAAAGGGAATCCTCCCAAATTCTTTCTAGAAAGCCAGTATCACTTAATTCCTAAACCTGAAAATGATGTAGCAGAGAAATAGAATTACAGACCAATTTCCCTAAAGAACATAGAGAAAAAAATACTGAATAGAATTCAAGCCAAAAAAATCCAACAACACATTAGAAATATCCAACCTGACCAAGTGGGGTTTATCCTTGGTATGCAGGGATGGTTCAACATCCACAAATCAATGATACACAACATTAACAAACTGCAGAAGAAAAACCATATGAGTAGCTCAATAGATGCAGAGAAAGAATTTGATAAAATACAACACCATTTCATCTCATAAATTCTAAGCAAATTGTGCATAGAAGGAACATTCCTCAACAAGTTAAGGAAATTTATGAAAAACCCATGGCCAGCATCATATTGAATGGGGAATAGTTGGAAGCATTTCCACTGAGACCCAGTCTCACACAGGGATACCAACTCTCACAATTGCTATTCAACATAGCACTGAAGTTCTAGCAAAGCCATTAGGCAAGAAAAAGAAATAAAAGAGATACAAAAAGGGAAGGAAAAAGTCAGACTATCCCTCTTTGCACACAACATGACTTTACTCAGAGACTATTGGAACTCATAGAAGAGTTTGCCAAAGTAGCAGGATATAAAATCAATATACAAAAATCAATAGTCTTTGTATACCCAGACACTGCCACAACTGAGAAATAACTTCTAAGATAAATCCCATTCACAATAGCTACAAAAAACACCTTGGAAAAAACTTAACCAAGGATGTCAAAGATCTCTATGATGAGAATTACAAAACTTTAAAGAAATAAATTGAAGAAGATATAAAAGAATGGAAAAATCATCCATGTTCATGGATTGGAAGAATCATTATCTTCAAAATGTCCATTCTTCCAAAAGCAATTTACAGGTTCAATGTGACACCAGTGAAAAATCAAACACTTTCTTATCAGATCTAGAAAAAATGATGCTGATATTCATATAGAAACACATATTGAGGCACAGGAGACTTCAAATAGATTCAAGAGTCTTATACGGCTGGCGACGCAGCTCAATAGGATAATCCTCCACCTGCGTCACCAGCACACTGGGTTCTAGTCCTGGTCGGGGCACCGGATTCTGTCCCAGTTGCCCCTCTTACAGGCCAGCTCTCTGCTGTGGCCAGGGAGTGCAGTGGAGGATGGCCCAAGTGCTTGGGCCCTGCACCCCATGGGAGACCAGGATAACTACCTGGCTCCTGCCATCAGATCAGCGTGGTGCGCCGGCCGCAACACGCTGGCCGCAGTGGCCATTGGAGGGTGAACCAATGGAAAAAGGAAGACTTTTCTCTCTGTCTCTCTCACTGTCTAACTCTGCCTGTCAAAAAAAAAGAGTCTTATACTACAAATAGAGCTGGAGGCATCACAATACCAGATTTCAAGACATACTACAGGGCAGTTATAATCAAAAGAGCATAGCACTGTACAGAAACAGATGGAAAGAGAAATGGAACAGAATAGGAAAACCAGAAATCAATCCAAACATCTACAGCCAACTTATATTTGCTCAAGGATCTAAAGCTAATTCCTGGAGGAAGGACCGTCTTTTCAACAAATCATGTTCAGAAAACTAGATTTCCACACGCAGAAGTATGAAGCAGGACCCCTACCTTACACCTTACACAAAAATCCACTCAACATGGATTAAAGATCTAAATCTATGACCCAACGCCATAAAATTATTAGAGAACATCGGAGAAAGCCTGCAAGCTATAGGCACAGGCAAAGAATTCTTGGAAAAAACTCCAGTGGCATAGGAAGCCATAGCAAAAATTAACAATTAGAGTTACATCAAATTGAAAAGTTTTTGTACTACAAAAAAGGAAAGTGAAGAGGCAACCAAAATAATGGGAGAAAATATTTGCAAATTATGCAACTGATAAAGGATTAATAACCAGAATCTACAAAGAGATCAAGAAACTCCACAACAACAGAACAAACAACCCACGTAAGAGTTGGTCATGAACTAAAAGAGACAGTTTTCAAAGAGGAAATCCAAATGGACAACAGACACATGAAAAAAATGTTCAAGATCACTAGCGATCAGGGAAATGCAAATCAAAACCACAATGAGGATTCACCTCTCTGGATAGAATAGCTTTTATACAGAAATCAACTAACAACAGATGATGGTGAGGATGTGAAAAGGCACAATAATACACTGTAAGTGGGAATGAATACTGGTAAAGCCACTATGTAAGAGAGTTTGGAGATACCTCAGAGATCTGAATGTATCCCTACCACATGATCCAGCAATTCTACTCTTTGGAATTTAACCAAGGGAAATTAAATTGGCAAATAAAAGAGCTGTCTGCATCTCAATGTTAATTGCAGCTCAATTCACAATGGCTAAGACATGGAATCAACATAAATGCCCATCAACAGAAGACTGGATAAAGAAACAATGAAATATGTACTCTATGTAATACTACACGGTGGTAAAAAAAATGAAATCTGGTCATTTGCAACAAAATGGAGGAATCTGGAAAACATCATACTGAGTGAAATAAGCCAGTTCCAAAGGGACAAATATGTTCTCCCTGATCTGTGACAACTAACTGAGCACATAAAAGGAAACCTGTAGAAGTGAAACTTACACTATGAGAAGCAATGACTTGATCAGCCCTTGTGATGATTGTCAAAGAACAGATTATTATTTTATTCATTTTAGTATTTTCTTTTTCTACTTAATACCATTTGTTGAACTCTTTACTTAACACAGAATTATTCTTAGGTGTTTAAATCAAATTGAAATAAAAAATAAGAGTGGGAATAAGAGAGGGTGGGGATGTACAGTTTGGTACATGCTAACTGGGATTTACCCCAAGGGTAAAGCTAGAAACTTGCCATGGGACTCCAAATACCAAAATTGGCATATACCAATGCCATCTTACTAGTTAAAGTGACCAGTTTAAGTCCATAACTGATCATAAAGATAGGATTAAGTGTCAAAGGGAGCACACAAATAAGACCAGTGTCTGCTAATAATAATTGTAGAATTAAAAAGGAGAGAATTTATCCAAAATAGGAAGCAGGCCACAGAGCAAACTCTTAGAATAACAAATGCCATAAACAGAACTCTGGCCTCAGAATCACCCCTTAAGGCATTTGATCTCGTCAGAAAGCCCATGAAAATAGTTTAGGCATGGAAAGCCAGGACACTGTGCAAAAAATATCCTTAATGAAATATCTCTGTGAGTGAGATCTCACTGGAAAAAGGGGACATCAAAGAATGAGGTAACTTTCTCTGAAGGGAGGAGAGAACTTCCACTTTGACTATGATCTTGTCTAAATAAGGTCGGAGTTGGTGAACTCAAAAGGCTTCCATAGCCTTGTCAGCTCATGACAAGAGCCTCTGGTGACTATTGACATCATAAATAATAGGGTCAATCGTTAAATCAACAACAGGAGTCACTGTGCACTTGCTCCCTATGTTGGGACCTCTGTACTTACTGTTTTTTCTTATGAGAATTAACAGGAAATCTAGTCTTCAAACAGTACTTTATACTTTGTGTTTCTGTGTGGGTGCAAACTGTTGAAATCTTTACTTAGTATAGAGTTGATCTTCTGTGTATAAAGATAATTAACATGGATCTTAATGAAGAATGGGATAGGAGAGGGAGTAGGAGATGGGATGGTTTGTGGGTGGAAGGGTGGTTATGCGGGGGAAGAACCACTATAATCCAAAAGTTGTACTTTTGAAATTTATATTTATTAAATAAAAGTTTTCTATAATAATAATAAAGTATCTGAATAGAGCAATACTGAGTAAGAACATTAAATCAGGAATAATGTATTCAAATTAAAGATCAGCAACAAATGTGTTCATTACTAAAATCTACAAAATTAAAAAAAAATAACACCAATTTTTCCAAAAGTTAGGGAGGTAACTTTTCCAAACTTAGCATACAAGGCTAGCTTTTCCTAAAGTGAACTGATAGATGGAAGATCTCTGTTTATCTCTGATTCTCCTTTTTCAAATAAAAAAAACTTACAGAGTCCTTGCTGAATATAATGCAACACTCTCATCCTAATAGAATTGATATTAGAATATAGGTGCAAAATCTGATCATAATTGAATCCAGTTTGGGACCCCCCAAAAAAATAAAAAGGTCAGATATCATAAACAAGTCAGATGTAATCTAGGAATAGGGAAAATATTAATGTAATTCATAATTCCAATAATTCACATAAATCAAAAATAAACAGTATAATCAACTAAGTAGATGTACAAAACATTTTATATAAAATTATGCATTCACTTATGAGAAAAAAAATGAGCATAACTTTTATAGATTGCATTTACCTCAATTAAAAAACCCTTGCATTTGAGAAACCCTGAGCCAGATCCTATTGAATGCCAACAAAATGAAAGCATTTCCCCTGTAATTGGAACCATAAAATGATGCACATTTTCTACTTTTATATTCAATACTGCAATGTAAAACATCTAGGCAAAACAAGTAGACAAGGGAAGGAAATAAAAGACACACAAATAGAAAAGAAGAAATTCAAATTATTTGTATTTCCAGATCATTTGTTTCTATTTATATGGAAATGCAATGAGTGCTACAACAGGCCACCTGAACGGGTAAATGACTGGTAGATTTGTAGAATATAAAGTAAGCACAAAAAGTCAGAATAAGTTTTATATACCTATACTATTGTGAACCCACTGAAAAAATAAATTATAGAAGAAATTAAATTCATAATAAGAAATAAAATAACCTAGAATAAATTTGACTTGTGATGTAAAATACCTCTACAACAACAATTGTAAAACCATGATAAAAGAAGCTGAGATCAAAAAGACCTCTCACATTCAGATTGAAGTACTTCCTAATATTTCCATATTATCCAAGTTAATTTACAGATACAACATGCTTTCCATCAAAATCAATGGAATTCATCACATATCAAGAAAAACAAACCTAAACCTCATATCTTCACATAGATTAAAAAATGTCCCACATAGAAAAATAACTCTTGAAAAACAGAACAAGTCTGGGGTAGCAACATTTGAATTCAATACATTCTACAGATGTACGGTAAACCTTGGCATAAAAACTGATGAATAGACCAGTGTAAGAGGATGGAGGATTCCAAAAAGAAATACAGATACTTACAGACAATGGATCTTTGACAAAGGTTACAAAAATACACTGGAAAAGGAATAGTTTATTCAGTAAATTGTCCAGAATCAATGGGATATACATATGGACATGATTAAACCAAGATGACCACCCCTTGTTTCCTATACAAAGTCAACTGAATGTGAGTCATGGATGTTAATGTAAGAAATGAAACACAAAATACAGAGAAAACTATAACACATTGATATAAGCAATGGCTTCTTGATAAGATACCCAAAGGACAGGCAATAAAAAACTAATAGAGAAACCTTATATCAAACTAAGAAGATAATTCACAACAAAGAAGACAATCATCAGAGTAAAGATAAAACCCCTCTTAACTCCTATAAAGCCAGAATCACCTTAATTCCAAAACCAGGTAAATGTACAAAGCAAACAAAGACCAATATCTTTGATAAAAACAGATGCAAAAAAAAAAAATCCTTAACAGAATACTTGCTAATCAAACATAACAACACATTGCAAATATAATTCACCCAGACCAAGTGGGAATGCACTAGATAAAATATGTCATTGATAAAAAACCTTAAACTGGGAATAGAAGGAATATTCATCAACACATTCAAGGTAGTTTATGACAAACACAGAACCACCATCAAATTGTGTGGGCAAATTGGAAGCATTTCCACTAAGATCCATAAGGATGCCTACCTCATATTTGCTATTCAATATAGTTCTAGAAGGTTTACTGAGAGCCACCAGGCAAGCAAAATCCAATCAAAGGGATACAAATTAGAAAGGATGAATTCAAATTATTACTGTTGATGGTAGATATGTTTTTATGGCCAGTGCAGCAGCTCACTAGGCTAATCCTCTGCCTGCGGCACCGGTACCCCGGGTTCTAGTCCCAGATGGGGTGCCGATTCTGTCCTGGTTGCTCCTCTTCCAGTCTAGCTCTCTGCTGTGGCCCAGGAAGGCAGTGGAGGATGGCCCAAATACTTGGGCCCTGCACCCTCATGGGAGACCGGGAAGAAGCACCTGGCTCCTGGCTTCAGATTGGCACAGTGTGCCGGCCATAGGTAGTGGCTATTTGGGGGGTGAACCAATGGAAGGAAGACCTTCCTCTCTGTTTCTCTCTCTCTCACTGTCTAACTCTGCCTGTCAAAACAAAAAAAAAGAAGATATGATTTTATATATAGGGAAGACAAAAGACTCCATTAAGAGACTATTGGAACTCAAGAGAGTTTGGTAAAGTTGCAAGATATAAAATCAATACACAAAATTCAATAGCATTTGTATAAAAATGGCTGAGAAAGGACATGCAAGATCAGTGCAATTCACAATAGCCAGAAATATTGGAATAAATTTAACTAAACAGGTCAAATATCTCTACAATGATTATCATAAAACATTTTAAAAAGAAATAGAACATATAAAAATGGAAATATCTGTCATGTTCATGGATTAGAAAAATTAATATATTCAAAATGTCCATACTAATGAAACCAATTTACTTGTTCAATATGATCCCAATCAAAATAACAATGACATTTTTCTGAAAAAAAAGATAGAAAAAAAGTGTGGGGAGCAACTCGGACTAGACTAAGTTACTCGAATTAAGACTTATTCTATGCATCTGCTCTCCCACAATATGGCACTGGGAGAGGAGTAAACAGCTTTTACACAGCTGCCTCCAGTTAGACCAGTAACCTGTAGGAGCTGATCCTGCTCCTGATTGGAGGAGAGCAGCGTACTCGGCGTGTGGGTAGCAGAGTTGGGATTGGTGGAAGAGGACTATAAAGGAGGAGAGAGACAACATGCACCAGGAACATTTAAGGGGAACATCCAAATAACATCTGAGCAGCCCCTGAGAGAGCCGGCCGGCAGTGTGCCGCTCCCCCGCGGAAGTGGGGAAAGTGGCAGGGGGAACTGCCCTTCCACAGAGGTGGAAGGGATGGTAGCCAACCCGGGAAGAACCAGCAGCAAACCCGGGGAGGGCCAAGCAGACGAAAGAACAGCACAGGGTTTAGTGTCGTTCCTCCATGAAGAGGGGGAGTGACAAAAAAGATAATAAAATTCATATGGAAGCCCAAGAGATCCTGAATAGCTAGAGCAATATTAAAGAATAAAACAAAGCCAAAGGCATCACAATATCAGATTTCATGACAAACTACAGGTCAGATAGAATCAGAAAACCTGATACTGGCACAAAAATAGACATGTAGACCAATGGACTGGAGTAGAAATTCCAGAACTTAATACATTCATGTATAACCAACTGATCTTTGGCAAAGGAGCCAAAATCAATGCCTGGAGAAAAGGTACTCTTCAACAAATGTTACTGGAAAACTTGGACTCTGCATGTAGAAGTATGAAATAAGACCACCACCTTACAATTTATACAGAAATGAACTTTAGATGGATCAATGATATAAAACAATAACCTGATAACATCAAATTACTAGATGAAAACATTGGGAAACTCAGCAAGACATTGGCATACACAAGGAGTTCTTGCTAAATACCCCAGAAGCATAGGCAATCAAAGCAAAAATAAACAAATAGGATTGCATTAAGCTAAGATGCTTATGCACTGCAAAGGAATCACTCAACAAATTGTAGAGGCAAGTAAGAGAACAGGAGAAAATATTTGCAAATCATGCAATGGATAAAGGTCTAATATCTAGAATCTAAAAAGAGTTCAAGTAATCCAGAACAACAACTACAGAAATCCTGGCAAGCAATGGGCAAAGGACAAAACAGACATTTTTGAAGGATGACATTCAAATGGTCAACAGAAACATGTAAAAATGCTAAGGATTATCAGCCATCAGGTAATGCAAATCAAAAGGATGATGAGAGTGAAACCTCACCCCAGTAGAGTGGCTATCTTTCAAAAATTATAAAACAATGAATGTTAGCAAGGATGTGGGTGATAAAATACTGTATTTCACTGCTGGTTGGATTGTAAGAGTACAACCATTATGGAACACAGTCTGTTAATTTTTCAGAAATCTGAAAATTGTTCTACTGTACACAGCCTTCCCACTCCTAAAAATTTACCCAAATGGAATGAAATCAGCATAAGGAAGACTTGTCTGAACTTCATATTTATTGTAGATCAATAGCCAAGACATGACATCAACCTAGAGGTCCATCAACTGAATAATGGTTAAAGAAAATGTGGTATATATACACTATGCAAAACTACTCACCTATATAAATCAATAAGATCTTGTCTTTTACAACACAATATATGCATATGGAAGCCAATATACTCAAATAAACCAGTCCTCAAAATAGTAATATCGCATGTTTTCTCTGATTTGTGGCATTTAATATACAGAGCACAAAAATGCAATGTTGAGATTTGGTTATTGCTTACAATCCTTGTCTATAGTCTTGATAAACAGTGATTTTTCTACTTGTTCCTTGTTCAATTATTTATTTGGTGGAGAGTTAAGCTTGTGATTATAAAATAAATTGAAATTCATTATTATAGATATAACAAGAAAAAATAGGAGAGGATGGAGGGTTGGAGCATGGGCAAGAGGGAGGTTGGGTGGGAAATATCATGCTGTTAAGTCTGTATATATGAAATACATGAAATTTGTTCACCTTATATGAATAAAATCATTTTAATACCCCAGTAGGCTGGGATAAAATATCTGCTAATTCAGCATTTTGTGAAGAACTGAAATTCAGGATACATATGAAACTGATGAAGTTATGCACAAATATATCTAAGAATTGGTAAAGGATCTGAACAGACATTTTCTGTAAAGAAGAAATACCCATGGTCAACAAAGATGGGAAAACATTCAATATAATTATTATATAGGAAAATGCAAATCAGAATACACTAGGTGTCACCTCACTTCATAAAACAAATGCTGATGGGATATGAAGCACAGAAAACCTTAATAATGCATTGAAGCCTGTGCTGTTGTATAGCAATTAAAGCCACCACCTGTGGTGCCAAAATCTCATATGGGAACTTGAGTCCCAACTGCTCCACTTCTGATCCAGCTCTGTGCTGTGGCCAGGGAAAGCACTGGAAGATGGCCCAAGTCTTTATGCCTCTGCACTCACATGGGAGACCTGGGGGAAGATTCTGGTTCCTGGCTTTGTTTTGGCCCAGCTGTAGTCATTGCAGCTATCTGGGAAGTGAACCAGTGGATGAAAGACCTCTCTCTCTCTCTGTCTCTCTCTCTCTCTACTTCTCTCTCTGCTTCTGCCTATCAGTAACTCTGACTTTCAAATAAATAAATATTTTAAAAATAAGATATTTATGAGAATACAAGTTAGCCTGAGCATTATGGAGACTAGCATGGCCATATCTCAAAAAATGAAAAGGGATACACCTCTCCAACTATTGTGTAAGTATCAGAAAGAAACAAAATCTGCATACAAAAGAGATTTCTGCTTTCTGCTTTGACTACAGCACTATTCATAGTGGTCAATATTTGGAACCAACCTAGGTATCTGTCAATGGGTTATGGGTTTTCCAATCCTAATTCAGTGATTAAAAAAGGATTGAAATATTATTTGCTTCAAAATGGGTGGAACTGGAGATCCTTAAGTGAAATAGACTAGCATAGGAAGAAATAAATCTCACATGTTCTCTGATATATGGGTTTCTAAAAAAATGGTGGATATAAGCATAAATGTTTTTAATCAGGATGGGAAGATTCATTACTGAAGATATTGGGTGGTAGGATAACATATATAGAAACAGAGTTAGAAATAACCAACAAGTTGCAGTGCTCCATAATGTAGTGTTGTGACTTTAGTTCACAATAAGATACCCTATATACGAAATTGGAATGGAGGAGCTCGTAGGCCTTAAACACAAAGAAAACAAGGAAAATCCTGGTTTTCTAGATTGATTAAATAATGTTGTGTATGTACTCAAATGTTGCACTGTATCCTATAATAACCTACAAGTAGTAAATGTTAAAGGCTGAGTAAAATTTTAAAAATCAGAAGTGTCTCTACATTCGATTAATGAACTATCTGCAATATGTGATTAACCAAACTACGTCATTTACAAAGCATAAGAAAGTAGTTAGGCAATAATCTCTAGTCCTGTTAAGGATTATTTGAATAATCTTATAATTTAAAAATTAAGGTTGTCTTTCCCATTGAACTTTCTGATCATCCCTTGCATGATTTACCACTAGACTTTCTGATATTCTATGAAAGCCATTGTTGCTAAGCTTGAATCTAGATGGAGGAAAGTAGTTAGGCAATATTCTCTAGTCCTGTTAAGGATTATTTAAATAATCTTATAATTTAAAAATTAAGGTTGCCTTTCCCATTGAAATTTCTGCTCATTGCTTGCATGATTTACCACCAGACTTTCCAATATTCTATGAATGCCATCGTTGCTAAGCTTGAATCTAGATGGAGGAATAGTTATAAGTTTTTAATATGTATTTATTTACTTGAAAGGAGGAGGGACAGAAGTAGATAGAGAGATCTTCCATCCACTAGTTCACTTGTCAATGCTTGCAAAACCTGGGACTGGTTCCAGTTTAATCTAGGAGCCAGGAACACCTTTTGTTTCTCCCATGTAGGCAGAAGGTATATGAATACTTAAGACATCATTGAATGCCCCTCAGATACATTTTAGCAGGAATATTGATTGGAAATGTGGAATGGCCAGGACCTGAATGAGGAAGATAAATATGAGATTAGGGCATCCCAAGTGGTGGCTTAACTCACTGCTCAAAACCCCATCCCTTTATACTGTTTCATTCATTCTTAATACTGTTGTCAAATTACAGGCACAATGTTCAACCTTGGATCCATGTGTTTCAGTTTAAAAACAATGGCCAGTGCCATGGCTCAATAGGCTAATCCTCCACCTGTGGCAATGGCACACCAGGTTCTAGTCCCCATCGGGGTGCCGGATTCTGTCCCGGTTGCCCCTCTTCCAGGCCAGCTCTCTGCTGTGGCCTGGGAAGGCAGTGGAGGATGGCCCAAGTCCTTGGGCCCTGTACCCGCATGGGAGACCAGGAGAAGCAGCTGGCTCCTGGCTTCAGATCAGTGTGGTGCGCCGGCCACAGCACACCAGCCGCAGCGGCCATTGGAGGATGAACCAGTGGAAAAAGGAAGACCTTTCTCTCTGTCTCTCTCTCTCTCACTGTCCACTCTGCCTGTCAAAAAAAAAACAGGCTTAAGGAATTGTTAAGTGTAATGATTAATAAAATTATTCCACAATAGAGGACCTGGGTGCATTTCCTGATTCTGATCCTAACTCCAGCTTCCCATTAAAGCAGACCATGGGAAGTCATGGTTTGTGCCACCCACATGGAAAACCTGAAATGAGTTACCTTCTCTCAGGTTTAGATTTGATCTCTCCCTGGAAGATGTGAGCATTTGGGAAGTGAATTTGTGAATAGGAGCTCTTTCTCTCATTCATTGTCTCTTGTTTTCTCTCAAGTGAGTAAGAAAATAATTCATCAGACATAAAGAGCAACATAGTCTTGGATGTCATCCAAGTAAGGAAAAGACCGAAAGCAAATGGAGGTACAGAAAAACATTTATATTCTTTATTCCAATGTAACTTAACAGACAATATTATCATTTTAATAAAAACTTAGAAATGAACTGTATTGTTGCAATTTCTGATCATTAAAAATAATGACAGAAATTATATAAAGGATAGGAGTAAAGAGTTGAGAACATTCTTTAATAAGATATATGAGCTTCCAAAGAAATAGTGTTATTTGAATTTGGGTACAGATTATTTGAAAATGTATATTGCCAACTTCAGTGAAATTACCCAAACAAAAAATTTAAAAGACATATATTCATGATACCTTAAAAATAGAGTTAAATGGGATCCTATATTTAATGTTCAATTAAAAGAAGATAAGACATTGGGCATTTGGCATAATCGTCAAGAGGCTCCTTGGAATGCCTTCTTCCAACATTGGAGTGCCAATGTTATGTTCTGGCTAAACTCTCAATTCCAGCTTTGTGCTAACACTCACCATGGAAGGAAGCAGGACGTTGCTCAAGGTCCCTGCTAACTGAATCTTGGACACAGATGGAGTTCCTAGCTCCTGTATTTGGCTATGCCCATTTGCACTCTTGCAGGAATTTGAGGACTAAACCAGCAGATAGTAAATCACTCTGTCATTTTGCTTTTCATAAATAAAATGAACAAAAATTTAAAAAATTAAATGAGAAGAAAAAAGAAAAATATTGAAAACTGCCTTGGGTGTTTGATGCAGCAGGTAACCCATCAATTGTGCCGGCCAAATCATAAGTCAAAATGTCAGCTTTAATTGCGACAGCTCCACTTCTCATTGCATTTGCTGACAATGCACACTTCAGAGACAGCAGCTCTTCTCTCAAGTGCTTGGATCCCTGTCACACAGAGGGGGAGACTTGCATGCACTTCCTGGCTCCTGTCTTAGTCCTAGCCAAGCTATAAAGATTGAAGAATTTGGGGGGAATAAAACAGTAGCTGGAGGATCTTTTTCCTTCTGCAATTTAGAATTTCTAATTAACAATTAGTAGATTAGATTCCCTGTGTGGTCCTTGAGAAAGAGCAGGTGAATGTTATACTGACAGGAGCCAGAGATCAGAAGCTGACTAAATTCAATTCCGCTCAGCTGTGCAGAATTACTTCCCTTCTGAAACAAAAAAAAAGAAAGAGAGAGAGATTTACCACACCTAACCTGGGACTGTCACCTTTGGCATACCCTTCACCCTGAGGAATCAAACAGAGCTCTCTGGCCATACCCATCTCAAGCCTCTAAAGCTCCATCAAAAGCAGACAGTCCACTTAATACAGTCATAGTATAACAAGAAAAAACACCACATCGAGGGAAGAAGAATCCAAAGAATATCTCCACAATGCCAAGCAACAAACGCAGAAAACGAGGAAACAAGAACAAGGAAGACATTATGGCATCCCCAAATGAACAAGACACCCCAAGCCAAGATTATGAAGATGATGAGATGGAAGAAATTCAAGATACGGATTTCAAAAAATTTATGATAAGAACATTTAGAAGTTTTCAAAAACAAATGCTTGAGCTACGGAAATCCTTACTGGACAGGATAGAAAATCTCCTTCGAGAAAATTAAATCTTAAGGAGGAATCAAAATGAAATGCAGAAACTAGTAGAACAGGAAAGTGTGAAAGTGAAGAGAAATCAAAATGAAATGAAGAACTCAATAGCTCAAATGATAAACACATTAGAGAGCCTTAAAAACAGAGTCAGTGAAGCAGAAGAGAGAATATCAGACTTAGAAGACAGAGAACAGGAAAGGATACAGTCAAACCAAAGAAAAGAAGAGGAAATTAGAAATCTAAAAAAGATTGTTGGGAAACTACAGGATACTATTAAAAAACCAACATTTGGGTTCTAGGAGTTCCTGAAGGCATGGAGAGGGAGAAAGGATTAGAAGGCCTTTTTAGTGAGATACTAGCAGAAAACTTCCCAGTTTGGAGAAGGACAGAGACATCCTAGTACACAAAGTTCATAGAACCCCTAGTAAACGTGACCAAAAGAGATCCTCACCACAACACGCTGTAAACACTCACCACAGTGAAACATAAAGAAGATTCCAAAACGTACAAGAGAGAAACGTCAGATTACTCTCAGAGGATCTCCAATTAGACTCACAGCTGACTTCTCATCAGAAACCCTACAGGCTAGGAGGGAATGGCAAGATATAGCCCAGGTACTAAGAGAGAACAACTGCCAGCCCAGAATATTATATCCTGCAAAGCTATCATTTGTGAATTAAGGTGAAATAAAGACTTTTCATAGCAAACAGAAATTGAAAGAATTTGCTGCCACTCGTCCAGCCTTGCAAAAAATGCTTAAAGATGTGTATAACAGAAACACAGTAACATGGTCATCAATATGAAAGAAGGTAAAGGAAGGAAACCTCACAGCAAAAGATCAAAGGAAGTTCAAAGTATATATTAGAAAATATCTATGGCAAATGGCAGGGCAAAGTTACTACTTATCAATAGTCACATTGAATGTTAATAGCCTCAACTCTCCAGTTAAAAGACACAGATTGGCTGCTTGGGTTAAGGAACAAAACCCATCTATTGGCTGCTTACAAAAAACACATCTTTCCAACAAAGATACATACAGACTGAAAGTGAAAGGCTGGAAAAAGATATTCCATGCCAACAGAAATGAAAAAAGAGTTAGTGTAACCATCTTAATATCAGAAAAAATAAACTTTAATACAAAAACTGTTAAGAGAAACAAAGAGGGGCACTATATAATGATTAAGGGATCAATTCAACAGGAAGATATAATGATTATCAATTTGTAATCACCAAATTACAGGGCACCAATTCATTTAAAAGACTTGTTAAGGGACTTAAAGGGAGACTTAGACTCCAATACAATTGTACTGGGGGACTTCAATACTCCACTCTCAGAAATAGACAGATCAACCAGACAGAAAATCAACAACAAAACAGTAGATTTAAATGACGCTATAGCCCAAATGGATCTAACAGATATCTACAGAACTTATCATCCTACACAGAAACCATTTACATTCTTCTCAGCAGTACATGGAACCTTCTCTAGGACTGATCACATACTAGGCCATAAAGCAAGTCTCAGCAAATTTAAAAGAATTAGAATCATACAATGCAGCTTCTCAGATCATAGAGGAATGAAGTTGGAAATTAGCAACTCAGGAATCCCTACAGCATATACAAACACATGGCAATTGAACAACATGCTCCTGAATGAACACTGGGTCATAGAAGAAATCAAAAGAGAAATCAAAAACTTTCTGGAGGTAAATGAGTATAACAGCACAGCATATCAAAACTTATGGTTAATATTAAAATCAGTGTTAAGAGGAAAGATTATAGCAATAGTTGCCTATATCAAGAAGTTGGAAAGGTACCAAATAAATGAATTTCAATGCATCTCAAGGATCTAGAAAATCTGCAGCAAACCAGACCCAAATCTAGTAGGAGAAGAGAAATAATTAAAATCAGAGAAGAAATCAACAGGAATGAATCCAAAAAAAAATTACAAAACATCAGCCAAACGAGGAGCTGGTTTTTTGAAAAAAATAAACAAAATTGACACCCCATTGGCCCAACTAACTAAAAAAAGAAGAGAAAAGACCCAAATCAATAAAATCAGAGATGAAAAAGGAAACATAACAACAGACACCACAGAAATAAAAAGAATCATCAGAAATTACTACAAAGCGTAGCATGACAGCAAACAGTGAAACCTATCGTAAATGGATATATTCCTGGACACATGCAGCCTACATAAATTGAACCATGAAGACATAGAAAACCCAAACAGACCCATAACTGAGACAGAAATTGAAACCGTAATAAAGGCCCTCCCAACAAAGAAAAGCCCAGGACCAGATGGATTCACTGCTGAATTCTACCAGACATTTAAAGAAGAACTGACTCCAATTCTTCTCAAACTATACAGAACAATTAAAAAAGAGGGAGTCCTCCCAAATTCTTTCTATGAAGCCAGCATCACCTTAATCCCTAAGCCAGAGAAAATGCAGCACTGAAAGAGAATTACAGACCAATATCCCTGATGAACATAGACGCAAAAATCCTCAATAAAATTCTCGCCAATAGAATACAACAACACATCAGAAAAATCATCCACCCAGACCAAGTGGGATTTATCCCTGGTATGCAGGGATGGTTCAACATTCGCAAATCAATCAATGTGATTCACCACATTAACAGACTGCAGAAGAAAAAACATATGATTATCTCAACTGATGCAGAGAAAGCATTCAATAAAATTCAACACCCTTTCATGATGAAAACTCTACGCCAATTGGGTATAGAAGGAACATTTCTCAATATAATCAAAGCAATTTATAAAAAACCCACAGCCAGCATCCTATTGAATGGGGAAAAGTTGGAAGCATTTCCACTGAAATCTGGCACCAGACAGGGATGCCCACTCTCACCATTGCTATTTAACATAGTTCTGGAAGTTTTAGCCAGAGCCATCAGACAAGAAAAAGAAATCAAAGGGATACAAATTGAGAAGGAAGAAGTCAAACTATCCCTCTTTGCAGACGATAGGATTCTTTACTTAGAGGATCCAAAGAACTCTACTAAGAGACTATTGGAACTCATAGAGGAGTTTGGCAAAGTGGCAGGATATAAAATCAATGCACAAAAATCAACAGCCTTTGTATACACAAGCAATGCCATGGCTGAGAAAGAACTGCTAAGATCAATCCCATTCACAATAGCTACAAAAACAATCAAATACCTTGGAATAAACTTAACCAAGGATGTTAAAGATCTCTACGACGAAAATTACAAAATCTTAAAGAAAGAAATAGAAGAGGATACCAAAAATAGGAAAAATCTTCAATGCTCATGGATTGGAAGAATCAACATCATCAAAATGTCCATTCTCCCAAAAGCAATTTATCGATTCAATGCAATCCCCATCAAGATACCAAAGACATTCTTCTCAGATCAGGAAAAAATGATGCTGAAATTCATATGGAGGCACAAGAGACCTCGAATAGCTAAAGCAATCTTGTACAACAAAAACAAAACTGGAGGCTTCTCAATACCAGATTTCAGGACACACTACAGGGCAGTTGTAATCAAAACAGCATGGTACTGGTACAGAAACAGATGGATAGACCAATGGAACAGAATAGAAACACCAGAAATCAATTCAAACATCTACAGCCAACTTATATTTGATCAAGGATCTAAGACCAATTCCTGGAGCAAGGACAGTCTATTCAATAAATGGTGCTGGGAAAACTGGATTTCCACGTGCAGAAGCATGAAGCAAGACCCCTACCTTACACCTGACACAAAAATCCACTCAACATGGATTAAAGACCTAAATCTACGACCTGACACCATCAAGTTATTAGAGAATATTGGAGAAACCCTTCAAGATATTGGCACAGACAAAGAGTTTCTGGAAAAGACCCGGGAGGCACAGGCAGTCAAAGCCAAAATCAACTATTGGGATTGCATCAAATTGAGAAGTTTCTGTACTGCAAAAGAAACAGTCAGGAGAGTGAAGAGACAACCGACAGAATGGGAAAAAATATTTGCAAACTATGCAACAGATAAAGGGTTAATAACCAGAATCTACAAAGACATCAAGAAACTTCACAAAAACAAAACAAACAACCCACTTAAGAGATGGGCCAAGGACCTTAACAGACATTTTTCAAAAGAGGAAATCCAAATGCCCAACAGGCACATGAAAAAATGTTCAAGGTCACTAGCAATCAGGGAAATGCAAATCAAAACCACAATGAGATTTCACCTCACCCCGGTTAGAATGGCTCACATACAGAAATCTACCAACAACAGATGCTGGCGAGGATGTGGGGAAAAAGGGACACTAACCCACTGTTGGTGGGAATGCAAACTGGTCAAGCCACTATGGAAGTCAGTCTGGAGATTCCTCAGAAATCTGAATATAACCCTACCATACAACCCAGCCATCCCACTCCTTGGAATTTACCCAAAGGAATTTAAATTGGCAAACAAAAAAGCAGTCTGCACATTAATGTTTATTGCAGCTCAGTTCACAATAGCCAAGACCTGGAACCAACCTAAATGCTCATCAACAGTAGACTGGATAAAGAAATTATGGGATATGTACTCTTTAGAATACTATACCGCAGTAAAAAAACAATGAAATCTGGTCATTTGCAACAAAATGGAGAAATCTGGAACACATCATGCTGAGTGAATTTAGCCAGTCCCAAAGGAAAAATTTGATATGTTCGCCCTGATCGGTGACAACTGAGTGAACACCAAAAAGGAAACCTGTTGAAGTGAAATGGACACTATGGGAAACGGTGACTTGATCAGCATAGCCCTGACTGTTAATGAACAACTTAATACATTATCCCTCTTAGTAATGTTTTTTGTCTGTTCTACTTAATATGACTGGTTTAATTCTGTAATTAATACACAGTTATTCTTAAGTATTGAAAAATAACTGGAATGTGATCCCTGTTAAACATAGGAGTGGGAATAAGAGAGGGAGGAGATGTACAATCTGGGACATGCTGAAGCTGATTTGCCCCAAATGGTTGAGTTAGAAACATACCAGGGGATTCCAATTCAATCCCATCAAGGTGGCATGTACCAATGCCATCTCACTAGTCCAAGTGATCAATTTCAGTTCACAACTGATCATAATGAAAGGACTAAAGAGTCAAAGGGATCACATAAACAAGTCTAGTGCCTGCTAATACTAACCAATAGAATAAATAAAGGGGAGAGTGATGCAACATGGGAAGTGAGATACTCAGCAGACTCATAGAATGGCAGATGTCCTAAACAGTACTCTGGCCTTAGAATCAGCCCTAAAGGCATTCAGATCTGGCAGAAAAGCTCATGAGAGTATTTTAGGCATGGAAAGCCAAGACCCTGGCAAAAAAAGACCTAAATGAAAGTTCTCTGTGAGTGAGATCCCAGTGGAAAGAACAGGTCTTCAAAGAAAGAGGTACCTTTCTCTGAAGGGAGGAGTGAACTTCCACTTTTACTATGACCTTGTCTAAACAAGATAAGAGTCGGAGAACTCAAAAGGCTTCCATAGCCTTGGAAACTCATGACTGGAGCATAGGGAGATTACTGATGCCATAAACAGGAGTGTCAACTTGTGAAGTCAACAACAGGAATCAATGTGCACTTACTCCTCATGTAGGATCTCTGTCCTTAATGTGCTGTACATTGAGATTTAATGCTATAACGAGTACTCAAACAGTATATTTCACTTTGTGTTTCTATGTGGGTGCAAACTGTTGAAATCTTCACTTAATGTATACTAAACTGATCTTCTGTATATATAGAAAATTGAAAATGAATCTTGATATGAATGGAAGTGGAGAGAGAGCAGGAAAGGGGAGGGTTGCAGGTGGGAGGGAAGTCATTGGGGGGGTGGGGGATGCCAAGGTAGTCCATAAGCTGTACTTTGGGAATCTATATTCATTAAATAAAAGTTAAAAAAATTCCCTAAGCTGGAAAAAGATGCAGCATTGAAAGAAAATTACAGACCAATATCCCTTATAAACATAGACACAAAAATCCTCAATAATATTCTCACCAATAGAATGCAACACATCAGAAAGATCATCCACCCAGACCAAGTGGGTTTTATTCCTGGTATGCAGGGATGGTTCAATGTGTGCAAAACAATCAATGTGATACACCACATTAACAGACTGCAGAAGAAAAACCATATGATTATCTTAATAGATGCAGAGAAAGCATTTGATAAAATGCAACACCATTTCATGATGAAAATTCTAAGCATACTGGGTATGGAAGGAACATTCCTCAATACAATCAAAGCAATTTATGAAAAACTCACGGCCAGCATCCTATTGAATGGGGAAAAGTTGGAAGCATTTCCACTGAGATCTGGTACCAGACAGGGATGCCCACTCTCACCACTGCTATTCAATATAGGTCTGGAAGTTTTAGCCAGAGCCATTAGGCAAGAAAAAGTAATTAAAGGGATACAAATTGGGAAGGAAGAACTCAAACTATCCCTCTTTGCAGACGATATGATTCTTTAGGGGATCCAAAGAACTCTAATAAGAGACTATTAGTACCCATAGAGCAGTTTGGCAAAGTGGCAGGATATGAAATCAATGCACAAAAATCAACAGCCTTTGTATACACAAGCAATGCCATGGCTGAAAAAGCACTTCTAAAGAAGAGTTAAAATTGTATATGTGCGGGTGTAAAAAGTTAAGCTTACGCTTGCAGGTCTAAACCTTCTCCCCCAAGGATAAAATTATGAGTTCCTGGTGCAGCTGTAAAAATAAGACAGAGGTCACATAGTTTTGGTTCCCTACTTTTGTGGCTATGATGGTGTAAATGGGGCCGTAGCTAGATAACTGCTGCCTCCTAAGTGCTATGTTCC
This sequence comes from Oryctolagus cuniculus, assembly GCF_051225735.1. Classification (NCBI taxonomy): domain Eukaryota; kingdom Metazoa; phylum Chordata; class Mammalia; order Lagomorpha; family Leporidae; genus Oryctolagus; species Oryctolagus cuniculus. The sequence goes on from NC_142878.1 coordinate 113,537,627, forward strand.
CGAGACCTTATGACCCTTACTGTTTGCTTAAGGACAGATTGCTTAGGGCCCTTGCTTAAGGCCCCTTTGTTCCCAGAGGAGCCACAAGACTTTGTGACCTTCCTCTGCTTGCTTGGGCATTGCAGCGCAAAATAAACTCCCGCTGTGATAAACTCTCCTAGCAACAGCCAATTAGCAGATAACAGAGAAATGCCTAGAGTTTCTGGTGTTTTCTCAGGGTAGATAATGTGATTGATAGCTACCCGAGACCCTGCAGTTTGGCACGTACACCCCAGCAGCTCAGACCCTATGTTTCAGCCAATCAGTTCAAAAGACTTCAACCCCAAAGCCATCCAACCACCTTTATTAAGTCTGTTCCCGCCACTGGATGCACCAATCAATTCTAGGAAATGTTCTTTAAATTTCCCGTGGGATGAGATAATTTGCTAAATGGTACCATGATGTGTAATATGTTTTCAAAAACCCTATAAAAACCCTGACCCCCAACTCCTCAGGGCTTCTCTGTTCTTGCGTGTTCAGAGAGCCCCAGCATGATGGATCAACAAACCCTTTGCTGATTGCATGAGAGAGTCTCTTGGAGTCGTTCCTGGGGCAGCAGACGCTTTTTCAACCCTAACACTAAGATCAATCCCATTCACAATAACTGCAAAAACAAATACCTTGGAATAAACTTAACCAAGGATGTTAAAGATCTATACAATGAAAATTACAAAATCTTAAAGAAAGAAATAGAAGAGGATACCAAAAAATGGAAAAGTCTTCCATGCTCATGGATTGGAGAATCAATATCCACAAAATGTCCAGTCTCCCAAAAGCAATTTATAGATTCCATGTGATACCAATCAAGATACCAAAGACATTCTTCTCAAATCAGGAAAAAATGATGCTGAAATTCATATGGAGGCACAAGAGACCTCGAATAGCTAAAGCGATTTTGTACAACAAAAACAAAGCTGGAGGAATCACAATACCAGATTTCAGGACATACTACAAGGCAGTGGTAATCAAAACTGCATAGTACTGGAAAAGAAACAGATGGATAGACCAATGGAACAGAATGGAAACACCAGAAATCAACCCAAACATCTACAGCCAACTTATATTTGATCAAGTATCCAAAACCAGTCAATGGAGTAAGGATAATCTTTTCAATAAATCGTGCTGGGAAAATTGGATTTCCACATGCAGAAGCATGAAGCAAGACCCCTACCTTTCACCTCACACAAAAATTCACTCCACATGGATTAAAGCCTTAAATATATGACCCCACACCATCAAATTATTAGAGAGAATTGGAGAAACCCTGCAAGATATAGGTACTGGCAAAGACTTCTTGGAAATACTCCAGAAGCACAGGTAGTCAAAGCCAAAGTTAACATTTGGGATTGTATCAAATTGAGAAGTTTCTGTACTTCAAAAGAAACATTCAGGAAAGTGAAGAGGCAACCGACAGAATGGAAAAAAATATTGACAAACTATGCTCCAGATAAAGGGCTGATAACTAGAATCTACAAAGAAATCAAGAAACTCCACAACATCAAAACAAACAGCCCACTTAAGAGATGGGCCAAGGACCTCAATAGACATTTTTCGAAAGAGGAAATCCAAATGCCCAACAGGCACATGAAAAAATGTTCAAGGTCACTAGCAATCAGGGAAATGCAAATCAAAACCACAATGAGATTTCACCTCACCCCGGTTAGAATGGCTCACATACAGAAATCTACCAACAACAGATGCTGGCGAGGATGTGGGGAAAAAGGGACACTAACCCACTGTTGGTGGGAATGCAAACTGGTCAAGCCACTATGGAAGTCAGTCTGGAGATTCCTCAGAAACCTGAATATAACCCTACCATACAACCCAGCCATCCCACTCCTTGGAATTTACCCAAAGGAATTTAAATTGGCAAACAAAAAAGCAGTCTGCACATTAATGTTTATTGAGGCTCAGTTCACAATAGCCAAGACCTGGAATCAACCTCAATGCCCATCAACAGCAGACTGGATAAAGAAATTATGGGACATGTACTCTATAGAATACCATACAGCAGTAAAAAACAATGAAATCTGGTCATTTGCAATGAAATGGAGGAATCTGGAAAATATCATGCTGAGTGAATTTAGCCAGTCCCAAAGGAACAAAAATCATATGTTCTCCCTGATCGGTGACAGCTAACTGAGCACCAAAAAGGAAACCTGTTGAAATGAAATGGACACTATGAGAAACAGTGACTTGATCAGCCCTTGTCCTGACTGTTGATGTACCATTTAATACTTTATCCCTATTAGTATTTTTTGTTCTACTTAATACTATTGGTTGAACTCTGTGATTAACACACAATTATTCTTAGTTGTTTACATTTAACTGAAAAGTGATCTCTGTTAAATATAAGAGTGGGAATAAGAGAGGGAGGAGATGTACAATTTGGGACATGCTCAACAGGACTTGCCCCAAATGGTAGAGTTAGAAATGTGCCAGAGAATTCCAATAAAATCCCATCAAGGTGGCATGTACCAATGCCATCTCACTAGTCCAAGTGATCAATTTCAGTTCACAACTGATCACATTGATAGGTCTAAGAGTCAAAGGGATCACATAAACAAGACTAGTGTCTGCTAATACTAACTAATAGAATCAAAAAGGAGAGAATGATCCAACATGGGAAGCAGGATACACAGCAGACTCATCGAATGGCTGATGTCCTGAAGAGCACTCTGGCCTCAGAATCAGCCCTTAAGGCTTCGGAACTGGCTGAAGAGCCCATGAGAGTATTACAGGCATGGATAGCCAAGACACTCTGGGAAAAAAAAGAAGACCTAAATGAAAGATCTCTGTGAGTGAGATCCCAGTAGAAAGAACGGGGCCATCAAAGAAGGAGGTACCTTTCTCTGAAGGGAAGAGAAAACTTCCACTTTGAGTATGACCTTATCTAAATAAGATCAAATTCGGCGAACTCAAAAGGCTTCCATAGCCTTGGAAACTCATGACAAGAGCCTAGCATGATTACTGACACCATAAACAAGAGTGTCAATTTGTTAAGTCAACAACAGGAGTCACTGTGCACTTACTCCTCATGTAGGACTGTCGCTCCCCCTCTTCGTGGAGGAATGACACAGGACCCTGCGCTGTTCTTTCGTTTGCTCGGCCCTCCCCGGGTTTGCTGCTGGTTCTTCCCGGGTTGGCTACTATCCCTTCCACCTCCGTGGAAGGGCAGTTCCCCCTGGCCGCATTCCCCACTTCTGCAGGGGAGCGGCACACCGCCGGCCGGCTTTCTCGGGGGCTGCACGGGTTCCCTTAGATGTTCCCCATAGATGTTCCTGGTGCATGCCGTCTCTCTCCTCCTTTATAGTCCTCCTCCGCCAATCCTAACTCGGCTGCCCACACGCCGAGTACGCTGCTCTCCTCCAATCAATAGCAAGTCCTACAGTTTATTAGTTGAACTGGAGGCAGCTGTGCGGAAGCTGTTTACTTCTCTCCCAACGCCATATTGGGGGAGAGCAGATGCATAGAATAAGTCTTAATTCCAGTAACTTAGTCCAGTCCGGTTTGCTCCCCACAGATCCCCCTTTCTTTTTATTTTTTGGCGTTGATACGCGCCTGTCTTCGGTGTCCCGCGGCACACACTCTGCTCTACTTGCTAGAGTTGCCACAGGCTCTTACAAGTCCTATCCATCAGGCAAACCGAATCCGGGCCCTCTCTTCGTCATGTTGTGAGGAGGTTTTTAGGCGCTGATGCATGCCTGTGTTCGGTGCCCTGCAGCACATGCTCTGCTCTGCCGGCAGGGGGCTTACAAGCCCTATCAGGCAAACCGAATCCAAGCCTTCTCATTGCCGTATTGTGGGGGAGACTTATTAGTGTTGGTTCGTGCCTATCTTCGGTGACCTGCAGCTCATACTCTGGTCGAGCTGCTTGCTGGCGCTTACCACCTTAATTAGGCAGACTGAATCCAAGCTTTCTCATTGTTGTATTGTGGGGAAGCCTTACTGATGTTAATTCGTGCCTGTCTTCGGTGACCTGCGGCGCATAAGCTGCTAGCTGCCCGCAGGTGCTCATCGTGCTCATCGCCTCACTTAATCAGGCAGACCGAATCCAAACTTTCTCGTTGCCATGTTGAGGGGAGGCCTTTCTATTTCTCTATTTCTCTATCTCCGGGCATTCCTCTTTCTCCCATTTTACTTCTATCTTCCAGCATTCCTATTTCTCTCATCTTACTTCTAAACTTCTGTTTCTCTTATCCCTGCAGCTTCCCGGTGCCCGCCCCGAGGCTACTTCTCGGCGGCTTCCCGGCTGAGCTGCTTCAGCCCGCGCCTCTTTCATCTGCGCAGCTTCCCGGCTTTGCGCGGCTTGGCTTCGCGCGCTCCGCGGTCTCCACGCCCTTCGCGTCTGCACCACGGCCTCGCGCCAGCCCCGTTCCCTATCTATTCACGCCCCGTGCTCTCTCTGCACGCGGCGGCTTCCGCGAGTGACACAGCGTAGCTTACGTGTCCGCCACTAGCATTCAATCTAAGTTCCCCGGGCTAGCCTGGCGAATTCAACCCAGCATACGTCTCCGCCCCACGGTTTGGCTTCCCGTCCTATGCTCCCCGGGCTAATCAGACGGATCCCAATCTGGCTTACGTTTCAGCTTCTGGTTTAACTTTTCGCCCCCTATTCCCGGGCTAACTTGAGAATCCCAAAGTGGCTTTCGTATCCGCCTTGGCCTGCCCACCGCGGCTTCAATTTCCCTAACATTTTTCTCTACCCGGTATGTTTCCCCAAGCTTTCCTCCAACAATACTCCTCCCTCATTTCTCCTGGCCTCTCCCCACAGTCCGCATCCGAGTCTGTTTGTTCTAGCTTTCACTTTCGCTTTTGACCTTAGAGATTTCTCCCAGCTTCCCCCCGTAGTCCGTATCTGAGTCTATGCCTAGGCTTTCAATAGCTTCTTCCGGCACCCTTTTCGTCCGGCTTTTCCCTAGGCTGTTTGCTAGTCTCTCTCTCCGGTATTTTCCACTTCTTCCCGTTTCTTCCCTCTTCTTCCCTCCTAGGTTTCCTATCCGTCCTAGGTTTCCTATCCGAGTCACGGCACCATTATGTCGCTCCCCCTCTTCATGGAGGAACGACACAGGACCCTGCGCTGTTCTTTCGTTTGCTCGGCCCTCCCCGGGTTTGCTGCTGGTTCTTCCCGGGTTGGCTACTATCCCTTCCACCTCCGTGGAAGGGCAGTTCCCCCTGGCCGCATTCCCCACTTCTGCAGGGGAGCGGCACACCGCCGGCCGGCTTTCTCGGGGGCTGCACGGGTTCCCTTAGATGTTCCCCATAGATGTTCCTGGTGCATGCCGTCTCTCTCCTCCTTTATAGTCCTCCTCCGCCAATCCTAACTCGGCTGCCCACACGCCGAGTACGCTGCTCTCCTCCAATCAATAGCAAGTCCTACAGTTTATTAGTTGAACTGGAGGCAGCTGTGCGGAAGCTGTTTACTTCTCTCCCAACGCCATATTGGGGGAGAGCAGATGCATAGAATAAGTCTTAATTCCAGTAACTTAGTCCAGTCCAGTTTGCTCCCCACATAGGTCCTCTGTCCTTAATGTGTTGTGCAATGTGAATTAATGCTATAACTAGTACTGAAACAGTATTTTACACTTTATGTTCTGTGTTGGTGCAAACTGATTAAATCTTTACTTAATATATACTAAATTGATCTTCTGTATATAAAGATAATTGAAAATGAATCTTGATGTGAATGGAATGGGAGAGGGAGTGGGAGATGTGAGGGGTGCGAGTGGGAGGTAAGTTATATGGTGGGAGCCATTGTAATCCATAAACTGTACTTTGGAAATTTATATTTACTAAATAGTAGTTACAAAGAAGAAAAAAAAATAAGGCATACTACACAATGCTAATAAAAATAATATTATAACAATATGATACACACAATATCAACTATAATAATTTTCTATGCCTAAGCTCAAGAGATCTGCTGTATAAGAGGATGACAATAATTACTTACAATGTTATCTACTATAAAATTATTTAGACTTTAGGTTTTAAGTATCTTTGTTATTTTAGATGGGAATATTAATAATACATAGGGAAATTGTCTTTATTTATAGATTTCCAAACCAATTTTATATGCTAAATGCATTTCTGTCTACTTAAAATACATATGTACAAATTTCAAACCTGAAATAGAATGAAGATATAAAATGATTAAATGAAAAATATGCAGAAACGTGGTCCATTATAACACCAGTACATTGAAGCCTGGAAAAGCAATATGCACTTCAGGTTAATCAGAGTTTGTGTCAGAAAATTTAAAAGGGTTACACAGTGAGATGAGCAGATCATTTTCTATGAGGATATTACAGTGTTTCATATGAGTGTACATAAATAGAGCATCAGAATATTTAAGAAAAATGCTTACAAAGCTGCATGAAGTGACCAGTGTTAATAAGAACAAATAAATACGATGGTATAAATACACAACCAGGGGTAATTAAAAGTTATCCATATGTCATTGTGCAGATATATTATCTAAGACTAGATGGAGAAAATAAATAAGTGACTTGATCAGCCCTTGCCCTGACTGTTGATGAACAACTTAATACGTTATCCCTCTTAGTATTTTTTTGTTTGTTCTACTTAATACTTTTGGTTGAATACTGTAATCAATACACAGTTATTCTCAAGTGTTGAAACTTAACTGAAAAGTGATCACTTGTGGAGAGCAACTCGGACTAGACTAAGTTACTGGAATTAAGACTTATTCTATGCATCTGCTCTCCCACAATATGGCACTGGGAGAGGAGTAAACAACTTTTACACAGCTGCCTCCAGTTCGACCAGTAACCTGCAGGAGTTGATCCTGCTCCTGATTGGAGGAGAGCAGCGTACTCGGCGTGTGGGTAGCAGAGTTGGGATTGGTGGAAGAGGACTATAAAGGAGGAGAGAGACAACATGCACCAGGAACATCTAAGGGGAACATCCGGATAACATCTGAGCAGCCCCCGAGAGAGCCGGCTGGCGGTGTGCCGCTCCCCCACGGAAGTGGGGAAAGTGGCAGGGGGCACCGCCCTTCCACGGAGGTGGGAGGGACAGCAGCCAACCCGGGAAGAACCAGCAGCAAACCCGGGAAGGGCAAGCAGACAAGAGAACAGCGCAGGGTCCTGTGTCATTCCTCTGCGAAGAGGGGGAGCGACATAATGGTGCTGTGACTCGGATAGGAAGCCTAGGAGGCATAATGGTGCTGTGACTCGGATAGGAAACCTAGGAGGGAAGAAGGGGGAAAATACCGGAGAGAGAGACTAGTAAAGAGCCTAGGGGAAAGCTGGACGGAAAAAGTGCTGGAAGAAATCTAGGGTTGAAAACGAAAGTGAAAGCTAGAAGAAACAGACTCGGATACGGACTGCAGGTTGAAAGTGAAAGTGAAAGCTAGAAAGAACTTAGACTCGGATATGGACTTTGGGGAGAAGCCAGGAGAAATGAGGGAGGAATATTGTTGGAAGAAACTTAGGGAAATATACCGGGTAGAGAAAAATGTTAGGGAAAATGAAGCCGCGGGGGCAGGCCGAAGCGGTGACGTAAGCTAGGTTGGGATTCGTCAAGTCAGCCCAGGGAACAAAAGGCGAAAAACTAAAACCAGAGGGGGAGACGTAAGCTAGGTTGGAATCCGTCAGATTAGCCCGGGGAGCAAAAGACGGGAAGCCAAACCAAAGCGGAGATGTAAGCTAGGTTGGATTTCGTCAGGTTAGCCCGGGGAACTTGGACTGAAAGCCGGTGGCAGAAATGTGAGCTAGGCTGTGTGATTCGCGGAAGCCGCCGCGCGCAGAGAGAGTGCGTGGGGCACGAGTGGGGAGAGCGCACGGAGCGGGGAGAGCGCACGGTGCGCGAGTAGATAGGAAGTGCAGGGCTGGAGCGGGGCCGTGGTGTGGGCGCGAAGGGGCTCGGAGACTGCAGAGCGCACGCGAAGCCGGGAAGCCGCGCAGATGAGAGAAGCGCAGGCTGAAGCCGCGCAGAGCCGGGAAGCCACCGCAGGGCGAGGCGCCGAGAAGCTGCCTCGGGGCGGGCGCTGGGAAGCCGCAGGGATAAGAGAAACAGAAGTTTAGAAGTAAAATGAGAGAAATAGGAATGATGGCAGATAGAAGTAAGATAGGAATCCCCGGAGATAGAGAAATAGAGAAAAATAAGTCTCCCCACAAGACGGCAATGAGAGAGCTTGGATTCGGTCTGCCTGATTAGTAAGACGATAAGCACCTGCAGGCAGTATGCGCCGCAGGTCACCAAAGAAAGGCACGAATCAACATCAATAAGTCTCCCCACAATACTGCAATGAGAAGGCTCGGATTCGGTTTGCCTGATTGGTAGGGCTTGTAAGCACCTGCAGGCAGTTCTAGCAGAGCAGAGCATGCGCTGCAGAGCACCGAACACAGGCATGCATCAGAGCCTAAAAACCTCCTCACAACATGATGAAGAGAGGACCCGGATTCAGTTTGCCTGATTGGTAGGGCTTGTAAGCACCTGTGGGCAACTCTAGCAAGCAGAGCAGAGTGTGTGCCGCGGGGCACTGAAGACAGGCGCGTATCAATGCCAAAAAATAAAAAGAAAGGGGGAACTGTGGGGAGCAACTCGGACTAGACTAAGTTACTCGAATTAAGACTTATTCTATGCATCTGCTCTCCCACAATATGGCACTGGGAGAGGAGTAAACAACTTTTACACAGCTGCCTCCAGTTCGACCAGTAACCTGCAGGAGTTGATCCTGCTCCTGATTGGAGGAGAGCAGCGTACTCGGCGTGTGGGTAGCAGAGTTGGGATTGGTGAAAGAGGACTATAAAGGAGGAGAGAGACAACATGCACCAGGAACATTTAAGGGGAACATCCGGATAACATCTGAGCAGCCCCCGAGAGAGCCGGCCGGCGGTGTGCCGCTCCCCTACGGAAGTGGGGAAAGTGGCAGGGGGCACCACCCTTCCACGGAGGTGGGAGGGACAGCAGCCAACCCGGGAAGAACCAGCAGCAAACCCGGGAAGGGCAAGCAGACAAGAGAACAGCACAGGGTCCTGTGTCGTTCCTCTGCGAAGAGGGGGAGCGACAATCACTGTTAAATATAAGAGTGGGAATAAGAGAGGGAAGAGATGTGCAATTCGGGACATGCTCAAGCTGACTTACCTCAAACGGTAGAGTTAGAAACATACCAGGGGATTCCAATTCAATCCCATCAAGGTGGCATGTACCAATGCCATCTCACTAGTCCAAGTGATCAATTTCAGTTCACAATTGATCACATTGATATGACTAAGAGCCAAAGGGAGCACATAAACAAGAATAGTGTCTGCAAATACTAGCTGATAGAATAAAAAAGGGAGAGAATGATCCAACATGGGAAGCGAGATACACAGCAGACCCATAGAATGGCTGATGTCCTAAACAGCACTCTGGCCTCAGAATCAGCCCTTAAGGCACACGCATCTGGCTGAAAGCCCATGAGAGTATTACAGGCATGGAAAGCCAAAACACCCTGGCAAAAAAAAAAAAAAAAACCTACATGAAAGATCTCCACGAGTGAGATCCCAGTGAAAACAGCAGGTAATCAAAGAAGGAGGTACCTTTCTCTGAAGGGAGGAGAGAACTTCCACTTTGACTACAACCTTCTAAATATGATCAGAGTTGGTGAAATCAAAAGGCTTCCATAGCCTTGGAAACTCATGACAAGAGCCTAGCATGATTACTGACACCATAAACAAGTGTCAATTTGTTAAGTCAACAACAGGAGTCACTGTGCACTTACTCCTCATGTAGGATCTCTGTCCTTAATGTGCTGTACATTGTGATTTAATGTTATAACTAGTACTCAAAAAGTATTTTTCACTTTGTGTTTCTATGTGGGTGCAAACTGCTGAAATCTTTACTTAATATATGCTAAACTCATCTTCTGTATATAAAGAGAATTGAAAATGAATCTGGATATGAATGGAAGGGGGGAGGGAGTGGGAAAGGTTAGGGTTGCGGGTGGGAGGGAAGTTATGGGGGGGGGAGCCATTGTAATCCATAAGCTGTACTTTTGAAATTTACAGTCATTAAATAAAAGTTAAAAAAAGAAAAATGCTTACAAAACTGCATGAAGTGACCAGCGTTTATAAGAACAAATAAATACAATGGTATAAATACCCAACCAGGGGTAATTAAAAGTTATCCATATGTCATAGTGCAGATATATTTTCTAAGACTAGATGGAGAAAATAAATAAGTTCACTTCAAGTGTGGAAAAGCACAAAAATCAGTACATATAGATAAAAAATAGATAATCCATTCTAACTATCAATAATTCCTACAGAAACACAGTCTATACACAATCTATAACATGATAGCATTTTGCCATAATGTAACAAAAAAAGACCAAGAATTAGAAGATGAGGAACAAAAATCAAGAAAGATATTGTCACAATACCAAACAAAGTTAGCAAAACTCATGGTTTAGGCCGGCGCCGTGGCTCACTAGGCTAATCCTCCGCCTTGCGGCACCGGCACACCAGGTTCTAGTCCCGGTCGGGTTGCCGGATTCTGTCCTGGTTGCCCCTCTTCCAGGCCAGCTCTCTGCTGTGGCCAGGGAGTGCAGTGGAGGATGGCCCGAGTACTTGGGCCCTGCACCCGCATGGGAGACCAGGATGAGTACCTGGCTCCTGCCATCGGATCAGCACAGTGCGCCGGCCGCAATGCGCCGGCTATGGCGGCCATTGGAGGGTGAACCAACGGCAAAGGAAGACCTTTCTCTCTGTCTCTCTCTCTCACTATCCACTCTGCCTGTCAAAAAAAAAAAAAACTCATGGTTTAGAGAAACAGAAAGTAAGCAAACAAAAACAAAGAACCAGGACTGGTTTTCTTGTGGGCAGAAGTAGAAGAGATTGGGAAAACACCTGACCTGATCAAGGCCCCTATATTTTCCTGAATATTCAATCTATGGATGTGAACATTCTTATTCAAATTTAGCAGAAAACAAAGATGTCAACAATTCATTTTCCTTTCAGGTTTTATTACTGTATAATAGGGATCCATGCAAGAGTATATATGTCTAACATGAAATCATGGCACACAATTTCTAAATTGGTGGACTAAGTGCAATTAAAGGCAATAAGTTTGACAAAGACATTAAAAAAAACAGCTCTTGGAAACAACCCATTTATCCCAAAGTAACAAGGGACCCCAAAGTCAGAAGGCTACCCAAGTTCCCAGAGTTTGGGGATCACTCTCAGGAGATGTAGACTAATAGGATTCACTCTCAGGAACTGAGTAAAGCAAACCTCAGCAGCCAGAAAATTTAATTCTGAGAGTTCTACACTTTTTACTTTTCCCTCCCAACAGCCTGCATTGGCTCTCTCCTCCAGGATCTTAATTCTTACAAGAAATTAAACATTTAAAATCAGTTTATGTATGTTACCTGTGCGGTCATTTTCATCATAACTAACACCAAATGTGTGTTGTTTGCTTAATATCAAACAACACATCTATAACACCTATGATTTTCCAACAGTTCAATTCTGACATTATATAGAGTTAGTAGACATAAGAGATTAAGATCTTAGTCTAAACACAACCTAGCTATATACCGATGAAAGCATGTATTTGATTTTCTGGCTCCAGTCAAAGTTATGAAGTTATCCAGAGATACCCTCTAAAGCTATCTTATTAGCATGAGCTTAGCTATGGCCTGAAATCTGTGTATTCAACAGAATCATAGCCACTCATATTGCCCATGAAAAATCTGAGTCTTAAAATCAAAGGGACAGGAATTGAGGAGAAAAGAATTTTTTTCTTTTACCAGTCACAAATAAACTCTCAAATTTACAAACCAATTTATAACCAGCAGAATCTAATCTTCTGAGATATTCTCAAATGTTACAAACTATCATTTGACTAAACCAAATCTGGATGCACAATGAAACTACTGTGTGTTCAACAGTTTTATTTTCAGTTCTCACTCCAGTTAGCTTGGGGTTGGGGAGTGAAGAATTATTGGCCTTTACAAAGATTTTACTTTCCATGCAAGTGTGTGGAGACATTTAATCCCAATTAGGAGAGATTAATCATTGGGAACAGGTGGGACCCTACAGAAGTGATTAGGCTAAATCATTCATGTTATTGAGTTACTGCTCATTCCCAGGTGTGTGCTATAGAAACTACTTCATATTTGAATCTCCTGCAATTGCGTTATTTGGTCATATGGTCTCTTTGCCACCCAAGCCTCTGCCAACAAGATGACCATCAAGAGATACTGCCCTCTGACCTTGAGCCAAAGCCATAAGAAATACCATTTCTTTCTAAATTACTGAGTCTGTACTATTCTGTTATTAGCATCAAAAAAAAAAAAAACACGACTCAGAACCTAGGAAGAGCTGTGCTGACAGGACTGAATTGTAAACTAGTGACCTCATTTCTCAACCAAAGGATATCAGATCATATCTGGAAGTTCATTTCTCCATGGGGATTCTGTAATCTCCATCAATTTGGAAAGATGTAAGGCCCCAGGTTTCACACAAACCCTCTTCATTTAGAACAAGATAGGACAGGACACCAGGGTCCTGGCCACTGGCCCAGTTCACATCCTGTGACCACAGACTACTGGTCTCTGACACTCACCACTTTCCAACTTCCAAGGCATCCCAGCATCCTCCTGAGGGATCCTGAGTGTGGTGAGGGAAGTTCACAGAGCAGCAATGGGTGAAACACCTGAGACCTCTCTCAGGAACAAACCCAGAAAGCCTGGTATTGGGATGCCAGAAAAGATGCTGTGTGGTTCAGCAGTGTTGCCTTTGAACACCTGATTTTAAAGTCTGCCCTAACCATGAGCACGCATAGCGTCAGAGAACACACAGCCAATCAAAATGCTCCTAGCATGAGGGAAGTAGCTTGGGGTTGTGGCAGGTGGGGGATGAGAGGAGCTCTGCATGGTCTCAGGTCTGAAACTGCCTCATCTTTGCAGCTTGATCCTCCCAACAGCAGGGGCCGCTCTCACCTCCCTGATGATCACGACATCAGAGCACTGTCCCTCCCTCCTTTTTCCAGAACCCTATTAAAATCTTGTGACCCTTGGACTTTCAATAATCTTCTCATGTGTAACAAAGTGCTGAATTTTTCTGGTATTCTGGGTCTTTAGATTATTTATATTCTTGGCTATTTTTTAAGGTCATTTGACTTTTAAAAAAATATTGATTCCAGGACTATTTTAAGAAACTAAAAAATACATTACATAGATTGACCTCTCTTTATCTTGTTTCTCTTACAGATATTTACTTGTAGTTCTGTATTCTGTAATTTAATATTGTTGTCTGTTTTGTCCTTACTGGTATGTCATAACACAGTGGGTTTATATATTGATCTTATACACATTAATCCTGCATAATTCTCTGGTCAGTTTTTATTTGTTTTGAATTTTATGGGATTATCTATGTATATAATAGTTTAATTAACATTTATTGATGAGTTTGCTGCTTAAAAGCATATCCTTATACATAAAATTTTCTTTTTTCAAATTTCCTAACTGCACATCTAGGACATTGTTGAAGACACAAAGTAAAAGGAGAGTGGCTTGTACAGCTGTGTTCCCAGGGAAATAGCTTTCAGTGTTTTATGACAATTATGCTTTATATCAGAGGTGCATTGCAGCCCATCTTAATTATAATAAATAATAGCTATGTTAATGCTTCACTCAATTTATTTTTGTGATTAGATGCTTAATTTTATTCAAAGTTTTTTATCTTTTAATTGCAGTTACCATGTGTTTTTTGTGTTTCTCTTCCACATGAATTATTTACATGATTTATTTTGAAATGTTAAGCACCTTGGCATCTTTGAGTTTATCTTGCTTTTCATTGATCTTTTGTCATTTCATATTTTGCTTCATATTAACATTTTGCTTAAAATATTTGTACCTCTTTTCATAAAGATGTGTTCTTTAAGCTCCTTTTTAGTTCATGTCTTGATCTGACTGTGGCATCAATGTAATATTGCATTCAGAAAAGATATTCAATCATATTCCCTATTTATTACCACTTTTCATGAATCTGGGAAATTGAGGAGTGTTTTACTGCCTTGGATATTTGGGAAATTCTATAAATCTAGGCCAGAAATTTTACTTTTCAAATTTGTTCATTGATTATTTTGATTTTTCAAACACTGATTCAACTTTTGTTTATGTAGTAGATTCCTATGTTATGCAAGATTTTTGATAAATTTGTTTCATAATGTGGTGGCTCTGGGTGTAAATTTTTAAAAAAACTTACTCAAAAGGCTTCTATAGCCTTGGCATCTCATGACAAGAGCCTAGGGAGGTTACTGACCCCATAAACAAAGAGTGTCAATTTGTTAAGTCAACAACAGGAGTCACTGTGCACTTACCCCTCATATAGGATCTCTGTCCTTAATGTGTTGTGCAATGTAAATTAAGCTATAACTAGTACTCAAACAGTATTTTACACTTTATGTTCTGTGTGGGTGCAAACTGTTGAAATTTTTATTTAATATATACTAAATTGATCTTCTGTATATAAAGGTAATTGAAAATGAATCTTGATGTGAATGGAATGGGAGCGGGAGCGGGAGTTGGGAGGGTTTTGGGCGGGAGGGAAGTTATGGGGGGAAAGCCATTGTAATCCATAAGCTGTATTTTGGAAATTTATGTTTGCTAAATAAAAGTATTGATGATATTCTCCATTTTCACTATCCTATATTGCCATATAGTTAATCTTAGTTCTTTTTTTTAACTTTTATTTAATGAATATAAATTTCCAAAGTACAGCTTATGGATTACAATGGCTTTCCCCCCAATAACATCCCTCCCACCCGCAACCCTCCCCTTTCCCACTCCCTCTCCCACTCCCTCTCCCCTTCCATTCACATCAAGATTCATTTTCAATTCTCTTTATGTACAGATCAGTTTAGCATATATTAAGTAAAGATTTCAACAGTTTGCTCCCACACAGAAACATAAAGTGAAAAATACTGTTTGAGTACTAGTTATAGCATTAAATCTCGATGTACAGCACACTAAGGACAGAGATCCTACATGAGGAGTAGGTGCACAGTGACTCCTGTTGTTGACTTAACAAATTGACACTCTTGTTTATGGCCTCAGTAATCACCCCAGGCTCTTGTCATGAGGTGCCAAGGCTATGGAAGCCCCCTGAGTTCATCTTAGTTCTTAAGAAGGGTGTCACGATGATTAGGTCTCTGTATTTCCACATAGTCTCTTGAGCCTATAAATTTATCTGTGCACTGATTTATATCTCCTCTATCCTTTTCTGTGTTTGCCAATCCTGTACCAACACCCTGCCAATTACCTGCCTCATGATGTCTCAAGCCCCATGTGCCTTCCAGCTACGCCAGACTTTATGTATCTCTGATCTTGCTCCTGAAAACCATATATTATCAGCAATTTTACCATCCTATGTGGCTGGTCCTGATTTCATCCTTGTAATTTTGTCATTTAAAAATCTTTGACATCCAAGCCTACTCTTAGTAGCCTATTCTTGTGCCTGCAGCAAGGGCTGGCTACAGGGTCTCCATCCCTTTTGTTTACCCCACATCTTTCCTCAAGTGGCTCCTACTGTCCTTGCATCCTATGCCAATCCTCATGAGTATCCAGCCCCTCTGCATGAAGCCATTATCTTCCCCTCACATGCTGACCTCCCTGATCCATACAGCCTATGTCACGACAGCTGTGTCTCCATTCCTTTCTACAGATTGACTTCACTCTAAATTCCTGGTTATTGCTGAATTCCTCTAAAGGAGGCTAAAATTCCCAATTGGTTTGCAATATTTGTCTCACTGTTGCAAATATATTGAGAATTACTGCCTGGCCTGAAAGTCAGTTGGTGGACAATTAGGTGAGAAATCACACAGATATTCATTATCAGTACAGCTGCAGTGTCCTTTCAGATTTCTCAAAGCAAAATGCTTACATTGTTACATACAAATGGCATAACCATGAACAATGCCTTCCCTGCAACAAGGAAACAGAAACCACTTCTTATTGAATGGCACAACTGTGCAGAATAGATATTCAAAATATAACCAATTTAAATACTGGATTTTAGGGCTGGCGCCATGGCTCACTTTGTTAATCATCTGCCTGTGGCACTGGCACCCCATATGGGACCTGGATTCTAGTCCCAGTTGCTCCTCTTCCAGTCCAGCTCTCTGCTGTGGCCCAGGAGGGCAGTGGAGGATGGCCCAAGTGCTTGGGCCTCTGCACCCACATGAGAGACCAGGAAGAAGCACCTGGATCCTGGCTTTGATTCAGCGCAGTGCCAGCCAGAGCAGCCATTTAGGGAGTGAACCAATGGAAGGAAGACCTTTCTCTCTGTCTCTCTTTCTCACTGTCTGTAACTCTACCTGTCAAATAAAAAAATAAATACTGGATTTTGAATATAAGTATATATTTGACAGTTTATGGACAGACATGGGATTTGCATAGTTCAGTTTTACATATACACTTATGCACAAAAATGAAGTTCTCATATTATTATTATCACTGCCAAACATGGGGACATGCACACACACACACACAGCTGTGTACACATACACACTAGAATGAATATGTTTGATGCTTGTGTGCATTAAATTTAATATAGTCTACATAAGATGGGATATTAGAAAACATTAAAAATGATGAGCAGTAGAGAAACTGACAACAAAATCTGCAGTAACGTAAGAGCTGTATGGTATGTGGCCCTCTGGGGAGTGAACCAGAGGATGGAAAAGCTATCTCTCTCTCTCTCTCTCTCTCAACCTCTCTCTCTCTCTGCCTCTTCTTATCTGTTCCTCTGCCTTTCAAACAAATAAATACATTTCTACAAAAGAATTAAAAATGAAATATTGAAGAGAGGTAAGAAAAATAAAATAGACATCTATGAAATGGCATCAAAAACTATCACACATAAACAGGATCCAATGATTTTTTTAACAAAAATGTTAACAAAGTCAATAAATCATTAGTAAAAAGAAATTGAGGAAAGAAAGGGAAAAGTAACACAAATAACTAGTTTGAGTAATTGAAACAGAATCATCATTTTATAGAGATACTAGGAGAAGTGTGTGAAATTCTTGAAAGTAAATTTTGACTACAAAGATGAAAATCCACCATATTTTGAAAATCAAATTTACAAAACACAAGCACAGCATGAAACAGAAAAACCCATTTTTAAACCCAGAAAGTTGAATCACATTTTGAAAATTCCAACCAACCAACCAAGAAAAACACACAATCAAGATTTCAGGCCCAGCCTTACAGAATGATCCAAACTTTTCAGGAAAAAAACAAAGCTACATTTCCCAGACCTACACAAAGTAGAAAAGCAGAGAGAATTTTAAAATTTCTATTAGAAAGTCAGCATTACATTGATGCTGACCAGGACATGAAATAAAAATTAAGTTTTTTAAAAGCATCCATTTCATAAGCCAAGCTATAGATATCCTAAGCAAAATATTAATGTAATAAATTAATTACATAAAAAATATGTCAATAGCAAGAGAGATGTCATAAAAATGCAACAATAGTAAAGGTTCTCAGACAAGTCATCCAGATAGGTAAAAATAACAAGAGGAAAATCATATGATCATTTAAACCATTAATAAAGTTCAGATGCTAGGAAACAATAAACTGCTAGCAGAACATTAAGAAAATAAAAGCCGGTGAGTTCCTTACTCTGATCAAGATTGAAAGGAACCTACAATGAACAATGCAACTAATACAGGATCATTGGATGCCCCATCCCCCATCCTGGGAATAAGCCTAGAACACAATACCAGCACTATCATTCTTCAACTTTCTAGTGCAGGAGTAAGAGAGCTCTAAAACAGTAAGAAGAAATTCTATGGCTCAGAAATCAATTTCTTTGCTACAAAATAAGAATATATTGGATGATGTTTATATGCAGATATGACCCATGGAATCTAAAAACAAATAAACTGACGATGAGAGTACTGCAAAGACCAACATATTCATAATACACTAAATATATAAAATCCATTGGATTACTAAGTGCAGCAAGGAACTAATAGAAAACAATATTAAAGAGAAATAGGCAGACTAGAAAGAAAACCTGTAAGAGAAATGTTAAAAAGGACTAAAATATGTGACATCTTTAAATATTCTTCAAATCAAAATAAAAACACATGACTCAAAAGAAAAACGTGTCAATATATCATGAAAAAAAGACTCAGAAGTCGAGAAACAGCCACCAAATTGTAACTGACCTGAAGTAGGCTGCTGCAACCTCCAGGAAGGATCCTCTCAGGAGCACAGACCCAGGAGGAAGAAGGGAGCCCAGCAGGTGGCAGGACCAGCAGGTGAAAACTCCCTTCCTCAGCTGGGAGGGCAGCATCCTGGAGGACACAGCTTGGAGACTGAACCCAGGACTCAACCCTGTTTTTCCCACCTGCCCTGCCCTAAAGGTACATGTCTTCCCTACAGAGGATGCTGATTGGCTGTGTTCTTTATGACACTGCGCTTGCTCACAGCTATCCAAACTGTCCAATCAGGAGCAATTGCATGAACAATACACAATCACGTAGGATGTTGGTGCCAGAATAGTCTTCCAGTTTTGGCTGGGAAGAGAGGTCCAGGGAGGAGGTTCCATGGCTGGGAAACTCCCGAGGTAACCAAAGTCTGCCGTTTTCTGCTCTCCCTTCACCTTAGGACACGTGGCAATGGTGAGTCTGGGGGACAGGGAGTGAGGGGTGGGGGAAGGCAAAGTCAGCAGAATTGGATGGAAAAGCCTCACAAGACTAACAGAGCTCACAGAGGTCCTCTCTGGGCCCCCTCTCACTACCAGCTCCTCACTTCCTTCAGCCTGCTCTGAAGTGTGTGGGGCCTGGACTGGCACCTGGGACTCCAGACTCCCTGCGCTTCCTCGCAGGGACTTCTCAGCCCAGGAGCTGTCTCTAGGTAGCTGTGTGGCTATGGTCACTTGGCTTTTCAAATTGTGCAATGGGGAGGATCTGGGCTAGTGGTCAGATGGTTCTTGCAGGCAGTGAGCTGTTGTTTATGGGGTCCTCGATTCCTTTTTTCTTCCAAGGGTTGACCTTATTCCTCTGAGTTTTCTGATTTTGTTGGAAGCAGGGTCTCAGTGCGTAGACCTTGACCTCTCAGCATACCTCTTTCTGGGGGTCTGACTCCACTTTCTGTTGCCAATAACAGTGTTAGAGACTAGGCAAGCAAACAACAAAGCATTTTATTAGGATCAAAGTTTTTGGTCCAGGTCTTAGGGGGACAGGAGGACTCTGTAATTTGGTACTGGGATGTCATCGTGGTCCTTACACATTACTTTGACAGGCTGTCATCTGTATTGGAACTTTCAAAATAAAAAGTTTAGCTAGTCAAATCTATAAGTATTTCAAAATTATTTTCTGTTCTGCGATAACCTTCACAATCACAAAGATATAAGGCATAACTTAGATTCCAAAGTGATTTTTAATTTATATTTTATGTTAAGTAAAGATTTCAAAAAATAGTATAAAAATACCTTTCCCTTAACAGTCAAGACAAGGGCTTTTCAAAGTCATTGATTCTCAAACTCATATTTTCCTTTGGTACATTGCCTTTTAGGTAATCTATTAGTTATCACAGGAAAGGGCCCAGGAGGTTTATTAAATCTTTAAAAAGCTCCTTTTATTCATTCCCTCATCTTTCATCCACTGTCTCTGCTCAAATGCTGACAATAGCTGGGATTGAGCCATTCTGAAGTGAAGATCCCAGAACTCAGTCTGGGTAGCAGAGACCCAAGTTGTAGAGCTATCATCTGCTGCCTCCTAGGGTACATTTTAGCAAGAAGCTGGATTGGTAGTAGAGTGGGGTCTCAAACCTGTGCACTCAGACTTAGGATGTGGGCCTCCAAGGAGCTATCTTAAGTGCTATGCCACAATGCTGATTCAGCTATTATTTTTAAAAGGACCCTCATTGAAAGTCAAACCAAATCTCCTGGCTCTGATGTCTAATAGCTCCTGAAATTAAGCTCTCACTATCTCACTGCCCTGGAAAATCCCCAAGCACAAGCATCCAAGGAGTATTCACAGCAGCAGCTTCCTGCCACACTACTGAATGTACCACCATGTGATGTTCTCCCTGACTTCCCTTTATCCGTTATCCACCAGCTGGTACCCAATCTGGCCATGCACAACAAAAGCAGAATACTCTCTACTTGATGCTGTCCTGAAGGGGGCTCCTAAGTTGACTCATTTCAGGGAAATCTCATGGGTTCCTCTGGACCTTCCTTGACACTGATGAGACTCATCCACCCATATAGTCACCAGATAGTCACCAGTGGTAGGCCCACTGGCATACTAGGTCTGAAACCCCACAGGCACTCCTCTGGATGACAGTCACCTTTTACTGGCTCATGACATAGATAAGTGTGGCCTGATTTGGGTACTGAATTATAGGGCATGCTCTCTTCAATTCATTATTGCAGTGCATAAGCCCTGCTGAGTCACTGACAGATTAGGATAATTTCATGGTCAACATTATTAATGCAGACCCATGTTTTCCCATGAAATCTGGCATTGTTCCTCCCCACCTCTCATTTACCATTTCTGATCCTTGGCATGCATTGAATTTGTGATAGGCTAACATCATTCTCCAGTATCTGTCTGATTTTAACTATCTAAACTGTTGAATTAAATCTAGATATGTTGGAGTTCACAATCTCTGATTCCTCCTTCATTTATTTTTTCCTCTTTTTTTTAACTTTTATTTAATGAATATAAATTTCCAAAGTACCGCTTATGGATTACAATTGCTTCCCCCCCCCCAATAACGTCCCTCCCACCCGCAACCCTCCCCTTTCCCACTCCCTCTCCCCTTCCATTCACATCAAGATTCATTTTCGATTCTCTTTATATACAGAAAATCAGTTTAGCGTACATTAAGTAAAGATTTCAACAGTTTGCTCCCACACAGAAACATAAAGTGAAAAATAATAGATGATTTTTTAAATGATGATGAAATTAGATCAGACCTATTGTCATGTTTAATCCCAGTGAGAGTCAAGTTGGGAATTGATAATTTCTTCTTCTTTTTTTTACAGAAGATCAGTTTAGTATACATTAAGTGAAGATTTCAACAGTTTGCACCCCCATTGAAACACAAAGTGAAATATACTGTTTGAGTACTCGTTATAGCATTAAATCTCAATGTACAGCACATTAAGGACAGAGATCCTACATGAGGAGTAAGTGCACAGTGACTCCTGTTGTTGACTTTACAAATTGACACTCCTGTTTATGGCATCAGTAATCTCCCTATGCTCCAGTCATGAGTTTCCAAGGCTATGGAAGCCCTCTGAGTTCTCCGACTCTTATCTTGTTTAGACAAGGTCATAGTCAAAGTGGAGGTTCTCTCCTCCCTTCAGAGAAAAGCACCTCCTTCTTTGATGACCTGTTCTTTCCACTGGGATCTCACTCACCTCACTCACAGAGATCTTTCACTTAGTTTTTTTTTTTTTTTTTGGCCAGAGTGTCTTGGCTTTCCATGCCTGAAATACTCTCATGGGCTTTTCAGCCAGATTGGAATGCCTTTAGGGCTGATTCTGAGGCCAGAGTGCTGTTTAGGACATCAGCCATTCTATGAGTCTGCTGAGTATCTCGCTTCCCATGTTGGATCACTCTCCCCTTTATTTATTCTATCGGTTAGTGTTAGCAGGTACTAGACTTGTTTATGTGCTCCCTTTGACTCTTAGTCCTTTCATTATGATCAATTGTGAACTGAAATTGATCACTTGGACTAGTGAGATGGCATTGGTACATGCCACCTTGATGGGATTAAATTGGAGTCCCCTGGTAGGTTTCTAACTCAACCATTTGGGGCAAGTCAGCTTGAGCATGTCCCAAATTATACATCTCTTCCCTCTCTTATTCCCACTCTTATGTTTAACAGGGATCACATTTCAGTTAAATTTCAACACTTAAGAATAACTGTGTATTAATTACAGAATTAAACCAGTCATATTAAGTAGAACAGACACCCTAATGTTTATTGCAGCACAATTCACAATAGCCAAGACCTGGAACCAACCTAAATGCCCATCAACGGTAGTCTGGATAAAGAAATTATGCGATATGTACTCTTTAGAATACTATACCGCAGTAAGAAACAACGAAATCCAGTCATTTGCAACAAAATGGAGGAATCTGGAACACATCATGCTGAGTGAAATAAGCCAGTCCCAAAGGGACAAATACCATATGTTCTCCCTGATCGATGACAACTGACTGAACACCAAAAAGGAAACCTGTTGAAGTGAAATGGACCTCCTTCATTTATTTTTAAGGGAAGACCTTAAACATATAATACTCTTTAAAATATAAATCCAGTATCATTATACCAACTTTCAAAATTGATAATATTATCTAATATCCATTGCTTCTGACATGTAACATAGATTCTACTTAGGTATAGCTGGAAGAATGGTTAGAGGGTTTCATTTGTAGCCATTCTTACACTATAGGCCATGGAACCAATGTTGTGGTCCTTCCCATTACCAAGTATTTTGCCTCCATTTTACAATTTTAGAGCAGAGAGGTTAACCACATTGGGCTAGGGGAACCAGTAGACTCTTTGATAACTTACCTTGTTCTAGAGCACTGTTTTCTACCTTAGTCACTATTATTTTAGAATCTTAACATTCAAATTGCTATCTGAGTTCTCAGTGTTTATGACCTTCCCTACCATGAGGAATGACCCACAGAAAAGATCCACCTCTGTGATTCTCAGCAGTAACAGTGACCTTCTCACCAACACCAATTTTATTGCTTTTGTAAATGGAATGTCTTTGGGCCTCTTGTAGAACAGTAATTTTATTATAACTTTTTCAACTGTATCAATTTAGTAACTGTAGCATAATTCCTGTGAGATTTTGATTATTTCTTTATCACAGCAATTCAGGTATTTCCACCTCCCTTAACATGGAGTGTTTTTGGTTCAAGTTTTCAAATGTCATCCTAATATTACCATCATCCTTTGGGATCTTTGATAATGGGTTAAAACCTTTGTTGTTGATGAGTGTTCTCACATTGAGAAATCCTCCCTTTTCTAACTTTTTCCTCTACCCTCAGGACTCAGTCTCATGCACACTCTGCCACTCCTGACAATACATATTGGCTGGGCCTTGTAACTGTTTCTTTTGAGACACAGCACTTTTTCTCACTTAAAAGATTATACTTCTATAGCTGGGCCCATTAGCATGAAAAGATTATTTGGTCTTGAAAGCTGCTATTAGGAAGAGTAGATGCAGTAAAATCCCAAAGTGAAATCTATTTCTGGGGTAGCAAACTCCTTTCTATCCCTAAGACATATGTGATATTATAATATTACATTGACATAAGTTCATGAAGTCAGAATGGCCACAATTTGAGCAATTTTAGAAAGTCCATTGTCTGGGGACTAGTTAGGCAAGAGAGTATAGTTAATTCTACTAGCGAAAGACCATTTCCCTCAAGAGAAAGGAGCATAGCAGGTTATACTATCATCAAGATTATGTAAGTATATTATAAGGCTTCATTGGAGTACTATCATAATTTAGTCTTTTTTTAATAACCTTTCTTGCTTTACCCCCATAACCACTTGTTGGGTTAATATTATCAGCATTAAAATGATAGTTATGTTAAAATGCTTTATAGCCACAGTTATTAATTTTAGATTAATCAGAGATGGAAACTAATTTTCATGGGTGTGCATTATCATAATTGTAGCTAGTTGAATCATTTGGAAGGTTTCTGCTCTTCTAGGACAAATTTATAAAACCAAAAATTAAATTTTAATATAAAGTTTTGTCCTTATTGCATATAACAATGTGTATAAAGTGTGTTATGTCCTAGAATCAGGATGATCATAAAAATGTGCAATATAAATATTACAGCTTAAAGTGCTTAACATATATATTAAACTATAAGTCAGTACTCATTGGTGTGGATGTCTATCTGAATGTCAAGGTCTGGGTTATGCTATATAACTCTAGCAAATCATCTGATTCAGAAGAGAACAAGTCCTGTACATGATGTCCTAGGCTGTTTATATACTCTGCTGGAGTTGTGCTAACAGTGTTAAACTTCCTAAGAAACCTCCACTCTGTGGGGAGCAACTCGGACTAGACTAAGTTACTGGAATTAAGACTTATTCTATGCATCTGCTCTCCCACAATATGGCGCTGGGAGAGGAGTAAACAACTTTTACATAGCTGCCTCCAGTTTGACCAGTAACCTGCAGGAGCTGATCCTGCTCCTGATTGGAGGAGAGCAGCATACTCGGCATGTGGGTAGCAGAGTTGGGATTGGTGGAAGAGGACTATAAAGGAGGAGAGAGACAACATGCGCCAGGAACATCTAAGGGGAACATCCAGATAACATCTGAGCAGCCCCCAAGAGAGCCGGCCGGTGGTGTGCCGCTCCCCCGCAGAAGTGGGGAAAGTGGCAGGGGGGCCCGCCCATCCACGGAGGTGGAGGGATGGCAGCCAACCTGGGAAGAACCAGCAGCAAACCCGGGAAGGGCCGAGCAGACAAAAGAACAGTGCAGGGTCCTGTGTCGTTCCTCTGTGAAGAGGGGGAGTGACACCACTCTAAACTTACTACTTATTCCCCTTTCAAATACTCTATTTTTAATTGATAGCTGGTAGCAAAGTGTTTCTGCCTAGAGCATAAATAATCTTAAGATGATAAACATGCTGTAATTAACATATTCCAATCATAAACACTAGAATGGAGAACTCAATGATCTGTTGAGGAGTAATGAAACATCAAGCTATGGATGTATCTCAGTGAATCCCTGGTGGTGTAGCATGTTGTGGACAATATGAGCATTGACAGATTTGCAAGTTTTCAATTAAAGACATAAAGTGTATAATAATTAAACTCAATAGACAATATAGCCAGTTCAAAAACTGCTAATCAAAATAGAAAAAAAATTCCTCTTACATTAGTAAGCACCAAATCACAAGGGTTACACAAAGAGAGTTACACAGAGAGAGAAGCGGAGGTGGGGGGGGGGGTCTTCTATCTGCTGGTTTGCTTCCCAATTGGCTGCAACAGCTGGAGCTGTGCTGATCCAAGGCCAGGAGCCAGGAGCTTCTTCCAGGTCTCTCACATGGATGCAGGGGCCCAAGGACTTGGGCTATCTTCTATTGCTTTTCCCAGCTATTGCTGTGAGCTGGATTGTAAGTGGAGCACCTGGGACTTGAACTGGTGCCCATATGGGATGCCAGCACTGCAGGCAGCAGCTTTACCTGCTATGCCACAGTGACACCCCGTGATTAAACTTATAATGAACATTTTAGAGATGAAATATAAAACATATAAAGAGTGGGGGCTGACATCATGGTGTAGCATGAAAAGACATCTCCTGTACTGTTGATGTTTCATATGGGTGCCCATTTGAGTCCCAGTTATTCCATTTCTGATCTGTCCCCTGTTCATGTGCCTGGGAAAGTTGCAGAGCATGCCTGAAGTGCTTGGGCCCCTGCACCCACATGAGATACCTGGAAGATTCTTCTAGCTTTTGACCAGAAACAGCATCATTTTACCTAGCAGTAGTGCTCAAATAGAATGAAGTACAAGCTATGCATGGATTTCAAAAATTTTGCACCAAAAGTCCACCTTTTTTTTCTATAAACTTTTTGAAGTCTCAGTGTATATAGGACCATATGGACCAAAAACAGCTTTTCCTTTGCTTACATTCATTATTTTATAGAAAGTTCTAGGGATGGTTCTGTGGTATAGTGGCAATGCCTGCAGTGCTGGTACACATTATGAGTGCCCATTTGAGACCCAGGTGCTCTACTTTTGATCCAGCTCTTGCTATGGCCTGAGAAAGCAGTAGAAGATGGCCCAAGTGCTTGGAACCCTGTACCCATGTGGGAGATCAGCCCAGTTTGAGCTATTGGCCATTTGGGGAGTGAACCAATGGATGGAAGTTCTCTTCCTCTGCCTCTGCCTCTGCTTCTCTGTAACTCTGCCTTTCAAATAAATAAATCTTTTTTTAAAAGAAAGTCCTATGGCTGAGTAGTGTAGAAAATTCTAGTGCCCCCTCTCTGTCACTCCAGTTGGCTCAAGGATGGAAATTCATTGCATGACACAAAGATCCTGGTGCAGGTTTGCTGAATGTGACATTTGGAGTTCTAATCATCTCTAGTGCTGGGTGGCAATTCTGTCCTTATTCCCTTAGTTGAACTTCAGGAGGGTCAATGTGTGCTGTGAATAAGGTGGTTTTAAATTCTGTCCCTTGTGATAATATCCCAGGCTTCCAGCAGAAGTTCTCCCTACATAGTAAAGAGATTGTGGCTATGTTCTTCCTGGTGCCAGCAGATAATATGTTTGGGAAGCAATAAAACAATGTGGGCTCATGTTTTAACAAAAAAGAAAAGAATTTCATTGCTTGAGTTCCTATTTGGAAGTGGAAATTATCCTAATTTAGTGTTGCTTTTCTCATATAGGATTCCTGGAACAAGAAAGAGAGACAGACTATCAAATAGTAGTGTATATGAGCTGGGAGAAACTATGGCAATTAATTAACCCCTTCATTTTTTACATGGAAACTTGGGATCATGGACTAGAAAATTATCTTCTGTTCCTAAGTGTAGGACTACACTTGAGGGTTTCTCACTCCCAGGGCATATTGTTTTTCTTATTCCACCAGATGGCAGAGAACCCCTCCTGTGGTGGGAAGGTACAACTTTAGGAACAAAGCAATATGTGAGAACACTCTAACACAAGTGTCCAAGCATCTTGGTTCTTTCATCTTTGATGTAGGTGACCTTTTAAAATGAGGGTGACTGTCAGTTTGTAAGTGTGTAAGTTGTAAGTAAGCACCTGTATGATTATTGAAGGTAGTTATTAGGTTTGAACATTTGTATTCATTAGAATTTGATAATTACTCCCACTCACTTTTTCCCCTTTATCTATATCCCCACATTTTTTTAGTATCTAACTCCTCTGTTACAACCAAATGCTACGTACCCCTATGTGTTTGATGATGTATCTGCTCTTTCTTTTGCTGAATCATGTAAAATCTAATTTGGGGGTTGGCAAACTATGGCCCGTAGGCTAGATCTGATGAGCACCTATTTTATTAATAAAGTTTTATCATAACAGAACATTGTGCACCTATTTATGTATTGCTTAGGACTAATTATGGCTGATTTCAGGTTACTATGGCAGAGTGAGAAATTATAACACAGACAGATAGACCCACACACCTAAAATATATACTATCTGGGCTATATAGAAAATGATTGCTAAGCCCAGTTCTGATATCTTAGTCTATTGTACTTTTAAGTTTGTGAATTAGTTTATATCAACCCTTCATTGAACAAGGACTTGAAAAGAAATGGATATGGTGTTTCAGCAGGGTTAAGATTTTTCAGGAAACCTAATCCTTCTACACACATCAGGTTAAACTCACCATCCGGGCAATGAGGCTGAAACAGTTGTATTGGAAGCATATGAATTTGACTTTTTGTGGGTCAATATCATTTGATTTATGCAATTCTTTATGTTTCAACACAATAATCCACCTCACATAATTTTCTTATGTTCCCACCTGTCAGGAGAACCTGCTGTCATGCGTAGGGACTCACTGGCCTGGAAAGCTCAGTGCCAGCATCCTCCCACAGGTTTTATTATTGGCATTTCCATTTCTCTTCAGGTTGTTGATAATAATCTTTGCACTTCTGTTTAAGAACATGTTGACATATACATGTCCTTCTTAGTTATCGAATGGAACTCTTAATATCAAGTCAATATCTCCACCAGGGGAGGAAGAAGCAGATTAAGTGTCCAGATATTTCTAACAATATCCATGCTGCTAATTTCCCTGACCTGATGAGAGCCCAGTGGTGGGACACCTTCATGGTCAAGGTACTCAGCAATTACACTGAGTTTATTCCTGCTGTTGTAGCAATCAGACTGTGTGAGATAGTTTGTCAAGGATCAGTTAATCTGGAAACTCTTTTACACCATAGAATGAATACACTTACTCTCTTTCCATTAACCTATAGTCCAGATTTATTTGTGACTGAATAGTTTATTGAATAAAAAATTTGAGGTGACTCACTGGGTTCTAGAGCCTGTGTTTTGTGCTAGAAGACAATTCCATAAGCAACAGGTTATAAACAGACAGAGGGAAAGATTGGACTTGGGGCAAGTTGATATAATCTCTTACAGTCACATGGATCACACTATCTGCAAATAAACCTAAAAAGCTATGATACTATATGGGCAATCAAGACTGAGACTTCCATTAGTTTTACAGAGTTTTACTGAGTTTATTCAATAGTTTAGGTTGTTTGGTATTAAATTTAATCACTGTAGAGATTGAAGCTTCAATTGAGCATTTTTCCCCCAAAAAATCATTTTATAATGATGTCAAATTTCATAAGTACAACTTTAGGAATATAGTGATTCTTCCAAACATACCCACCCTCCCACCTCTACTCCCAACCCACCCCCACTTCCCTCTCCCATTCCCAGTCCTATTTACATTAAGAAAAAAAATATTTTCCTCGATAACTCACTTGAACCTTGTGGCAGAGCTTTGATCAATTCCACACGTCTTTGAGTTACCAAATATAGAAAGCAATTTTTCAAGAACTATAAATACAAAATGTTTTAACACAGATTACTGTGGTGATGTTCTTCAACAATACAAGCCATCCTTTCTAGCAGATTTAAGGCCAAAGAAAGAAATAAGTGACCTTCCATGAGGCAGGAGAAAGAACACTAGGTTTAGGAAGTTGGTTTCCTATTTTCTGGACCTGACTCCACCATTTAAATGCTGTGTTATCTCAGACATACTTCTTAATCTATAGTTTGGAAGTTACTAAAGTATAATTTGAGTTGATATATGCAGTCAGAGATGCCTACCATTTTAGAAGTGAAATGGCATATATTTGAGGCTGGCGCTGTGGTGTAGTGGGTAAAACTGCCACTTGCAATGCAATATCCCATATAGGCACCGGTTCTATTCCCAGCTGCTCCATTTCAGATCCAGCTCCCTGCTATAGCCTTGGAAAGCTGTAGAAGATGGCCTAAGTCCTTGGGCTCCTGCATCCGCGTGGGATACCTGGAAGAAGCTCCTGGCTCCTGGCTTTGGATCGGAGCACCTCTGGACATTGCATCCAATGAGGGAGTGAACCAGCAGATAGAAGATTCTCTCTCTGCCTCTCCTTCTCCCTTTGTATAACTCTGACTTTCAAATACATAAATAAATGTTTTTAAAAAGTCATTCAAATAGCATCTCCCTCATATATTTAGCTGCAGATCACAAAGAATGGATGGCAAGTAAAATTATTAATTATTATATTAGTATTTTGTACTTCATAAGTAACTAGCCACTAGATCACCATAAATTTTGAAGATATGCAGGAACAAATATCTTTCTGCCAACAATGATAATTAGGGAATTAATATAAGTGTTTTCCTCACACAGTACTAATTTATGACTCTCATTCCAACATAATTATTATCATTGATCTCTTTCATTCTTAAAATTGTTGCAGTGAAAATGATAAATTATGTAGCCACTTTAAGTACAATCCAAGTAGAACCTGATAGTAATTCTAAAAATATGATTAAATATGATTAAAACTGAAGGCCCCCTACTCCATAGTGTACTAAAAATAAACAGTCCTGCCCATCCCTATCACTTTATAGTTCCACAAAACGTCATTGAAAACATGATTGACCTAACGAAAAGTTGGGTCTGAGAATCTGAGGATTATAGTCAGGTTTAGAATTAATCTCCCAATATGGAGGTTTCTTTTAGTCATTAGTCTATATTTACTTCCTTCCTATCAAAAACCAAATAAAAGCACTTTAGACTTGCCAAGTGTAAAAGTATCATTTTAATTTTTAGTCAAACTCATTGGAGGTTTTTTTTTTTTTTTTTTTTTTTGACAGGCAGAGTGGACAGTGAGAGAGAGAGACAGAAAGAAAGGTCTTCCTTTTTCCGTTGGTTCACCCCCCAAATGGCCGCTATGGCTGGTGCGCTGTGGCCGGCACACCACGCCAATCTGAAGCCAGGAACCAGGTGCTTCTCCTGGTCTCCCATGTGGGTGCAGGGCCCAAGGACCTGGGCCATCCTCCACTGCCTTCCCAGGCCACAGCAGAGAGCTGGACTGGAAGAGGAGCAACCGGGACAGATTCTGGCGCCCTGACCAGGACTAGAACCTGGGGTGCCAGCACTGCAGGTGAAGGATTAGCCTAGTGAGCCACAGCACCAGCCAAGAGGTTTGTTCTTTATTCTTTGATCTCCTTATTCTTTGTTACCTCTGAAATCAGCCACTATCCAGAAGAGACATCCTCCTTCTTTCCTGGCTTCCATGAACTGAAAAGACTACCTGGAAGGATTTACATCTATGATAGGGAAAGAAGAAGATGGTAGGCATTGCCATGGTGCTTGGCTTCATTTTCCTTTTGATGAGAATTCTAAGCAACTGACTGTATGTCCAGTATCAAGTGCAGAGAAAAGTGAATGTAGTATTAACAAAACCCTCCAAGACTCTGACATATGTGTGTATATATTCCTTTATACAGGAAGTTTAGCAGATCTTTTCCTGTTATTTTGAAGTCTTACAAGTTTGTAAACTGTAATGAATACAAAATTGTGTCTCTGAGCTCCCAGAGGGCTGGTTGTGTCCTTAATGTGTGCCTGGGATATGCATGTGTTAGCACATGCAGGGATGTGTGCGTGTGTAACTGTACTTCTTGTTTCAACATTACCCTTTGCCTAGAATTATTTATTGACCTGTTTTTCTCCCCAGTTTCACTGTAAGGTGACTTGCTTTGTGCTGCATCAACTTAAGGAACCCCGCTCCCTGGGGGCCCATGCTGGTGTTATAGTCCTGGATCATTAAAGTAAAGAAACCTCAGGTAATCGACAGAACCTGGTGCTATCGGCTCAGTGCATACAAAAACTAACTGCTGATTTTCACTTTCTCCCCCTTATTAGATTTATTATTACTACAACCTCTGCTTGGACCTTGGAAAAAATCCCAGGATCCCATGCTTAGGTTCCAGCTTCACCATGTTAGCCCACCACTTGATTATATTGGGCTCTCTCATGGAACAAGTACCTCTATACTAATGAAATCAAAGAGTCAAAGCAGGAATGATTCTTCCCCATTCATTTGTAAATGGTATTCTCTATCATAGGCAGTCTCCTGAGTTCCACTGATGGGAATGGTGGTTTCATCTGATTGCTATCCAACTCTCTTCTCTGTCAGCCTGACTATTCTCAGGAAGTCAGAGACAAACTGGGCAGCCTTAATGGTTTGGCTGTGATAACTGCCACTTTCAAGCTCAAAATCAGACTCTGAGTCATGATCTTAAGTAAACAATCATGAGTAGAGAGTAACTCTTTTTAAGTTACGGTAGAATTTATAGTCTTAAATCCTAATCTCATTCTGTATTCTCCATAGCGTAACTCCTGACTTAGTGGGCTCTCTGCTTTGTATTCTAGGACATGTTGGTGGTTTTTGTTAGAAAATATTTCTGTATTTCACTGTAAGTCATTATGATAGTTACAAGTTACAGGATGGCAGGCTTTCAATGCTACAGGGAGAGAGGGTATTCTTCTGCTAGAATGAAGGTGCTTATAAGCAATATCTACCAGACTTGGTGACCTTACTTCTTATGTTCTCCTAAGCCATCCTGCATTTTTGCTTATTGATCTAGTTTTATTTCAAAACTGGTGAATCAGGAATATGATTTTGATTTTTATGTTTTATATAGAGTTTAGCCTCTGTTGATGACTAATGAGAGAGAGAGCGCGCGCGTACTTCTGTTGGTTCACTCCCCAAATAGCTGCAAAGTCAGGGCTGGTACAGTCTGAAGCAAGGATCCCAGTTCTCCATACAGATTTTCCACATGAGTGGCAGGGACCCAAGAACTTAGGCCAATTTTTGCTTCCTTCTGAGGCATATAAGCAGGGTCCTAGATCAGAGGTATGGCAGTAGAGCAACTGGTACACAAAATAGCATCCATATGGGATACTAGCATTGCAGCCAGTGGCTTAACCCACTGCACCACAATGCAGGCCCCCTCTCTTATTTTTCATTCTATTTATTAATCAAATTGGATCATTTGTAGGACTTCTTATATGTTGATCTTGGTTGATTGTGTCCTTTAACGTCCCCTTGTAGTCTGTAATTCTTGTAATCTAATATTTAGACATAGAGACTCAATAAGATTCAAATTAATTTTTTTCAAAAGAATTACAGGTACAGTGTTGTGTAATTCCCTTATATTACCGTTAAAGTAATGCAATAACAGATTGTTTGAATATTAGTGATATTAACATGGATCAGTGGGTTTGTGAACCATTCTAATCCAACTATCATAAAGTTCTATCACAACATTTCATTTAATGTTATCCATTAAGAATTAATCCATTAAGAATTAATTGCCAGGGCTGGTGCTGTGGCATAGTGGGTAAAGCCACCACCTGCAGTGCCGGCATCCTATATGGGCTCCAGTTCAAGACTCAGCTGCTCCACTTCCAATCCAGCTCTCTGCTATGGCTTGAGAAAGCAGTGGAAGATGGCCCAAGTCCTTGGGCTCCTGCACCCCCAGGGGAGACCCAGGAGAAGCTCTTGGCTCCTGAATTCGGATCGGCACAACTCTGACTGTTGTGACCATTTGGAAAGTGAACTAATGGATGGAAGACCTCTATCTCTCTCTGCCTTTCCTTCTCTCTCTGTGTAACTCTTGATTTTCAAGTAAAGTAAATAATTCTTTAGAAAAAAGAATTATTGCATGGACAGTGAAAGGATAGCTGCCCAATTTTTACATTTCTATTTTAGCTGATTTTTCCTTTATCAGCAAAAAATACATGAGAAAACATTTTATTTATTTATTAAATTACAAAACTTTAAGTTGATATCTAATCTCATTTGCAAGTACCTTTGAGTTGTTTTGGTGGTGGTGTTTTTTATACAGTCTCATGAAATTATGTAACTGATATTTACAAATATATAATGTATATTAATTCATTGTCATCATTATTCTCCTTATTTGCATAGTTCTCAGACCAGTTGGAACCTCTTACAGTTGGTTTCTGTCTGTGTTTGTCATGAGCCATAAGGCTTTTTTTAAAGATTTTTATTAATTTAATTGAAAGTCACACTTACACACAGAGAGAAGGAGAGGCAGAAAGAGGGAGAGAGAGGGAGAGAGTTCTTCCATCCACTATTTCACTCCCCAATTGGCCACAACAGCCAGAGTTGTGCCAGATCTGAAGCTAGGAGCCAGGCGATTCTTCTGGTTGCAGGGTCCCAAGCACTTGGGCCATCTTCTACTGCTTTATCAGGCCATAGGGCTGGATCAGAAGTGGAGCAGCTGGGACAAAAACCAGCACCTGTATGGGATGCTGGCACTGCAGGAAGCAGCTTTACCTGCTACACCACAGTGGTGGCCCCAAGCAAGCCATGAGGTTTTTGAAAGTTTCCCTGGTTTCAGAAATCACACCATGTTCTAGTATATTTCTTGTCCATACCTAAAGTCAGTTATTTCTCTGAAGATTCTTGATTACTTTTAGTGGGAGATGGTAAAATCTGTACCCATTATTCCTTTTACATATCATGTATATTCAGGATACTGTAACCCTAAAAAGTGCTAGCATTTGCCAATTTCTTCATATGTGTTAATCTCTCCTCAAGTGGCCACAACAGCCAGAACTGGGATGATCTGAAGGCAGGAGACAGGAGTTAATTCTGGATCTCCCATGTGAGTAGAGGGGCCCAAACATTTGGACCACCTTCCACTGATGGTACTTGGCCATCAGTCAACAGCTGGATTGGAAGAGGAACAAACAGAGGACCTGGTGCTGATATGGGATGCTGGCATCCCAGAGGCTTAGCATACCATGCCACAGTTCTGGCCCCATAAAACAATCATCCTTAAACCACAGAAAAATCTGACAAGAGAATGGGGAACTGCTAGTACTAGAGTAATGTAGCACTCAGATTAGAAGAATATAGATGAGCCAGCAGTGTGGTATAGTGGGTTAAGCCACTGCCTGCAGTGCTGGCATCCCATATGGGCACCTGTTCAAGTGCCAGTTGCTCCACCTCTGATCCAGCTCTCTGCTATGGCCTTGGAAAGCAGTAGATGATGGTCCAAGTCCTTGAGCCCCCACACCCATGTGGGAGACCTGGAAGAAGCTCCTGGCTTCTGGCTTTGGAATGGCACAGCTCTGGCTGTTGCAGCCATCTAGGGAGTGAACCAGTAGATTGAAGATTCTCTCTCTCTCTCTCTCTCTCTCTGTATAACTCTGCCATTTAAATAGATAGATAAATCTTTTAAAAAAGGAATGAATATAGAGCTTCCTTTTTGTTTTGAAACTATTTGTCAACACACACTTGGACATACATTCAGATAACATGTTGGGTAAGGAAGATGGAAATTAAGTAAAAGTAGTATATACATAAGGTGAGGAGTCTAACAGAGTTCCCAAACCACATTCATTCTAAAGGACAAAGCTCTCCAGGTAAAGGTATACCAATAGTAAGCTCATCTATTATTCAGCCTAAGTAACTCCTGAGAAGTTTGAATTGGCAAAAGAGTTTCAGAAATTGGTGTCTGGATACTGAGACCCTACATATTTACAGCTGAGAATGCATAGCCTAACCATCCAAGGATCATCAATTCTTGAAGTTGAACCAAAGTGGATTACAAGAAGTAGTATTTAAGCTCTGGTGTAAGTAACAAAAATCTATCTCCAAGGCAAGCACTTTTCATACAAGATATCAGGACATCCCAAAACATTATATTATATTCAGGGTAATGACCATTAGAAGTCAAAGAAAACCTGGCACACATGAAAATATGGACATATGAGCAAACTGAGTCACAACAGTGCCCAGCAGAAACACATTGGCAGATATCAGACTGAAATTACCAGATGGATATTTAAAATGATTAAAAAATAAAAAAGCCGTCTTAAAAGTATTTACAGGAAATAAAAAAAAAACTATAAATATGTAGAACTTTGAATAATCAAGATTTCTATTTAAAAAGTTTGAAAGGATGAGAGAAAGAGCTTACAACCCAATTACATGAACCATTACCTCTGCATCTCAGGGTCTGCATTACCAGGAAGCTAGATTCAAAATTTGGAGACAAGGGGACAAGCCATTGTGATGCAACAGGTTAAGTGACTGCCTGTAATGCTCACATCTTATATCTGAGTGCTGATTGAAACCTAAGCTTCTCCTCTTCCTATCCAGGTCCCTGGTGATTCACCCAAGAAAACAATAGAAGATAGCCTGAGTAATTGGGTTCCTGCTATCCATATTGGAGACCTGGATAGTGTTCCAGCCTCCTGGTCTCAGCCTGGACAAAGCATTAGCGATTGGAATCATCTGGGTGAGTAAACCAACAGAAGGAAGATTCTGTATCTTTCCTTTGGTTTGTCACTCTGTCCATCAAATAAATAAATCCTAAAGAAAAGGAAACTAGAGTCAGGAATAAAACCTGGGTAGTCCAATGTGGAAGACAGATATCGTATTCACTAGGCTAAACACACTCTATGCCATCTCTCTAGTCCCAGTGATCAATTTCTTTTCACAATTGATCATAATAATAGGACTAAGAACCAAAGGGATCACATAAACAAGAATAGTGCCTGCAAATACTAGCTGATAGAATAAAAAAGGGAGAGAACGATCTGTGGGGAGCAACTGGGAACAACTTGGACTAGACTAAGTTACTGGGATTAAGACTTATTCTATGCATCTGCTCTCCCACAATATGGCGCTGGGAGAGGAGGAAACAGCTTCTACACAGCTGCCTCCAGTTCAACCAATAAACTGTAGGACCTGCTCCTGATTGGAGGAGAGCAGCGTACTCGGCGTGTGGGTAGCAGAGTTGGGATTGGTGGAAGAGGACTATAAAGGAGGAGAGAGACAACATGCACGAGGAACATCTATTTGAAGGAACACCTGTGCAGCCCCCGAGAGAGCCGGCCGGCGGTGTGCCGCTCCCCCGCGGAAGTGGGGAAAGTGGCAGGGGAAACCGCCCTTCCATGGAGGTGGAAGGGACAGTAGCCAACCCGGGAAGAACCAGCAGCAAACCCGGGGATGGCGGAGCAGACAAAAGAACAGCGCAGGGTCCTGTGTCGTTCCTCCACGAAGACGGGGAGCGACATAATGGTGCCGTGACTCGGATAGGAAACCTAGCCAGGGTCTAGTGTCATTCCTCCACAAAGAGGGGGAGCGACAATGATCCAACATGGGAAGTGAGATACACAGCAGACCCATAGAATGGCAGATGTCCTAAACAGCACTCTGGCCTCAGAATCAGCCCTTAAGGCATGCGGATCCGGCTGAAAAGCCCATGAGAGTATTTCAGGCATGGAAAGCCAAGACACTCTGGGGGGGAAAAAAAAAACTAAATGAAAGATCTCCGCGAGTGAGATCCCAGTGGAAAGAATGGGTCATCAAAGAAGGAGGTACCTTTCTCTGAAGGGAGGAGAGAACTTCCACTTTGACCATGGCCTTGTCTAAATATGATCAGAGTCGGTGAACTCAGGGAGCTTCCATAGCCTTGGCAGCTCATGACAAGAGCCTAGGGTGATTACTGATGCCATAAACAAGAGTATCAATTTGTTAAGTCAACAACAGGAGTCACTGTGCACCTACTCCTCATGTAGGATCTCTGTCCTTAGTGTACTGTACATCGAGATTTAATGCTATAACTAGTACTCAAACAGTATTTTTCACTTTATGTTTCTGTGTGGGAGCAAACTGTTGAAATCTTTACTTAATATATGCTAAACTGATCTTCTGTACATAAAGAGAATTGAAAATGAATCTTGATGTGAATGGAAGGGGAGAGGGAGTGGGAAAGGTGAGGGTTGCGGGTGGGAGGGACGTTTTGGGGGGGAAGCCATTGTAATCCATAAGCTGTACTTTGGAAATTTATATTCACTAAATAAAAATTTAAAAAAAAGAATATTTTAAATAGAAAACATGATCAAATTTCAAAACTCAAAGGATACTTTAATAGCATCTTGACATACAAGAAAACAAAATTACTCAAACTAGAAGATAAAAAGAAATTTCTGATGGGCTGATGCTGTTCTATAGTAGGATAAGCCTCCACCTGCAGCACTGATATTCCTTATGGGCTCTGGTTTGGGTCCTGGCCGCTCCTCTTCTGATCCAGCTCTCTGCTAAGGCCTGGGAAAGCAGTAGAAGTTGGCCCAAGTGCTTTGGACTCAGCACCCAAGTTGGAGACCCAGAGGGAGCTCCTTCCTATTGGTTTTGGATCAGTTCAGCTCTGGCCATTGTGGCCCTTTGGGGAGTGAACCAGCAAATGGAGCAGATGAAAGACTTTTCTCTCTATCTCTCCATCTTTCTGTAAGTTTACCCCCATCTGTCTCTGTAAATTTACCTCTCAAATAAATAAATAAAATATTTTAAAAAGAAATTACTGATAAATTGGCAAAATTAGACAAAAATGGAAATACAGAACACTAATTAGTATATTTTAAATAAAAATCATAGTAACCAAAGGTTAAAGCTGAAAGGATACATTTAACAGAATATTGACATACAAGAAAAACAAAATTAGTAAAAATGAACAATAAAAAGAATTACTTATATAGCAGCTGATTAAGGCAAAATGGAAATACTGACTATTTTGTTTTAATATATAAAAAAGAAATAAATGCTATCCTAGAGTTCTTGACCCTTGGAAAAATGTTTTTCTTTTTTTTTCTTTTTTTTTTTTTTGACAGGCAGAGTGGACAGTGAGAGAGAGACAGAGAGAAAGGTCTTCCTTTGCCATTGGTTCACCCTCCAATGGCCGCTGCGGCCGGCGTACCATGCTGATCCGAAGGCAGGAGACAGGTACTTATCCTGGTCTCCCATGCAGGTGCAGGGCCCAAGCACTTGGGCCATCCTCCACTGCCTTCCCGGGCCACAGCAGAGAGCTGGCCTGGAAGAGGGGCAACTGGGACAGAATCCGGTGCCCTGACTGGGACTAGAACCCAGTGTGCTGGCGCCGCAAGGTGGAGGATTAGCCTATTGAGCTGCAGCACCGGCCGGAAAAATGTTTTTCAGGAATGATATTTCAGTCAAACAAAACTATCAGCAGAAGCAGAAATGAATGAATAATCTCATAATTTTAAATTTTGCAGAAAGATATTATAAATTTAAATTTGATTAACACTGTAGATCAAATAGCCATCAAGCATGAAGCAAGACTCCAGGGAGAAATAATCAAGTCACCTTTTATAGCTGGACACATCAGTATAAGTTTTTCAACAGCTCATATGTAAACAACAAGAATACATTAACACAATAAGAAATGTGAACATCTTTAACCCATAAATTTTAAACTTTAGATTAAATGCACAACTTTATAGGAAAATACTACAAAACAAATATAAAAACATAGTTTTATTTGGTTTTATAATTATTACAGATATTGGAATTTAAATTTAAAACATTTCTAGAAGAGAATTCTAAAGCTACATTACTCAGTTCTTCCGGATTATGGGAAGAAAACCAAATAGTGATTTACACAGACTAGCTTTCATTTTGCAGTATGTTCTATATGTTGCAATCCTAAACTCCCACTATTACAGTAGTGTGGGGGGCTCCAACTGAAAAGGAAACAAAGTTGCTAAGCCTTCGCTCAACAAGGCCTCTAAGCTTTTGCTGGAGTTTGCCACACTTCTGCATCTCAGTGACTCAGCGTTTCCAACAATCTAAGATGGCCCCTGGGGGAGGTACCTAGCCTGACAGGAGACTTCCATATTCACAGACAGTATGTGTCCTCGGCTGTGATAGGCCCTTGAGGGCGTGCCCGGCTCGTGTCCCGCCTTACCTTTCAGCTGGTTGGCTCAGATCCCTTGTGCCCTGGACAGCCCCCTTCCTGTGTCTATAAAAGCTCTTCCCCTCCTAATAAAGTGGAGAACCTGGCTGCGCCCTGGGCGTTGACTGATCTCCTGGCTCTGGTGTGGTTCCTTTGCCGCCGACACTCATCATCCTGCTCTGCCCCTGAGCTCCCCAGGCTGGCCCTGCGGAGCTCTATCGGACCTGCTGCCCTGTGATGAGCAGCACAGTAGGAAGAGTTGAGGTTTTAGTGAGGTGATAAGGTCTCAAGTGCAGAGGTATCATGGATTAGATTAATGTCTTGATATAGGATGCTTTAAGAGCTACCTTGATTCTTTCACAACGGGACAGCGTATTAAGAAGAACCTAGCAACAAGCCTTCACTATAAAGGAACCTGCCAAAGCTGGTTGTTGCCATCCCAACTCTAAGAAAAAAGAGCTCTAAGAAATAAATTTCTGTTAGTTTAAGCCTCCCAGTTTATAGCATTTGGCTGTTGCAATCTACATGGACCGAGGCTGTGACAGGTGACTCAAAAGTTTAAACTGTCTACAAGATATAGCACATCTGGGTGGTTATAGACTATAGGTTATTCTGCTTGGTTGTTTTAAAAACAAGGCCTATACTTCATAAAAATAAATGTTACAGGCCAGCACCGCGGCTCACTAGGCTAATCCTCCGCCTGCGGCGCCGGCACACCGGGTTCTAGTGCCGGTCAGGGCGCCGGATTCTGTCCCGGTTGCCCCTCTTCCAGGCCAGCTCTCTGCTATGGCCCGGGAGTGCAGTGGAGGATGGCCCAAGTGCTTGGGCCCTGTACCCCATGGGAGACCAGGAGAAGCACCTGGCTCCTGGCTTCAGATCAGCGTGATGCGCTGGCCACAGCGCGCCAGCCGCGGCGGCCATTGGAGGGTGAACCAACAGCAAAAAGGAAGACCTTTCTCTCTGTCTCTCTCTCTCGCTATCCACTCTGCTTGTCAAAATAAATAAATAAATAAATAATATAAATGTTACTTTGTAACTGGCCCAGTTCAGGCTTCTATACATCTGCTTGCTTTATAATGGCAAAGCCACAAGATAACCCGGGTGGCACCAAGGTCAGTAACACCATGCTAGACCCTGACCAGAACAATTGAATAATTGAATTGTTAAATTTTACAATAAGGTTACAAAGAAACTGGCTGATTGGCTAACTATTTCTGGCTTCTGTATGCCTTCTTTCTGCATGCACAAGCCCAGGCACATAATTAAATGATTGATAAATGTAGGTTTTGCCTTTAAAAACCTCCTTCCACTCCAACTCTGTGCTGTCTTCTCCAGACTTGTTCTCTAAAAAGGCAGCTGCCAGATGGCTAATAAAAACTCCGTTTGACCTCAAAAGTCTCAATGTGTTTTTAATCTGTTCACCCCACAACAAGGAAAATTCTAATGAATCAAAAACACATCAGCCATTGGACTGGTGGTGTGGCATGGTGGGTAAAGCAACAGTGCCAGCATCCCATAAGGGTTATGGTTCAAGTCCTGGTTGTTCCCCTTCCATCCAGCTCTCTGCTATGGCTTGGGAAAGCAGTAGAAGATGGCCCAAGTCCTTGGGTCCCTGAGCTTGTGTGGGAGACCTGGAAAAAGCTCCTGGGCCTGGCTTTGGGTTGGCCTAGCTCTGGCCTTTGCAGCAATTTGGGGAGTGAACCAGTGAATGGAAGATATCTCTCTCTCTCTCTCTCTTTCTCTCTTCTCTCTCTATTTTTCTCTTTCTTCCTCTGCCTCTCTGGAACTCTACTTTTCAAATAAATCTTAGAAACATGCAGCAGCCCTTCTTAACTTATTGTATGAGGCCAACAGAGCCTTGATACCAAATTATGATGAGCAAACAATTATAAGCCACTTTCTATTCTATACATATGTTTCATTTTTATTTATTTTTAGAGATACAGTTATACACAGAGAAAGGGAGAGGCAGAAAAAATGGTTTTCCATCTGTGGGTTCATTCCCAAATGGCTACAACAGCTGGAGGTGAGCCAATCTGTAGCCAGGAGCCAGGAGCTTCTTGGTTTCCTGTGTTGGTGCAGGTGCCCAAGTATTTGAGCCAATCGTCCCTGCTTTCCCAGACTAGAGTGGACAGCTGGATTGGAAGTGGGGCAATCAAGACATAAATTGGCACCAATCTGGGATGCCAGTGCTGCAGGTGGACTCTTAACATACTGTACCACAGTGTTGCCCCAACATTGATTTTTAGAAGTCAAAATGTTAGGAAACTAAATTCTATGATACAACGGTTAATTTTTAATATTTATTTTGAAAGTGAGAGGAACAGAGAGATAGGAAGAGACAGAAAGGTATCTTTCATCCACTGGTTCTCTCCCTATACAGCCACAACAGCCAGGGCTGGACCTGGCTGATGCCCAGAGCCAGAAGCTTCATCTGGATCTTCCACTCATGTGGCAGTGTCCCAAGAACTTGGGCCATCTTCCACCACTTTCCCCAGGCCAGTAGCCCAGAGTTGCATTGCAAGTAGAGCAGCCGGGGCAGGAACTGGTGCTCATATAGAATGCCAGCATCATAAGTACTGGCTTTGTCAAGTATGCCACAATGGTGACTACACAAAGGTTACTTAGTAACAATCAACATGGATATATTAGAAGATGGGTTTAAATATTAACCAACAAAATACTTTACAATTTGTCATTAACCAGTATAAATCATGATATTAATAAAAGGACAAAATCATACAGCCACTTCCATTAACAGAAAAACATGATAAATTTGATATGTATTTATTGTTGAAAAAAAAAGGTCTTTAGTTACTAGAATAGGACAGGGATCCTTAATGTTGTAAAATAACTTTGAAGAAAACTTAATCTAATATTTTATTTTAAATATTTAAAAAATCCTCTCTAAAGCCAAGAATATGACATGGCTACCCATTATCATTATTCTATATTACAATACAGAGCCCTTAACAGAGAAAATATATGGTAAGAAAGTAAAAACAAAGATAGTAAAATTAAAATCATGTGGATATGTCATGACAGTATATGTAGCAAATCTAAAATAATAAGCTAGCAGCCAGCACAGTGGCATAGTAGGTTAATCCTCCACCTGCAGTGCCAGCATCCCATATGGGTGCCGGTTCTAGTCCCAGTTGCTCCTCTTACAATCTAGCTCTCTGCTGCGGCCTGGGAATAAAGTAGAAGATGGCCCAAGTCCTTGGCCCCCTGCACCCGCATGGGAGACCTGGAAGAGGCACCTGGCTCCTGGCTTTGGATCAGAGCAGCTCTGGTTGTTGAGGCCATCTGGGGAGTGAACCAAAGGATGGAAGACCTCTCTCTGTTTCTCCCTCTCACTATCTATAACTCTACCTGTCTAATAAATAAATAAAATTTTTAAAAAATAAAATAATAAGCTAAAATATTTAAGTAAGTTTAGCAGGGACCATGGATATAAACTAATATAAACTCAGTTTTATTTCTATATGCC
Source organism: Oryctolagus cuniculus (assembly GCF_051225735.1). Lineage (NCBI taxonomy): Eukaryota > Metazoa > Chordata > Mammalia > Lagomorpha > Leporidae > Oryctolagus > Oryctolagus cuniculus. The sequence continues at coordinate 113,579,955 of NC_142878.1, forward strand.
TGCAATACAAATGTTATTATTATATTGCCAAATAATGAAGAGAGATTTAGTGGTGTAGTTATGAGACCCATACACTAAATCCAAGTGTCTGGATTCAGATTCCAGCTCCTTTTCCAATTCCAGGTACCTGCTAACATGTGCCTTGGGAGGCAGTGTTGATGGCTCAAGTATACGGGTCCCTGTCACCAATGTGAGAGACCCAAAATGAGTTACAGTCTTCTGAGGTTAGCCTGTTGCAGACAGTTTAGGAGTGAATCAACAGATAGAAGATCTATCTCTGTCTTTCAGATATTTGAAATAATAAATATTGTAAAATTCCTTTTAAAGTAGTACTAAATAGGCTGGCGCCAGGGCTCACTAGGCTAATCCTCCACCTGAAGCACCGGCACCCAGGTTCTAGTCCCGGTTGGGGCACCAGGTACTAGTCCTGGTTGCTCCTCTTCTTCCAGTCCAGCTCTCTGCTGTGGCCCAGGAGGGCAGCGGAGGATGGCCCAGGTGCTTGGGTCCCTGTACCCTCAGGGGAGACTGGGAGGAAACACCTGGCTCCTGGCTTTGGATTGGCACAGCTCTGGCCATTGCGGCCATTTGGGGAGTGAACCAATGGAAGGGAGACCTTTCTCTGTGTCTATCACTGTCTATAACTCTACCTTCAAACAATAAAAAATAAATAAATAAATAGATTTTTAGAAAGTAGTACTAAATATAAGATAGCTAACGAAATCTAACAATGTTTCTACAATATACTCATGCAAACATATTTAATAATTGAGAGAAAATAATGAATATAATAAAATAGAAGAATATGCCTGGTGAATAAATCTCATTTCAATATTAGCAATATGTCAGTAAAGCCCATGTTATACATGCAAAAAAATGCAATTAAAACATTATAATTAAACCCCAGGTTTTCTACAGATTCAATATAGTGCCAATTAAAATCAGAAAAGAAATTTTGGGAAAAAATGGAAAGTTATTTCTACAGTACAAAGGTACAAAATAGCTATGATAACCAGGAAGCAGAAGAAAACTGGTGACCTTATACAACTGCAAGTGATTTCAGATTGAAAGTTGCCGTAGTTAACAGAGAATGCAGTTGGTACTAAAATAGACACATGGACCTAATGTATACAATAGCTCAGAGGTAGAGAAAATGTATATGGTCACTTCCTTTGTAACACTGATGCCACTTACAGCACATAGTGAAAGAAGGATAGTCTTTTTATTAAATAATTATGTATATATGGAAAATTCAACTGGATGTATACATGGAAAAATCAATATTGACTCCTATGTTATACAATATTCAAAAAGCTATTTTAAGGGATTGAATATTTAACTGTGTAAGTTAAAACAAGAAAGGTTCTATACCTACAGCAGCCAGTAACTAAATGTATCTATCTAAATTTAAGCTTAAATTAATTAAAATTATCAGTGTTTGATATAAAATCCCTCCATTTCACTAGCCATATTTCAACATTAAATCTTATTTATGAAAATTTCCAATGTCAGAAAGTTCTATTGAACAGCAATGTTCAAGAAAATTACTTAGTACATCTTGCACAGGGGGCTACAACTTTGTAAAAGATTATACATAATACTAATTTTTTTTAAAAAAAGAAAGTATCAATAAACTGAATTTTATTGAAATTAGGGTTTCTGCTAATTCAAAGACATAATTAAGAAACAAGGAACATTTAAACTACCAAGCAATAACCTCTAGTTTATATTTTTAAGTGAAAAATTCAAAGTGGTATTAACATTTCAATTGTTGCCTATGCAAATTTCTGTATTTTTAGATTGTATGAAAAATAACACAAATATGGAAACAGAAAAATTAGACAACAGGTATGTACAAAAATAATGATGGAAATACTAGAGTTAAGACAAGGATGAAGCAACTGGCTACAGCAGCTGGGATGTTACAAATTACCACTGAGTTTTTAAACTACAATCAGGTGTGCTGGGGGCCCCCATATGTAACATGCTAGATCTTCATAAAACAGAAGTATCCAGACAATTGCATAGGGCACTCTGGAGTGGCTCAGGGTCCCTTGCTCTGTGAAGTGGAACCAAGAGGACTCAGAAGCCATGAAATTGTGAGTGTGTGGGAATGGGTGTCCAGAGATGGAGGAGGTGGAGCTAGCAGAATCTGTCAAGTTCCGTCTGTAGCTATTTTTAAAGAAGTTCTTACGAGTAAAATTAATCTTGTCAAATGTATTTTGTGCATTTATGAGGTAATCGTGTGTGTTGCTCTTTACTATGTTAATGTTTATGTTAATTGATTTACAGATGGTGAGTTATTCTTGCATTTCTAAAAAATCTGATTTGAGCATGTTTTTTAATGTGCTGTTGAATTTGTTCAGCCTTTGTAAAAAATGTGCCATCTGTGTCAGTGAAGCTGGCCTGCAGCTTTCTTCTCTTAGTAATGCCTGCACAGCAGGTGTGGGCTTAACTTACTACCTGGCAGTGTCAGCCCTGTCACTTGGCTTTTGAATCAGAATAGCTGATCTCACAAAATGAATGTGTAATTACATTCTACTATGGATCTTTCAGAAGAATTGCAGAATTGTTACAATTTCTTATTTACATATTTTGTAGAATCCAGTACAGAGTGTACAGGTTCTAGATTTACTTTAATTTTATCATTTGTTTAGTCTCTTACAAGGGTGGTGTTCTGTTCATATTCTCTATTTCTTTCTGACTCAGCTTTGTTAGGTTACATGTTCCTAGAGATACATCCATTTCCTCTAGATTATCAATTTTGTTGGTTTATATTCATTTATAATATTCTCTTATGATCTTTTGTATCCATGTAGCATCAGTTGTGATGTCTCCCTTTTCACTATGATTTTTTTTTCATTTTTCACATGTTTTTCATTGTTATTCTGGATAAGGACTCATTAATTTTATGTTTTTGAAAGAAAGAAACTTTGGAGCAGGTATTGTGTTTAGCAATTAGGATGCCTTTTAAGATGCCTTGATAACATATTGGAGTGTTTAAATTTAGTCCTGGTTGTATTCCTGATTCTAGCTTCCTAGTAATTGTACCCTGTGAAACATCAGGGGACAAATCAATTATTTGGGTCCTTACCACCCACATGGAAGTCCTGGATGAGTTCCACACCAGTTTTTGTCCTGAGTCAGCTCTGGTTTTTAAGGATATTTAGGAAATAAACCAAACTTGGACAATATCTCTGATATCAAACCCTGGTACTTGGATATGGGTTGAAGGCATCATAATTACTGTCTTAACTGCTAAGCTAACCAACTGCTCCCCCTTGATTTCTTAATGAAAACAACTGCATTATGGATAATCTTTTGCAATAAATTTTCTGTATTTAGCAATAAATCCTGAAAATCACCTTATATATCAGTTATTTCCCTTATTTTTTGAAAGGTATAGACAGAGATAGATTATAATATATAATATTTATACTATATTATATATTGTACACATTATATATTGTTATATATGATATTGTGTGTGTATATATATATATGTATACATACACAAAGAAACTCTTTGTATATGTATATATACACACACACATATAGCCACAACAACACAACCAGCTCTATGTCAGACTGAAGTCAGGAGTCAGAAACATGATTCTGCTTTTCTATTTGAGTGGCAGGGTCCCAAATATTTAGGTCATCTTCCACTGCACTCCCAGGCACAGTGGCAGGAAATTGGATCATAAGGAAAGGTTTTGGGGCTTAAATAGGGACTCCAATATTGGATATTGATGGCATACATTGTGACTTAACCCACTGCACCAAAATGCCATCCCCATACCTTTATTCTATATGCTGCTGCACAGTGATTTACTGTGTGTTCCATAGCTATTGAGACACTCTCTTATGTGGGAAGAAATGTATATAAAGCATTATTACCATTTACCAAATTACCTATGCAGGTTTGTTCTGGTTTGTATTACTAGCAATATAAAAGATTGTATATCTATTCACAAATTGGCCAAAAGCATGTTTTGTCATACTTTTAGATTTTCTACAATCTGATAAGTAATTTATTGTTTTAATTTTAATTCATTTACTTATTAGTGATCAGTAGGGGCATATGCTAGCACTCTGATATGGGGTACCAGAATTGCAAGTAATGACTTAACCCACGGTACCAAAATATCAGCCCTAAAAATAGTTCTTAGTTAAGGACAATGTGCTGGGTTATAGGCCAACCAACTTAAAAAGAATCAATGGAGAAAAGCTAGAAGTGTGTGATTCCAGGGCTGTGATATAGTGAGAAAAGCCACTGCCTGCAGTGCTGGCATCCCATGTGTGCAGCCAGTTTCAATCTCAGCTACTCCACTTCTGATCACTCTCTCTGTTGGTGTGCCTGAGAATGTAGTGGAAGATGGTCCACGTCGTTTTATGCCTGCATTCATCCACATGGGAGACCCAGAAAAAGCCCCTAGCTCCTGGTTCCTGGCTTTTGATTGGCCCAACTCTGCCCATTGCAGCCATTTGGGGAGTGGGATAGTGGATGGAAGACATCTCTCTCTCTCTCTCTCTCTCTCTCTCTCCCTCCCTCCCTGCCTCCCTCCCTCTGCCTCTCTGGAACTCTGCCTTTCAAATGAATAAAAAACAAATGTCTTCTTGAGGTCAGAGTGAATCATTCAAAAATGATCTCTGCCTGAATTATTTAATTATAGTTAAATTATAAATTATAATTAATTTTGTTATTAAAGTATAAAACCATATTTGTTTCCATCTGATCTCTTAACTGATGCTTTAAATACAGTTGTCTAAAATATCAAGTATTTAATTGCATTGTTGGACCAGAACAGAAATGTGATCTATTTGCCAATAACAATCTTAGGAAGGAGGCCAGGAGTGAAGATTTATTGTACTAGGGAAAGGACATCAGGTGTTAATGTGAATCTAATGAATACATATAGAAGACAAAATCATGAGTAATAAGACTGACGTGGCCGGCACTGCAGCTCACTAGGCTAATCCTCCGCCTTGCAGTGCCGGCACACTGGGTTCTAATCCCGGTCGGGGCGCCAGATTCTGTCCCGGTTGCCCTTCCTCCAGGCCAGCTCTCTGCTGTGGCCCGGGAGTGCAGTGGAGGATGGCCCAAGTGCTTGGGCCCTGCACCCCATGGGAGACCAGGATAAGTACCTGGCTCCTGCCATCGGATCAGCACAATGTGCTGGCCATAGCACGCCATCTGCAGCGGCCATTGGAGGGTGAACCAACGGCAAAGGAAGACCTTTCTCTCTGTCTCTCTCTCTCACTGTCCACTCTGCCTGTCAAAAAAAAAAAAAAAGACTAACATAACAAACTCTAAACATAATTGCTCTTGTTATGTTTAATATAACATAATGCACAAATAGGCTCAACAATGTATTTTGGGGTTAGTAATATGAATAGAACTATTAAGAATATAGCAATAATAGTGTCAAAGTGGTGAAGAAGAAATAAAGCTACATAGGAGAAAGATTTCCATATGTAAGTATAATTAAGTTTCTATAAAATAAAGAAGATCAGAGAGAAGGGAACTTTTTTTCAGATTTATCTATTTAGTTAGTTATTTAAAAGACTGAGTTACAGAGAGCAGCAGAAAGAGAGAGAGAGAGAGAGAGAGAGGCCTTCCATTTGCTGGACACAATGGCCAGAGCTGGGCCAAATTGAAGATAGGGGCCAGGAGCTTCTTTCAGGTCACACATGTGGGTGCAGGGACCCAAAAACTTGTACCATCTTCCACTGCTTTCCCAGTCTCATTGGCAAGGAGCTTGTTTAGAGGTGGGCAGCTGGGACTTGAACCTGTGCCCATATGGGATGCTGACACAGTGGACAATGCTTTATCCACTAAACCACAGAGCTGGCCCAAAGAAGGGAATATTTTCAAACTTTATTGAATGATGCCAATCTTTCTTTAATATCAAAATTTGACAAAAATTCAAAAGTAAATTTAGATCAACATCTCTTTTGAATATAGATTAGAGAATCTTTAATACAGCTAGCAAATGAAAACAACCAGAATTGTACATTACATGGGATTTACATTCAGGTCATGATTTAAAATCTGAAAATGGAATACACCATATAGATATAAAAATAATTTCAAAAAGATCTATGTCTATCTTAATTGATAAACAAAAATATTTATCAAAATTTAATATCCTTCATAATAAAAAATGTTGTATTCATGACAAATAAAAAGGGCCTTCTGGCCAGCGCTGCAGCTCAATAGGCTAATCCTCTGTCTGCCAGCACACCGGGTTCTAGTCCCAGTCGGGGCGCCAGATTCTGTCCTGGTTGCCCCTCTTCCAGGCCAGCTCTCTGCTATGGCCCGGGAGTGCAATGGAGGATGGCCCAAGTGCTTGGGCCCTGCACCCCATGGGAGACCAGGATAAGTACCTGGCTCCTGCCTTCATATAAGTGTGGTGTACCGGCCACAGCGCGCTGGCCATGGCAGCCATTGGAGGGTGAACCAACGGCAAAAGGAAGACCTTTCTGTCTGTCTCTCTCTCACTATCCACTCTGCCTGTCAAAAAAAAAAAAAAAAAAGCCTTCTTCAATCTGATGAAGGGAACCAAAAACAAAACAAAGAAAACAGAAACAATAACTCCCTCCCCCCAGCCAATATTACCTTTCCATGCTGAAACACTGAGTAGTTATCTTGTATAGTCTGAAATTTGACAAGGATATTTGCCCTCACTACCTCTATTCAACTTTATATTGAAAGTACTATCCAACACAATAGAGCAAGAAAATGAAAGACATTCAGATTGGGAAATATCTCCTAAAACTATGTGTTATAATTTTCAGTGAGGATACAAAAATGAATTTCATCTCCATACATTAGCAATGAAATTTCTGAAAAATGGAATTAAAACAACTGGATTTAATAGAACACCAAATGAGTTATATTAGGAATTAAAAGTACAAGAAAAATAATGAAAACTACAAGATATTTCTGGGAAAATGTTAATGAAGACCTAAGTTAATAAATAATGAAGACCATGTTTATGGATTTACACACTTAACATTGTTAAGATGATATTAATCTGCAGACTCAATACAGTATCCTTAAAATTTCAGTTAAGATTTTTACATAAATTGGCAAAGTAATCCAAGAACAACCAAAACAACCTTAAAAAAATAAATTTGATTTGAAAACAGACTACATAAATGAAGTAAGCAACAGAGTATATTGCTGGCATAGGACAGACTTAAATCTGAATCCTTATCTGAATATTTTTGTTCTACTGCTTTCCCAGGCCATAGCAGGGAGCTGGATCAGAAATGGAGCAGCAGGGACTCAAACCAGCACCTATATGGGATGCCAACCCTGGAGGCAGTGGCTTTATCTGCTACACCACAGCGCTGGCCTCTGATAGTCATTTTTATACAGGATTGGCTACTGCAGCAGAATATGACCCTTGTGTTTCTACATTGATTTTTATGTATCAGGGGCATTGTTGTTTCCATTGCTTTTAGAGAATGTATTTTGCTGACTGAAGGCTTTTCCTGGAGATGTGTCTCTAAGTATTGATTTGGTACACTGTTTTAGTTTTAGTTCTGGGTAGATTTTGTGGTATAATCTTCTTATGCCTTTATTTGCTACAGTTGATTGTAGTTATAATAGTATTCTTGGTTGCTTCTCTCAGTGCTGTCACTAAGATCCGTGTTACATAGATGCCATACTGTCTCATGAGGGAGAGACTGGTGTGAAGAATGTCTAAGGTGTTGGTGGCAGGCCTTGCTTGTGCTGTGTTGTGCCTGGCAGAGTACAGAAAGCGGGTCATAGAACCCAGCAAACTGTAGTGATAAGCTGTGTTAGTCATGATCTGGAGAGCCAAACTTTCAAGTCCCAGATAACAAGGAATTGAAGGCACAGAAGGCATAATCCAGGGCAACAAGGGCATGCAGTGGGTAACTGAATGTGAATATGAGTTCTCTGCATAAGCCAGAGAACTCAATCACTACATGAGAGGCAGGGCTACAAAGTGACACCCAAGATAGGCATGGTGCAGCATTCCGGTCTACTACCAATTGAGAGGCTGCTGGAGGTAATACATGTGGAGCTTATTCCCCAGCCCCTGACCATACCAATAGGAATAGGCTGCTTCACTGTTCAGAGTAAGCACCCAGCTGTGCACACCATTCATGGCACTGAAAATTCCCTATTTCACACTGAAATCTTGCCACCGGATCAGACTTCAGTGTGCAGAGAGCTATGAGGATCCATATTCAGGCTGAGCAGTTACATGAGAACCCTGATCGAATTCCTGGTTTTAGCAAGAACATGAAGTGGCCATGGGAAGGAAGCAGTGGAAGGAGATGGAGCCCAGGTCTGAGGGAGCAGGTTTCTCTACTTCCAGAATCTCAGAGCCTTCCTTTCTTAGATATTCTGCCCCACACTGTCTGACACACTGCATATCACTGTATAGGTTAGTGTGCTGGAATCACTGTTGCTCTGTTGGTCACAGTTGGACATGTTGGGCTCAGTTGACCTTGCTAGAATAGAGGAATGACCTTGGAGGCCATAGGAAGGGGATAGGGGAGGGATGCTTTCTTCCAGCACAGCATGGATAATAACAGTGACTCCTCTCAAGGTGGTGCCTCAATAATACTGCCTGGCTTTGAGAGCTGGGGGAAGGGCCAATGAAAATTCCTTCTCTGAAATAAAGGAGCTGTGAGTTTTTCAGGAGGCCTTCATTACCTAACTACCTGTCTACAGTGACTGGATTTTAATCTAGGGAGGGTTGCCCATGTCAGGGATTCACACAAATGAGTTCCACTTATCTTGTCCCAATCATCCTTTCCCCCTGCAACTGGGACTCCCCAGTCCCATGGCCAGGGGCTACAGACACTGCAGTTTCACTTTGTTCTCTTCCTGTTCTTTCTGTTGTGCTGTGACAATTCTCAGTCTTACTGTATTTCCATAGTTTTATTACTATATTTAGGTGATTTTCCTCAGGAATTCATCTATTCAAACAGCTGCTTTGGAGTTTCTTCACTGGATGAAGAGGTAGACATTAGTTTTCTCTATATAATTATCTTGAATCCTCCATCAGTGTTAGGATGCTGATGTGCACGCTCAAGACAAAGAATTAGACACATAGGCAGAGGACTTAGTCAAAAGGTCCTTTTGCCTACAACCCTACAGATTCAGTTTTAATGAGAGACCTGCATGGGCTTCTGCTAAAAAATGGTCCCATTGGGCAAACTCATCCATAAATAATTATAAATAAGTACACAACTTATAGATATGCATATATTTGTATATGCTGGTAAATTGATATAATTGGAGGTACCATAAATTTATACATACATTATAAATATGCAGAGAAGTCCATGAAATATATAAATTTATTCAAACACATGTTTCTGAATCAGGGATATGAGGTTATTCATACCATGTAAGACAACCATAAGGGAAGTATATTATGTATAGGTACATATGGATAAATACACATGTCTTACTTTCAAATAAATCTTATGGATATAAATAGCTTTTAAATCTCCAAAATAGAACTATGTAGTTAATGTGTATCTAGATATATAAAATATCTGTAAAATATAAATATAGCCCAAGGAAACATGCAAAACCTGACACAAACACATAGATTTTTTCAGACAGAAACCATCAAGTCTCTACAGGAAACTGTGCTCTTCTGGAAACTGTGGATGAAGAACATCAAATTGAGAAGTTTCTGTACTGCAAAAGAAACAGGAAAGTGTAGAGGCAACCAACAGAAAGGGAAAAAATATTTGTAAACTATGCAACAGATAAAAGATTAATAACCAGAACCTACAAAGAGATCAAGAAACTCCACAACAACAAAACAAACAACCCACTTAAGAGATGGGCCAAGGACCTCAATAGACATTTTTCAAAAGAGGAAATCCAAATGGCCAACAGCCACACACAAAAAAAATGTTCAGAACCCTTAGTTTTTAAGGGAGTTCAAGGGAGGAATGTCAGTCTTCTGTAACTTTAAGCTGTGTCAGTTTTTGGTCTCTGCCTAAGCCTGGAATTAAAATTTCTTGTTAATTCATTGACAAATTTCATTTGAGGAGCTAGAGGTTTGCCACTAGTCATTAACAATGGATAGAATTCTCACATTACCATCACTCTACATTAAAATGTTGAATTCTGGAAGAAGCATATTTCACCATTAGGAAAAGTGCAATTGGGCAAAAGTAGATCAAGGGTAAGAACACTGTAAGAGAAGGCAGATCATTTTCACAAATTCCCAGATGGTGGAAGTGAAGGGTGCTCCCTTATCAAGATTGTGGAACTATCTGGTTTGATCATAAATCCTTCTGATATGTGTTTGTATGATCTCACTGCTATTATTGCTAGTGCAGCAGGTTTATTAGTCACTGTATATATTCGGCTTTGTCATAGGTAACTCCCTACCAGCAGGTATTCTAGAGTTAATCAGTTGTCAATTACCCTTTTAGCAAGTGAATATAAAAAACTACGAAACTTCTGTGGGTATTGGAAATGCGTGGGTTAAGTAGTTCAAAGCAATGGGTAAGTTTTTAACAGCAACTTCCTGTTACATATTAAGATTTTTTTCACATTATGGTAGAAAGGTTTTTCCTGTCAATAGATATTTCCCAAAGAAAGTAGAAGTAGGAAAAGAATATCAGCTGGAATGTGCAGCAGCCTAGTCTCTATTAAGGGAGAAGTGTATGTCAAAAGCAAGAACTATTTTTATCTTTCAGCTGTTTAAAGATAAATTTGAGTTGCTCAATTGACTCACAAAGTAGGCAGAATTATCCTATGGCTGGGTCTGAAAACTAGGGTGCATAGAGTTATAATTCTTTATAGGTGTGTAAAAGCAAAACTCCCTGTAATTTAGCTGCATTAAGATACTAAATTCAGGCTGCAATTGTTCAAAGGAAAATCATTCATTCCAAATTTTTTAAAGATTTATTTTTATTTATTTGAAAGGCAGAGTTACAGAGAGAGGTGGAGACTGAGAGAGAAAGAAGTCCTCCATCCACTGGTTCACTCCCCAAATGACCACAAAAGCCAGAGCTGAGCTGATCCCAAGCCAGGATTGTTCCCACAATACTTAGAAAGTCTCACTGGAAATAAATGTCTTCATTTACATCATGACTTTAAGCCACATTGTGTGTACTTTTACAATGTGATTTATGGTGGCAGGTACTTGTTCTTGTGGTACCTGCTCACTCTGAATAATCTGCAGAAAAAGACAACAATAAATGGCTCCTCATTCACTTCTATGAGACAAAATGTTAAAAAGGATGCTAATACAGATTCAAATGAGGTTCACTGACTCTCAACCTCCTGTGTGCATCACCAAGGATTGTGATTGGGGAGAACTAGGTAACAAAAGAGCCAGTTCACTAAGGGAAAACAACTAGAATGTCAAGCTAGATAGATCAGTCTTTGCGAAATGCAGCTCACTATTTAACTCTTTTTGTGGATTCTTTTCAGTAATAAACTGGAATGTGAGTTTGAAGTCTTTTCTGAATTAATACCTGAACCTGAGAGGCATGTTAAGAATATGAGGATATCCTTAATATCAGAATAATCAAAACTTTGGGAGTACCCAAATTTTACAAAGCAAAAGAAAATAAGAGGCTGGCATCTGGCTCACTAGGCTAATCCTCCATTTGTGGAGCCGGTACCCCGGGTACTAGTCCCGGTCGGGGCACCAGATTCTGTCCCGGTTGCTCCTCTTCCAGTCCAGCTTTCTGCTGTGGCCCGGGAATTCAGTGGAGGATGGCCCAAGTGCTTGGGCCCTGTACCCGCATGGAAAACCAGCAGCAAGCACCTGGATCCTGGCTTCAGATTGGCACAGCGCGCTGGCCGCAGCACACCGGCTGTAGCAGCCATTTGGGGGGTGAACCAACGGAAAAGGAAGACCTTTCTCTCTGTCTATCTCCCTCTCTCTCACTGTCTAACTCTTCCTGTCAAAAGAAAAAAAAAGAAAAGATGTAAAAAGTTACAAGACATAAATTTAGAGATTCAAGATTCTCAATAAACCCCTAATCAGCATGTCAGGATACATAGCTAGTGTGGGGAGCAACTCGGACTAGACTAAGTTACTAGAATTAAGACTTATTCTATGCATCTGCTCTCCCACAATATGGCGCTGGGAGAGGAGTAAACAACTTCTACACAGCTGCCTCTCGCCAATTTGACTGATGAGCTGCAGGAGCTGATCTTGCTCCTGATTGGAGGAGAGCAGCGTGCTCAGCATGTGGGTAGCAGAGTTGGGATTGGTGGAAGAGGACTATAAAGGAGGAGAGAGACAACATGCACCAGGAACATCCTGATAACATCTGAGCAGCCCCCGAGAGAGCCAGCCGGCAGTGTGCCACTCCCCCGCAGAAGTGGGGAAAGTGGCAGGGGGAGCCACCCCTCCATGGAGGTGGAGGGATCTGCAGCCAACCCGGGAAGGACCAGAGCAAACCCAGGAAGGTCCGAGCAGACAAAAGAACAGCGCAGGGTCCTGTGTTGTTCCTCTGCGAATGGGGGAGCGACAAGATAGAAAACTACTCTAGGCAAATAACAAACTGAAGGGATCCAAATGCAAAAAAAAAAAAGAACTTAAATAGTGAAAGACCCAATAGCTTATGACATATGAGGTCAAAACCATATACATTTGATGGCTGGCTTGTCCACAGAAACAATGGGAATACATATTCAATGTAGTGAAAGAGAGCATCCTGTGGGTACTATTACAAAATATTACATGAACAGGTGCAGGGATTTTGAGTACATTGGATCAAGCTATTACTTGGTATGCTCACATCCATTATCAAGGTGCTTGCCTATGCATCAATTTTACTTTCGTATCAATGCTGTCTCCAAAAGGCCATACATCATGGCTCAAGTACCTGGGTCCTAGTTTGGAGATCCAGATTGAAGTCCAGTCTCCTGAATTTACCCTGTTCTTGCTCCATCAATTACAAGTATGTGTGGAATGAACCAGCATTTTAAAGATTTCTTTGTTATGTAGAATTTCAAATAAATAAATATTAATATATGATTCAGGTAAAAGACATTTTCAGAACAATAAAATAGCTTCATAATCATTGCAGACTTAAGCTATAGAATGATCAAATAACTCCTCCAGGCTGAAGGAAAATGATGCAAGATTAGCCGGCACTGTGGCTCAATAGGCTAATCCTCCGCCTTGCGGTGCCTGCACACCGGGTTCTAGTCCTGGTTGGGACGCCGGATTCTGTCCCGGTTGCCCCTCTTCCAGGCCAGCTCTCTGCCATGGCCCGGGAGTGCAGTGGAGGATGGCCCAGGTCCTTGGGCCCTGCACCCGCATGGGAGACCAGGAGAAGCACCTGGCTCCTGGCTTCGGATCAGCGTGATGTGCCAGCCACCAGTGGAGGGTGAACCAACAGCAAAAGGAAGACCTTTCTCTCTGTCTGTCTCTCTCTCACTGTCCACTCTGCCTGTCAAAAATGTACAATAAAAAAAGAAAATGATGCAAGATTAATATTTGGAATTGCATGGTGGGGAACCTCTTTTATGTGAGAGCCATTTGGATTTATAACATTTGCAGGGAATATAATGGTATCAAATTAAAAATTAACCTGATATAGATTTACTGCATTAAATTTTCATTGGCAAGTCCAGACAAATGACTGTCAGATGTCCTCCATTCCTGATTTACAGGAAAGGATTGTGATCATTAAAAAGGGTAATCATGTGTGTAGGATAATATAAAGAACTTCAAGCATTCTTCTTCTATTATTTTATTCAAGGTATATGAATATTTGAAGCAAGATTTATAACACGATGTGAAACATTCATATATTGGGTCATTATTTGAAAAAAGGGATAAAAATAGTACGGTGTATAGTAGTCATTAATAGAACTATTCAATTGAAATATCCCAATAATGTATATGAAACAGTGCCATGTGTTATTCATATTGTAAATGCAAACATCAATAAGTAACAAATTCAAGTACATAATTATTTGTAAATCAAAGGAAACTAATGCAAAAATGCAGTGCATTTGTTTGCCAAAGATGCTATAACACAATGCCATAGATAGGGCATTTTAAACAGATACTTATTTTCTTGTAATTCCGCAGAATGCAAGTTCAAGAACTAATTCCAGGTTTAGCTTTTTCTGTGGCATTTTTTTTTCTGTTCTAGGATGGTAAACTTCTCACCATGTCCTCACATGGCCTTTTCTTCCTGTGCTCCCATCCCTGTGTTGCTCTTAAAGATATCACTAGAATTGAATTGGAACCCACATATAGGGCCTCAATTAAACTTAATTACTCATTTTAGGGTTCTATCCCAAATACAGGCATTTGGGGTTTACTGTCCTCATATGGATTTGGGGGAGAACACATTTAGTCTATGACATTGAGTTAAGCAGCCTATAGAAGAACCACTATGACATATTTAAAATATTTTATGGGGATACACTTTTACCATAGCACTTAGGGAATTAGTTAAGATCCCTGTGTACTATACTGAAGTACCTAAATTTGATTCCCATCTCTGACTCGACACAAGCTTCCTGCATGCACTGGTAGGCAGTGGTGATGGTTTAAGAAACCAGGATTCAGGCACCTATGAGGAAGTCTTGGAATGAACTACCAGCCTTTGGCTCCAGTCAGTCCAGACCCATCAATTGTCCACATTTGGAAAGTAAACCAATTGAGGGAGACTTTATTTGTATCCCAATGAATAAATAATATAATTGGTTAATGATCATTAAAAATATTTCATGAAACAAAACTAAGGTAATAAATGAGAAACAGAGGAACAAAAAATAAGTCATCAAATGACAGAAATTATTTCAATTATATTAATAATTAGCTCAGAATTTAATGGACTAAAATTAAGGCAGTAGTTGTCAAATTTGATTAAAGGACCAGAAGGTTTCTGTATGCTTTCTGAAAGTGGCACATTTAAAAAGTAAGACAAAAACAAACTGAAAGTGAAAAGATGGGAAAAGATACCCATGTAGAGTTGGCTACACAGCTTAGATTATACATCAGATTCATATAATCAGTGTTAATGAACCTAAAAACAAAGGCTCAAAGGACAAGAAACAAAGTCCATAGAACTAAATGGGAACTAAAAAAGTTACAAATAGTGTAAGACAATTTATATTCATTTTATAGTAATTAATAAAACAAATTGATAGCGATCAATTATAAACATAAATGATGGTATAATTAACTAATCCTTGTACATCACTCTATAGAACCCAGATAGAACACACGCTAAGCCATAAATCAATACTAAAACCATGAGGTTGGTACTTTTGCACAGTGAGTGAAACCACTATATGTATCACCAGCATCCCATACAGACACAGGTTCATGCATCAGGTGTCCACTTTGATCCAGCTCTCTGCTAATGGCCTGTGAAAAGCTGAAGAAGGTGGCACAACTGCTTCAGCCTCTGATAGCCACATGGAGAAATGAAAAACACCTGGCTCCTAGCTTCAGATTGGCACAGCCTTGGTCAGTGAAGCGATTTGGGAAGTCAACCAGTGGTTGGGAGTACTCTATCCCTCTCTCTATGTAATAAATAAATAAATCTATTTAAAGAATATTTCAAGAGATAACATGAAAGCCACAATATTTTTGAAAAAGATTAAAGCCATAAAGTAATCTCTTTGACAAATTTAGAAATCATTTTTAAAAGAAACAAAAATAGTCTTCAATATTTAAAAATGAGGTAATTATATTCTTAAATAATCTGTGAGAGAAAAAATAACAAGAAAAATTATAGAATAAATTCAACAAATTGTACCATAATGGTATTTTAGATAGAGGTATAGTCTTCAAAGCTTCTCTCCAATCCAACCTTTGAGATAGGATCTACGGCACTTTTGATATGAGCTGGCCCTAGGAACTTTTCCCAGAGAACTTAGCATTGTTAGGAACAATAAAAAAGTCACAGAGTCAAAGGATAGTTCAGTCACCATACACCCTAAATTTAATGTGCATTGGTTTCTAAATAAATAACAGTTCATATTTTATGGTATAAAGATATACTTATGAATTTAAAATAACATGGGCAACAAATGTTAAGAGAAACTATAAAATTGAAAATTTTTCTATATGAAAGACTCACAAAAGAGTGAAAAGGACACCAATTTGATGGAAAAATATTTGGAAATTGTATTGCCCAGATTACTATTAGCAATATATGCTACATAAGAAAATCCTGCAAATAAAAAGTAGTAAATACTGATTCTAAAATGAAGAAAGAAATAGACATTTCTACAAAGAATATATCCAAATGGCTAATACCACACAAGATTCTCAACATTACTTATCATTTGGTGAATGCAAATGACAGAGTGTAATACCATTTCATATCCATTGCAATGTCCATTATAAAAAAAAGTTCACACAATTTAGAGAAAGAGAAATTATCATGAATTACTCTTGTGATTACTCTTGCATTTGTTAAACAATGTGAATAATATGGCTAACAGCACTTAAGGCCTGCAGAAGCCGTTCATCTTCTCAGAAAGCTTAGAGACAGTGTTGGGCATCACAAAGAAGGAAACAGGGAATATGGGATTGCTCCAATAGTCTCTGACTTCTTTTAAAGGCATCAGAATCTAAGCAATCCTGAGGAATCCAACCTGATGACTTCATCTAATCCTACTCACCTCCCAAAGGATCTAAATCTGAACACCATTGTAAGATTAAATTTCCACCTTCTTAATGCCTCAAATAGGGAATTGTTCCCAACAAATCATATGCAAAACATATCAACACACTATGAATTTTTAGAAAACTTTACTAAAAAATCTTGAAGTACAGACTAACTGTGAAGGAATACTGCTACATAAAATATGCCATTACATAGTGACAAATATTCGTGATTTACTTTATATGAGGTTAACAGATGAGACATATTCATAGAGTTATAAAATAACAAAGTGACTGGAGGGGGACAGAGATTTAATGTTTTGAGGCACACAAAGTTTTACCTGGGGAAAATAAAAAAAAATATTTAGATGGATGGTGTTGATTAAAGCAAAAGAATGTACTAAATAATCACAAAATGTACACTTTAAAATAACCACAAAATGTACATTTTAAAATGTCAAATGGTATGTTATACATTTTATCATATAAAATATTTGATTTTAACAAACTACAAACCAGAGTGCTCATCCATAATCTTTTGCTATGATAGATGCATGCAGGGACATAGAAATTCCATCAGCTTATTTACTCTCCAAATGCCTACAAACAGCCAAGGTTGGGCCAGCTTTATTCTAGATGCCTAAAATTCAATCTGGGTCTCTTGGGTTGTTGACCGAGACTCAAAAAATGAGTTATCAACTACTGTCTCCTAGAGTCTGCATTAGCAGAAAGCTGGAATTGGAAGCAGATTTAGGACTTAAACACACACAATCTATTTGGAATTCAGGTGATGTCAGAGGCATAATTTTCAAAATTATTATTGTTTTCATTTTGACTAAGAGGCAGAGAGAAAATCTTCCACCTTCCAATTCATTATCCAAAAACCATTTCATCCAAAATTAGGCAAGTATACTTCAACTTGATTCAGTCACCCATTTGGGAGGTAGGGATTCAAATATTTTAGCCATCATGTGCTGCCTCCCAGAATGCACATTAGCAGGAAGTGGAGGAAAATGAGAGTAGTGGGGATCAAATCAAGAACTCTGATATGGTATGTGGGCATCCCAACTGACAACTTAAGCTCTTGTGACACAGACTCACCACTGAAGAGGCATCTTAGTCATCAGGACAATGTTCAACACAAATAAAATTTATCAGAATCGTGTTCTATGTATCCTTTATTTATGAATCTTTCTTTGACTCTGGTTCACATGGACCTCCTAAATACTGACTGCTTTTGTCCACTGACTCCTAGGCCTGTCACTCCATCTCAGGAAGAAATAAAAGCTCAGCGCTGAGCTAATATATATTATCAGATGTTTGTCAAAAGTGACATTTCTCATTTTTAAAATGAAAATTATATTAATTACATTCTGTTTTACAAATATCAAGAGAACAGATTTAATGTAGTTTGTAGACAATTCTATGAATACAATGATACGTATGTTTTCTTACTCTTCATACAGGTTTCAGATATTACAATAAATATTTAACAGCAAAAAAAAAAAAACAAAGTAGCAGGATTTGAAACCAGATGAATTTAGACATGAGAAAGTAGAAGGAAACTAGAGAAAACCCCGTTTTGATGGTTTAGCAAAATCTAGCTCATAGCTTATACATGTAAATTCAGAAATTAATCATATGGCTTTCATTTTAGAGGTGTGCAGCCTGAAATGCAAATTGGATAGCTATACAGAAGTATTCAACATGGAATAACAACTATTTTCAGAAGGCCGTGGGAGAGGCTACCTTGGAGGGAATTACGGGTATCATAACCCATAGGGTCAGATCTGTAAAGAAGAACTATAGGATGGGATAAATGGGAGAATGTATGGAATATTTGGATGGGTTATGTTAAGAAGAAAGTAGAATAATACAAGAAGAATGACAAGAAATCATCATGGAACTCATGATAGAAATTTTCAGAACAGGTACAGTAGTTGAGAAAAAAAATAGAAGGCAGGCATTTAAGTTTAAAACCAGTTAAAATACTGTATTTCTGCTTCAAAGTACCTAATTTGACCCCTGGCTTTCATTCCTGATTCCAGGCTTTTGGTGATACAGATGTGAGGTATTCATGATGATTCAAGTAATTGGGCTTTTCCACTCATTTTGGAATATAGAACTATAGATAGGCCTGCCTCTTAGCTTCAGACTTGTGTCTGCCTGGGCTACTGTAGGTATTTGGGAGGAATGAATCAGTTTATAAGTAATTTTATTCTTTTATGTTTCCTTTTTTAAGATTTATTTCATTTATTTAGAAAGGCAGTCTTGAGAGAGAGAGTGGGGGAACAGAAGAAAGAAAGAAAGAAAGAAAGAAAGAAAGAAAGAAAGAAAGAAAGAAAGAAAGAAAGAAAGAAAGAAAGAGGAAGGAAGGAAGGAAGGAAGGAAGGAAGGAAGGAAGGAAGAAGGAGGAAGGAGGAAGGAAGGAAGGAAGGAAGGAAGAAGGAGGAAGGAGGAAGGAAGGAAGGAAGGAAGGAAGGAAGGAAGGAAGGAAGGAAGGAAGGAAGGAAGGAAGGAAGGAAGGAAGAAAGAAAGAAAGAAAGAAAGAAAGAAAGAAAGAAAAAAAGAAAGAAAGAAAGAAAGAAAGAAAGAAAGAAAGAAAGAAAGAAAGAAAGAAAGAAAGAAAGAAAGAAAGAAAGAAAAATCTTTTATCCGATGGTAACTCCTCAGATAGCCTCAATTGTCAGGGCTGGGTCACACTGAAGTCAGGAGCAAGGAGCATCATCATAGTATCCTAAGTGGGGTCAGTGACCCAAACACTTGGGACATCTTCTTCTGCTTCCCAAGGTGCATTAGCAGGGATTTGAATTTGAAGTGAAGCAGACAGATCTTGAACCGGCCTAAATGTGGAATGTCAGCATTGTAGGTAGTGGGTTAAACAGTTATGCCACAATGCTGTCCCTGCTTTTGTCTTTCTTAGCCTACCTCGATTTCTCTGTGTTTTTCTGTCAAATATAGAATTTATTTTTATTTGGAAAACTATTCATGTATGGAAAAACTAGAAAATAATTTTGTCATTGACTATACTTTATATTATTAATGAATAATTTAATTGAAACTACTTTGAGTAGCATAAAGTGAAAATAAACAATGCACTGATTTGCTGTATGATGTAACTTTGGAAAGTCTGCAAGACAACATGAATGTATAGACAGGCTGAGAGAAATGTGTGCAGAGCTGTTTAAGGACCTGCCATGGGAGCCGGCTTTGTGGCTTAACAGGTTAAGCCAACTGCAATCTCATATGGATCATGGTTTGAGTCCCAGCAATCCAGCAACTCCATTTCCAATCCAAATTTCTGCTAATTGCCAGGGATTGCAAGGGAAGATGGCCCAAAGCCTTGAGTGGGAGACCTAGATGAACCTCCTTGCTCAACCCTGGCAATGTGAGTACTTGGGGAGTGAACCAGATGATAGAAGATTCTCATATTCATTCTCTCTCACCTTCCTTTATCTTTGTGACTCTGACTTGAAAATAAACCAAATAACCCTATTTTAAAAAGCAACAAAAATAAAACAAGAACCTGTAGCAGATTCTGTTCTCTACATGTTCCTGGTCCTGCCCATGAATCCCATTCAGCCTCCAAAATGTTATTAGGACCCACACTATTGTATCAATTCACACACAAAAAAAATTCAGTAACTTGTTTTTTAGCACTAGTCAACACTTTCCACTGCAAAAATCTATGTTTATGGGGCCGGCGCTGTGGCTCAGTGGGTTAAACCCTGGCCTGAAGTGCCGGCATCCCATATGGGCACCAGGTTCTGGTCCTGGCTGCTCCTCTTCTAATCAGGCTCTCTGCTATGGCCTGGGATAGCAGTAGAAGATGGTCCAAGTCCTTGGGCCCCTGTACCCATGTGGGAGACCAGGAAGAAGTTCCTGGTTTCTGGCTTTGGATCGGCCCAGTTCTGGCCATTGCGGCCATCTGAGGAGTGAACGAGTGGATGGAAGCCCTCTCTCTCTCTGTCTCTACCTCTCTCTGTAACTCAGTCTTTCAAATAAATGAAAAATAAATCTTTAAAAAAAATACTGTGTTTATTTCCAAGTTGGTACTAAACCCAATGCACAGTATCATATATAGGACCAATAAAGACAATTTCAAGTTTCATATCCCACAATGATTTAGAAGACTCTATGTTCCAATCTGACTCATGTAACAAATACATCAATGTTAAAGCATCACAAAGACTGGAAACAAATTTGCTATAAGTTTTGATAAATCTAATGTCTTATAATCATGGCAATTTTACCCTATCATGTATTTATTTCTCCATTTTAATAAAAAACCTGATAAAGCTGCTATATCACAATGCAAAACAAACAGACATGAACAACTTAATAGAGAACATTGGGGAAACCCTGAAAGACATTGGCAAAAGCATTTGGTTCTCTCATACAGATGATGTTCTTGGCTCCTGACATTGGCCTGCCCAAGCCTAGGCCACTGGAGTCATTATGGGTGTAAATTGGTGACTAGAGAGCTTTGTGTCTTTCCTGCTCTCTCATTGTCACTCTGGCTTTTAAATTAGTAAGTATTCAAAAATAATTTTATAAACTCTATTTCAGTGAAGGCCCATTTAGCTACTCAAACTGTGATGCCAAATTTTTTTTTCTAGGAGACATTAATTAATTAATGCTTACATAATCTGAGAAGTAATTATATTTCTAATTGTCACATAATAATGGCATATTAGTTAAAAAGAATTAAACTCGGTCAAATATCTCCCATAAATGGCCCAACTTATTATTTATGTGACTTGGAGGCTTTGAAGATACTAAGAATATGTTATAATACACATTTTTTAATTTTTTAATTTTTATTTTATTTATTTGAAAGATAGATTTAGACAGTGAGAGAGAGATGGAGAGAAAGGTCTTCCTTCTGTTGGTTCACTGCCCAAATGGCCACTACAGCCAGCGCACTGCACAAATCCAAAGCAAGGAGCCAGGTGCTTCTTCCTGGTCTCCCATGTGGATGCAGGGGCCCAAGGACTTGGGCCATCCTCCACTGCCTTCCTGGGCTACAGCAGAGAGCTGGACTGGAAGAGGAGCAACCAGGACTAGAACCCGGCACCCATATGGGTATATGGCACTGCAGGCAGAGGATTAACCAAGTGAATCAGGCCACTGGCCCCAATACACATTTATTTTAAATCCTGTAATGCTCACTCCCATGTTCACTAAAATGGTAATATTGCATGTGTTGAGAAGATATATCTGATGATAAGTTTGAAGATATTTGAAATATTATATATGTTTTTAAAGAGCAGAAAATGAACAGTTTTTCATTATGTGGAAAATAGAGGATAATTTTGAGAAAATAAGAAACATTAATTAAAAATTATGTTCCATTATTGTTGGATATATACTTTTGGAGTGCATCTTTCCTAAGTACTAGTTTTGAGGTACACTACTTTAAAATATTCAATGTATTTGATCAACATTCCCATATTGGCTGTTCTGTAGGATTACAAAATACAGTTATCATATTGCTTTACTTCTTATACTTCAGTGTTCATATATTAGAAACTACTAATTGGATAACAAACACATTCATCATATCATTCTTCGCTTACATGTTGCCATTAGCCAATTCACCACCTATGTATTGTTATGTTGATTTTATCTATATACACCCATCATTTTCATGATAGTGTGTGTATGTGTATATGGCCCAAAGCAGCTCTCCCTAAAATTTATTTCATAAATTTCTAACCATCCATGTGATCCTATTTGCAGAAAGACCTCTAAGTATGTAAATAACATCAAATGATATTATAATTGTGAAGCCCTGATTCAAACTGAACTATGATCCTATAAAAAGGAATATACATGGACAGAGAAAATCTCATGTAAGGATACAGCAAGGTGGTGGCAGTGTGATAGTTAGAGAGGCTTCAGGAGAAACTGCACTTGCTATTACCTTGCACTTAAATTTTCATTCTCTAGAACTACAAGAAAAAAGTTGCTTTGATTCAAAAAACACATTCTACAGTATTGGGTTGTGGCAACCAGAGCATAGTAATATCCTCTTGTCTCTGCGTACATTTTTGGCAGCCAACTAGTATGCAAGTATTGTTATCAGAAATACAGAAATTTAAACTGTGGTTTCATGTGGCCAAACATCTAAACAGAAAGATAACAAATAAGAAACCTAAGTATCCATCTTGAGGATCCTAGAAAACAAGAAACCAAATATAAGAGGAAATGAACAATAAAGATCAGAGCAGAAATAAAAGGAATGTTAATATTAAAGATAAGTGAATTAAAGTTCTGACTTTTAATAGAAGAACAGATCTTAGCTAGGTTTTAAAAAGTGGATTCAAGTAAATAAAATAAAAAAGGAGACACTGCAATTGATATCACAGATATAGAATGGATCACTAAAGAATAGTAACAGCAACTGTGAATTATAAAATTGAAAAAAAAATGTTTATTTTGTGGATACATATAACCTACCAAACCTGAGGCAGGAATATAAAAAATACCTGAATAGACCAATAGTGAGTAACAACATTAAATCAAGAATAACGTGTGTAGAAGATACTTCCTAAATGTTCTCAGGGGAGCACACTCCCCTGGAATAGGTCATGGCTGCAGTTCTGTCTTTGCCTGTGTAGGCTGGGTGAGAGCACACCCTTCCTATAGAATGTGATGGCAGAAGGCAGCAGGGTGGGTAATCTGTAACTAATGGTAAATACTGGCTTCAGGAGCTCAAGATTCTGGATACTGGTACTGCATGACTGCTGTCCTTCATCTCAGAACATAGGTTTTGGCTTTTCCTGTTCATATGGTGTACTTGGGTTAGTGTATTGCTGTGCCTATGTGCTTGGTAGCTTGTTGAATTGCTTGTAGCCTCTAATAAAATGTGCTGGCTGAGAGCTGTCCTGTGGCACACTCTTCTGATAGAGGCTCCTGTGTTCAATTTCTTCAGTTTGAAAAACCTCATAAAAGTGTTCAAATGAAAGTTCAGCACTAAATATCTTCAATACTAAAATCTATGAAATTTAAAAAAAATCCATGTTTTCTAAAACTATTTGAAAAATTGATAGGGAAGGAAACTTTTAAACTCATCATATGAGGCCAGCATTTCTTAAAGTGAACTGACATTTGCAGATCTATGTTTATCTCTGATTCTCTGCAGTTCAAATAAAAAATATAGACCAGAGTGTCTGATGAATCTATAGATGCAACATACTCCTCATAATAGATTCCATTTTAGAATTCAAAAACATATAAAAAAGATCAGATATCATAATCAATTCAGATGTAACCTAGGAAGAGAGAAAATATGAATGTGAATCATAATTCCAATAATTCACATCAATCAAAAAATAAACATTATAGTCATCTAAATAGATGCAGAAAACATATTCATATAAAATTATGCATGCATGTATGAGAAAAGCATTGAGCAGAATATTTTTAGACTGCACATACTTCAGTAAAAAAAAAAAAACATACATTAGAGAAGCCCAGAGCCAAATCCTATTGAATGACTAAAAGCTGAAAGTATTTCCTCCATGATCTGGAACTATAAAGTGATGCACACACTGTCCTCTTCAAATCAATATTGCATTGTAAGTTCTGGGCAAAACAAGTACACAAGGGAAGGAAATAAAAGACATAGAAATAGGAAAGAAGAAATTCAAATCATTTACATTTCCAGATAACTTAATTCTATTGATAAAGAAGTGCAATGAGTTCACCAAGAGGACATTAGAACTGGTAAATGGCATTGGCAGATTAGCATGATATAAAGTATACACAAAAAATCAGAAGCAATTTTATATATCTATACTTTTGTGAACCCATTTACGAAGAAAGTATAGCAGAAATTAAATTTATAATAAGAAAATAAAATATCCTAGAATAAATTTGACTTGGGATGTGAAATAGCTCTACAATAAAAATTACAAAATCATGATAAAAGAAAATGAAGTCAAGAAACCTCTCATGTCCCTGTTGTGTCCATGTCCCAGTATTTCCATAGTACCCAAATCAATTTAGATACGATATGATTTCCATCAAATTTCAAAGGAATGATTCACATATCTAGAAAAACAAACCTAAACTTCATATATTCATGTGGATTAACAAAAATCCCAAATAGACAAAACAATCTTGAGAAGCAGAACAAGTCTGGAGGCACAGCACATGAATTCAATATATACTACAGAGGCTACATAATCTCTGGCATAAAAACTGATACATAGACCAGAGTAAGAAGATAGAGGCTTCCAGAAAGAAATACAGATATTTACAGATCGTGGATCTTTGACAAGGTAATAAAAATTAACTTGAAAAGTAAATGCAAATAATAAATGGTCCAGAGGAAATTGGATGTCCATTTGCACAGGACTAAACCTAGATGACCTCTACCAGTATCTGATACAAAATCAACTGATAGTGTGTCAAGGATCAAAATGTAAGACCAGAAACTCACAAAATATAGGGGAAACTATAGGACCTTGACATTAGCAATGGTTTTTTAAAAAGATCACCAAACAAAAATGTAATAAAAGCACAAATAGAGAAACCTTATATCAAACTAAGAAGATAATACATAACAAAGGAAACAATCATCAGAGTGAAGATAAAACCATGCATGGGAAAAATTAATATAATCAAAATATCATACTACTGAAAGCAAATTACAGATTCAATATTATCCCAATCAAAATACCAATGATAGCCGGCGCCGTGGCTCAATAGGCTAATCCTCCACCTTGCGGCGCCGGCACACCGGGTTCTAGTCCCGGTCGGGGCGCCGGATTCTGTCCCGGTTGCCCCTCTTCCAGGCCAGCTCTCTGCTATGGCCAGGGAGTGCAGTGGAGGATGGCCCAGGTGCTTGGGCCCTGCACCCCATGGGAGACCAGGAAAAGCACCTGGATCCTGGCTCCTGCCATCGGATCAGCGCGGTGCGCCGGCTGCAGCGGCGGCCATTGGAGGGTGAACCAACGGCAAAGGAAGACCTTTCTCTCTCTGTCTCTCTCTCTCACTGTCCACTCTGCCTATAAAAAAAAAAAATACCAATGACATTTTTCTGTCATATAGGAAAAAATTATGCTGAGATTCATATGGAAGCCCAAGAGGCTCTGAATAGCTAAAGCAATCTTAAAAACAAACAAACAAACAAAAAACAAACAAAAAAAAAAAAACAAAGAAAAGCTAAAGACATCACATTTTCAGATTTCAAGAGAAACTACAGATCAGTAATAATCAAAACATCCTGGTACTGGCACAAAAATAGATGTGGAGACCAATGGAATGCAATAGTAATTCCAGAAATTAATACATGCATCTACAACCAACTGTTCTTTGACAAAAGAGCCAAAATCAATCCCTGGAGAAAGATAATCTCTTAAACAAAACGTTCTGGAAAAATGGACTCTGCATGCAGAAGCATGAAACAAGACTTCTACCTTATAGTTTAATACAGAAATTAACTATAAATGAGTCAATGATCTAAACAAACAAATTGATACCATCAAATTACTAGATGAGAACATTGGGAAAACTTGCAACACATTGGCATAGACAAAGACTTCTTGGTAAAGACCACAGAAGCACAATCAAATCAAAGATAGACAAATAAGATTACATTAAACTAGAAGGTTCTGCATTGCAAAGTAAGCATTAACAAAGTGCAGAGGCAACCAATAGAATGGGAGAAAATATTTGCCAGCCATGCAACTGATAAAAGTTTAATATCTGGAATCTATAAAGAGTTCAAAAAACTCAACAACAAAACAAACAATCCTGTCATGCAAATGACAAGACAGGCATTTTTTTGAAGGATGACATTCAAGTGGTCAAGAGACACATGTAAAAATGCTCAGGATCACTAGCCATCAGGGAAATACAAATCAAAACCACCATAAGGTTTCACCTCACCCCAGTTAGAATGGCTATAATTCACAAATTATAAATCAATAAATGTTAACAAGAATGTGGGTGTTATAATACTCTAATAAACTATTGGTGGGGCCGGTGCTGTGGTGCACTGGGTTAAAGCCCCAGCCTATAGCGCCGGCATCCCATATGGGCACCGGTTCTAGTCCTGGCTACTCCACTTCTGATCCATCTCTCTGTTTTAGCCTGGGAGAGCAGTAGAAGATGGCCTAAATACTTGGACTCCTGCATCCATGGGGGAGTCCTAGAAGAGGCTCCTGGCTCCTGGCTTTGGATTGGCTCAGCTCTGGCTGTTGTGGTCACTTGGGGAGTGAACCAGTGGAATGGAAGACCTCTCTCTCCGACTCTACCTCTCTCTGTAACTCTGTCTTTCAAATAAATAAAATAATTCTTTAAAAAAAACCTCTTGGTAGGGTTGTTAACTACTAAAACAATTATGGGACACAGCATGGTGATTTCTGAGAAATCTGAAAATATTTCTATCATATTACCAAGCCAACCCATTCTTACAAATTAACCCAAAAAAAATAAAATTAGCATTAGAAAGACTTACCTGAACCCCTATGTTTATTGCAGCTCAATTCACAGAAGCTAAGATATGGAATCAACCTGGAGGTCCACCAAATGAATACTGGTTAAAGAAAATGTGGCATATATATACTATGCAATACTATTCAGCTGTATAAATGAATGAGATACTGTCATTTGCAACAAAATATGTGGAACTAGAAACCATTGTGCTCAGTGAAATAAGACAGCCCCTAAAAGATAAATATTACATGTTTTCTATGATTTGTGGTAATTAATATACAGATCACAAAAATGCAGTGTATATGAGTGAAACTGGCCCTTTGAGATTTGATCATTGTTTACAGTTTTTGTGTATTTTAAAAACCTAATAGACTGGGATAAAATATTTGGAAATTCTGCATTTGATAAAGGAGTGAAACCCATTTAATCAGGATGGGAAGAGTGATTACTGAGGATACAGGCAGGTAGGATAGCAGATACAGAAAAAGAGTTATAAAGAAGCAACCAGTTGCAATATGCCATAATATAGCGCTGTGATTGTAGTTCACAGAAAGATATATTTTATAAGAAGCTGGAATGGAGGAGCTTGTGGGCCATCAACACAAAGAAAGTAAATGGAAAGCCTGGTTTCCAAGATTGATTAAGTTATACTATGTAACTTCTCAAATGTTGTACATTACCCTATAATAATATACAACTAGTACATGTTAATCAAAGATTGAATACAATTTTTAAAATGAGGGGCTTCTCTATTGAAGAGTTAAAATTGTATATGTGCAGGTGTAAAAAGTTAAGCTTAAGCTTATAGGTTTAAACCTTCCTGGTACAGCTGTGAAAATAAGACAAAGTAAAGTAGCACCTTGACAGTAGGGACTCCATTTTGGAGCACTTGAGACTCCATTCTGGAAAAGCACCCCCCCACCGTGAGACTCTGGTCTGAAACATTGATCTCAAATAGTCAGACAATAGCAGTGCACTACATCACCCTTGGCAACGCACAAAAAACCCCTAGCATGATTGCTCAAGCTTAAAAATAAAAAGGTTGCACCTGGGTTACCTGAGCTAATAATGAAGATGTGATTTGTCTATGTCTTAAGATCATAATTGCTGATTGTAAAATATTAACAACTGCTTAGCAACCGTGTATTTTCTCCCCCCTCCCGATATTGCGGTTTTTGCCTTTATAAACTGTTGCTCCTCCACTTCGTGGAGGGACAACACTAGACCCTGCACTGTTCTTTCATCTGCTCGGCCCTTCCCGGGTTTGCTGCTGGTCCTTCTCAGGTTGACTGCCAACCCTTCCACCTCCGTGGAAGGGCGGTGCCCCCTGCCACTTTCCCCACTTCCGTGGGGGAGCGGCACACCGCCGGCAGGCTCTCTCGGGGGCTGCTCAGATGTTATCCGGATGTTCCCCTTAGATGTTCCTGGTGCATGTTGTCTCTCTCCTCCTTTATAGTCCTCTTCCACCAATCCCAACTCTACTACCCACACGCCGAGTGCGCTGCTCTCCTTCAATCAGGAGCAGGATCAGCTCCTGCAGGTTATTGGTCAAACTGGAGGCAGCTGTGTAGAAGTTGTTTACTCCTCTCCCAGCGCCATATTGTGGGAGAGCAGATGCATAGAATAAGTCTTAATTCCAGTAACTTAGTCTAGTCCGAGTTGCTCCCCACAATAAACCCTATGCTGTAGTTCCTTGCTGCTCCTCTGTCCTTGTATGTTCAGAGAGCCCCAACATGTTGGATCAATAAATCTTTAACCCTTTGCTGGTTGCATGAGAGAAAAGTCTCTTGGAGTCGTTCCTCGGGCAGTGGGCTTTTTCGAACCCTAACACTATATACCAACAATGAGCTATGTCCAAAAAGTAATGAACAAAACATTATTTACAAAACATGAGAAAACAGTTAATAATTTCCAGTCCTATTATGGTTTAAATTCACATAATCTTACAATTTAAAAATCAAGACTACCTTGCCAATTGAACTTTCTGCTCATTCCTTGCACGATTTACAGCTAGACTTTCTGATATTCTATGAATTCCATTGTTGCAAAGCTAAACTTGAACATAGATGGAAGAACAGTTATACTGTTTTTAAGATTTATTTACTTACTTGAAATGAAGACAGAGGTGGGATACAGAGATCTTCCATCCATTGGTTCACTTGCCAATGCTTTCAAATGCTGATGAATGATGGGTCAGGCAGGTACTCCTTTCATGTCCTCAGTGTGTTTGGAAGGTATATGAGTACTTAACCCATCATTCAATGCCTCTCAGATGCATTGGCAGGAATCTGGATTGAAAGGGTGAACTGATCAAGACTTGAATGAAGCACAAATATATGAAATATATGATCTTGAGGCTGGTGCCATGGCTCAATAGGCTAATCCTCCACCTACAGTGCTGGCACCCCAGGTTCTAGTCCTGGTCGGGGCACCGGATTCTGTCCCGGTTGCCCCTCTTCCAGGCCAGCTCTCTGCTGTGGCCAGGGAGTGCAGTGGAGGATGGCCCAAGTACTTGGGCCCTGCACCCACATGGGAGACCTAGAGGAAACACCTGGCTCCTGGCTTCAGATCAGCATGGTGCACTGGCCACAATGCGCCAGCCGCAGTGGCCATTTGAGGGTGAACCAACAGCAAAAAGGAAGACCTTTCTCTCTCTCTCTCTCACTCTCTCACTCTCTCACTCTCTCTCACTGTCCACTCTGCCTGTAAAAAAAATAAATATGTGAAATATATATATAAGCCAACTGGTGGCTTAACCCACTGCACACAAACCCACCGCTTTATATTGTTTCATTCATTCTGAACACTGTTGTCAAAATACAGGCACAATGTTCAACCTTGGATCCATGTTTAAAAACTCAGTTTAAAAACAGGTTTGGGATAAATACTTAGTGTGGCATAAGAAAATTTATTCCACAATGGAATAAATGGTTCTGATCCTGATTCCAGATTCCACTTAAATCAGATGCTGAGAAGCCATTGTGATGATTCAAGACATGGAGTTTGTGCTACCCACATGGAAAACCTGGATTGAGTTACCAGCTCTCAGGTTTAGACCTGATACGCCCTGGAAGTAGTGAGCATTTCTGAAGTGAACTTGTGAGTAAGGAGCCCTTCCTCTCATCCACTGTCTCTTGCTTTCTCTCAAGTAAAATAAGAAAAGAATTCATTAGAAAGAGCAACATAGATTTGGATGTCAGACCACGTAAGGAAAAGACCAAAAGCAAATGAAGTTACAGCAATTTATTTACTTGCTTTATGCCCATTCTTGATTCTTGATGCTTTAATAATGCATTTAAGTGAGATATTATACTATGTTCAATTTAAAGGAAAAGAGAATTTGGGCATTTGGCATAATTTTTCAAGAGGTTCCTTCAGTGCCTTCATCCTACACTGGGGTACCAAAATTATGTTGTGACTAAACTCTCAATTTCATCTTGCTACTAATATTCACCATGGCAGGAAACAGGTGGTTGCTCAAGATATCTGCTAACTGAATCTTGGACAGAGATTGTGTTCCTAGCTCCTATATTTGGCTAGGCCCATTTGCACTGTTTGAGGAATTTGAGGACGAAACCAGCAGATAGTAGACCACTCTCTTTCTGCATTGCATAAAAAAATGAATAAAAATTTATAAAAATAAAATGAGAATAAAAAAGAAAAATTAAAATAAGAACTTATATAGGTGTTTGGTGCAACAGTTAGCGCATCTATTGTGATGGTCACATCTTATATCAAAATGTCAATTTTGAGTACAACAGCTCCAATTCTGATTCAACTTGCTGCCAATGAATACCATGGGAAGCAGCAGGTGATGGCTCAAGTGCTTGGACCCTTGTCACACATGGGTCACACATATCTTAAGCCTAGCAAAGCTGTAACTCTGGTAGAGTTTTAGAGACTAAAACAGTAGCTGGAGGATCCTTTTCCCTGTGCATTTTAGTATTGAAAATGAGCAATTAATAAATATAACTTAAAAATAATGCAAACAGAAAGAAAACCATAACGAATATGATATACACTATACCAACTATATCAATAATCATTTTAAATGTTTATTATCTAAATATGCCAATTAAAATCAACTTATATAGGAAAATTTAAACCTAGACCCATCTTTGTGCTGTCTATAGGAAAACTACTGAAATGTATATACACATGGAGGGGATTTAAATTCATTTTGGTCAAAGGAGAACGAATCTCATTTGCATAGTAGGGATAAGTTCAGGTAGGCTACTGTGTAACATGACAATAATAGTTAATTACAATAGGGTCTACTATAAAAATAACTAAGACATTAGGTTTTAAGTATTTTCATTATGTAAAATAGGTATTTGGTATAATAAATATGGTGATTGTCTTGATGTATATATTTCCAAAAATCATTCTAACTTAATATACATATATACAGATTCAAAAGTAAAAAAAGAAGATATAAACTAATTAAATAAAAAATATGCAGAAACATAGCTCATTATAACACCAGCACAATGAAGCCTGTAAAAGCAATATGCATTTAGGTTAATTAGGATTTATGTAAGAAAAATTACAAGGCTTATATAGTGAGAGGAACAGGCAGTTCTTCATGAGGATATTACAATGCTTCATATCAGTGTTCCTAAATAGACCATCAAAATATAATAGAAAAATGCTTACGAAACTGCAGATAGACCACTATTAATCGGTACAGATAAATAAAATGGTATAAATGCCCAACCTGGGTTAATTAGTAATTATCAATATGTCATTGTGTAGGTATGTCAGCTAAAATTTGATGGAGAAAATAAATAATTACAAATGCTACGAAATCACAAAAATAGTATATATGGATGAAAAGATAGACAATTAATTCACCCAAACTATCAATGTTTCCTACAAAACCAGAGCTTACCCACAATCTATAACCTGACAGCATTTTTCTTTAACATAAAAAAAAATATTGACCAAGAAGTATCACATGAGGAACACAAACCAGGGAAGATATTGCCACAAATATCAAACACAAAGCAAGGAAAACTCATGGTTTAGAGAAACAGAATGTAAGCAATCAAAAACACCAAAAAGAACCAGGATGTGGTCTCTGTAGAGGCATAAGGAGAAGAGATTGGGAAAAAAACTTGAACTGACCAAGGCCCATTTATTTTAATGGGTACTGACTCTATGGATGTTAACATTCTTACTCAAATTTAGCAGAAAACAATGTCAACACTTCTCTTTCCTTTCAGTTTTTATCATTGGATAATCTCAGGTTTCTATGCAAGAATATACATGTCTAACATTGAAATCATGGCACATAATTTCTAAATATGTGGGTAAAGTGTAATTAAAAGGCAACAAATTTCTACAAAGACATGAAAAAAAACTAGCTCTGCGAAGCAGTTTGTTAATCCCACAATTCACAAAGGAACTCAAACTCAGAATGTTACCCAGGTTTGCACACACTGGGGATCATTCTGAGGAGATGCAGATTAAGAGGCTTTACTCCAAGGTTCTGAGTGAGGCACACCTCAGCAGCCAGAAAATTTAATTAATTTACTGACTCTGTGATATTCTGTTATTAGCAACAAGAAAACTGACCCAGAACTCTAGGAAGGGCTGTGCTGAGAGGAGAGTTGTGAACTGGAGACCTGGTTTCTCTGCTTAGGGAAATCAGGCCACATATGTAAGCTGAATTCCCCATGGGGATTCTCTTGCTCTCCTTACACAATTTGGAAAGCTGTGAGATTCCAGGGTTCACACAAACTCACTTCATTTACAGACAGGAGAGAACACCAGGGTCCTGGCCACTGACCCAGTTCATATCCTGTGGGCCACAAGCTACTGGTCTCAGACACTCAACACTCTCCCAGGTTTCAGGGAGTTCCAGGGTCCTGTTGAGGCCTCCTGTGGTGAGGGAAGTTCACAGAGCAGCAATGGCTGAAACACCTGAAGCCTCTCTCAGGAACAAACTCAGAAAGCCTTGTAATGGGATGCCACAAAAGAAGACCCTGAGTGGTTCAGCAGCAATGCCCTAGAGTGCCTGATTTTAAAGACTGCCCTAACTACAAGCACACATATTATTAGAAAAGTTGCAGCCAATAAAAATCACTCCTTATAAGAAGGCCACGGCTTGGAGTTGTAGCAGGTGGGGGAAAAGAGAATCAAGGCTTGGTCTCAGGTTGAAACTGCCTCATCTTTGCAGCTTGACCCTCCCAACAGCAGGGGCCGCTCTCACCTCCCTGATGATCACAACACCAAGCTCTCTCCCTCCCTCCCTCGTCCAGGACCCTATTAAAATCTTGTGACCTATGGACTTTCAATAATCTTCTCGTGAGTAACAGAGTGCTGAATATTTACTGTATTCTGGGCCTTGTCTTTTATTATATATTTTCTTGGCTCTTCTTTTATGTTATTTGACTTTTTAAAAAATATTGATTCAGGACTATTTTAAGATACTATAAAATACATTACATAGATTAACATTTCTTTCTCTTATTTCTTTTAGAGATCACTTGCAGATCTGTATTCTGTAATTTAATATTGTTGTCTCTTTCATTCTTACTGGCATGTCATAAAACACTGGATTTATATATTGCTTAATTCTCCTGTCAGTTTTTATTCATTTTTGGATTTTATTGGGTTATACCTGTGTATAATAATTTCATAATGTATATTAACAATTTTGTTGCTTAAAAGCATGTCCTTATAATATTTTTTCTTATTGTTGTTTGAGTTTTCTAACTGCACATCCAGAACATGGTTGAAGACAGAAAGTGAAAGGAGAGAGACTTGTATATGTTTGCTCCCAGGGCCCTATGATAATCATGCTATTTATTATAGGTTCACTGCAGCCCATCTTAGTAATAATATGTAATAGCTATTTTGACTGTTGCTCACAGTTTACTTTTGTGATTATTTGCTTAATATTATTCAAAGTTTTTCAACTTTTAATCTCAATGACCTTGTGATTTTCTTGTCTTTTTCTTCCACATGGATTATTTACATCATTTATTTTGAAATATTAATTACCTTGGCATCTTTGAGTCCATCCTGCTGTTTTTATTGATCTCTTATGTTTTCAAATTTTGCTTAGCATTATCACATTGCTTAAAATATTTGTATCTCTTTTTACAAAAGGTGTGTTCTTTAAGCTACTTTTTGGTTCATTTCCTGATCTGAGTGTGGCATTAATGTAATGCTAGATTCATAAAAGCAATTCAAACATATTCTCTGTTAATTTCCACTTTTCATGAACCTGGGAAATTGAGCAGTATTTTACTTCCTTGAATGTTTGGAAATTTTATAAATCTGGGCCTAAAATTTTGCTTGTCAAATTTGTTCATTGATTATTTTGATTTTTTTCAAACACAAATTCAACTTATTTAGTTTATGTAGCAGTTTCCTTTGGTATGTAATATTTTTTGATAACTTTGTGTCATAACGTGGTGGCTCTGGATTTAAGTTTTAAAAAACTTATTCCTATGTATTTCAGAATATCATCTGTCTTGCTAAACATTATAAATTTGGTTAAGAATGATGCTGCTTGGATTTCTGTCACTGGTTATATGTATGGCATATTTTTAGTTTTCCTTAAAGGTTTTACTAGTCTTTATTAATTCAACTCATATTTAAAAAATATTTATTTGAAAGTAGAGCCTCAGAGAGGCAGAGGAAGAGAGAGAGAGAGAGAGAGAGAATGAATCAGTCTTCCATTGACTGGTTCACTTCCAAAATGGCTGCAAGGGCCAGAGCTGGGCTGATATGAAGCCAGGATCCAGGAGCTTCTTCCAGGTCTCCCACGTGGGTGCAAGGGCCCAAGCACTTGGGCCATCTTCTACTGCTTTCCCAGGCCAGTGCAGAGAGCTTGATTGGAAGTGGAGCAGCCTGGACTTGAACTGGTACCCAAACAGGATGCTAGCACTGCAGATGTATGCCAGCCCATTTGTTCATATGTTTTTAAAACAGTTTTTCTTGTTTATTTGTTTCTGTTATACAGTCTTATTAAAGATATTTTACTGATGATTTTTTCCATTTTCACTTGCCTACATTATGTGTTCTTAGAAGGAAGTTACAATGATTAGTTCTTGGTCTTCTCACAGTGAATTGAGCCTATAATTTTCTCTAAGCACGGATTCATATGACATCACCTGTATCCCTATGTATCCAAATCCAGCCTGCTAACTGTCTGCATCTTGGTGTCTCAAGCCCCATGTGCCTTCCAGCTATGCCAGACTTTGTGTATCTCTGATCCTGTTCCTGAAAACCATGTGTTAAAAGCAAATTTACCGTTTATGTGACTGGGACTCATGTTCATCCTGTACTTTTGACATTTAAAAAATCTTTGTCATCCAAGCCAGCTCTTTTTTATTTATTTTATTTATTTATTTATTTTGACAGGCAGAGTGGACAGTGAGACAGAGAAAGTTCTTCCATTGCCATTGGTTCACCCTCCAATGGCCGCCGCAGCTGGCGCACTGCGCTGATCCGATTGCAGGAGCCAGGTACTTCTCCTGGTCTCCCATGGAGTGCAGGGCCCAAGTACTTGGGACATCCTCCACTGCACTCCCTGGCCACAGCAGAGAGCTGGCCTGGAAGAGGGGCAACCAGGACAGAATCTGGTGCCCCGACCAGGACTAGAACCCGGTGTGCTGGCGCCACAAGGCGGAGGATTAGCCTAGTGAGCCGCGGCACCGGCCAGCAAGCCAGCTCTTAAGAGCCTATTATCCTTGTGCCTGCAGTAAGGGCTGGCTGCAGGGTCTCCATCCCTTTTGTTTACCCCACATGTTTCCTCATGCGTATCCTACTGTGCTTGCATCCTATGCCAATCCTCATGAGTCTCCAGCCCCTCTGCATGAAGCCATTATCTTCCCCTCGCATGCTGACCTCCCTGATCCATACAGCCTATGTCACGACAGCTGTGTCTCCATTCCTTTATACAGAATGACTTCACTCCTACCCTGTTTTCTCCCCCATGCTTCTAGCTCATGAAATCTTTGGTTATCATTTTGCCCTTTGCTTAAAGACATGGCATCCCTTAGTTGTTTCCATGGTGTTTACTTTTAGCCAACATCTTCTTTTGTCTCTGCAATCCCTATGATTGTAGCCCATGCCATTCCTGTTTACACTCCACATGTCCTAATCTCTTGTTGAATCTGAAAGGCAACAACTACTGCAACAGTTTGTTTGTTTACCCACTGAAGGGATTTGCGTACATTTTGCTCATTTTATACATTAATTCCCATTCTTCTCCTTCTTCACCTACCCCTCCTCCTCCTCCTCCTTCATCATTTTCTTTGCCTTTTTGTATATCATAAACAATATTATTTTCATTTAAATTCCAATTGTTCATTGCTGGTACTTACACTAGCTGTTTACTTTGTTTTTGCACATTTATTTAATTTTCTATTATCTCCATCAATTTTCATCATAATTGGTATTATAGCCTCTATTTCCTAAATTTTAAACATGATATTGATTTATTGAGTTTACTGATTTAATTCATGGATAGAAATCAAGAACTAATGGCTACCACTAAATGTAAATATTTATTTTTGTGCTCTGTGTCTCACAGTGGGCAGAATGTGTGTTAATCCGCCTATTTTGCCTCATGTGTGATGCAGGCAGGCACTTTAAAACATTGATTCTTGTTTATTGCTGAATTCCTCTAAAGGAGGCTAAAATTTCCACTCGGTCTGAAATATTTGTCTCTCAGATGCAAATGTTTTGAGAATGACTGCCTGGTTTGAAACTTGGTTAGTGGACAATGACTTGAAAAATCACACAGATATTCACTGTAAGTACAACTGCTGTCTCCTTTCAGATTTTTCAAAACAAAAAGCTAATGTTACACACAAACAGCATAACTATGGACAATGCCTGAGCTGCAACAAGGAAATGGAAAACTCTTCATATTGAATGGGACAATTGTGCAGAATAGATACTCAAAATATAACCAAGTTAAATACTGGATTTTGAATATAAATATATATTTGATAATTTGTGGACAGACATGGGATTTGCATAGTTCAGTTTTACATGCATGACAATGAAGCTCTCATATTTTTAACATTAACTCTGCCAAGCATGGGGACATGCACACAGACACACACACAGCTATGTACACATACAGACTCAAAATATCTTTGATAGTTTTGTGCATCAACTTCAATACAGTATACATAAGATGGGATATTAGAAAACATTAAAAATGATTGTCAGTAGAAAAACTGACAACAAAATTTGCAGTAACATAAGAGCTGTATGATTTGTGGCCCTCTGGAGAGTGAACCAGCAGATGGAAGACCTCTATCTCTCTCTCTTTTTCTCTCTCTTCTGCCTCTGCCTCTCTGTACCTCTGCCTAAAAAAAATAATAAATTTTAAAAAAAGAATTAAA
This sequence comes from Oryctolagus cuniculus, assembly GCF_051225735.1. Classification (NCBI taxonomy): domain Eukaryota; kingdom Metazoa; phylum Chordata; class Mammalia; order Lagomorpha; family Leporidae; genus Oryctolagus; species Oryctolagus cuniculus. The sequence continues at coordinate 113,617,387 of NC_142878.1, forward strand.
AGAAAAAAGGAAACAATATTGAATAAAGGAAAGAAAAAATAAAGCATGAAATGCAAATAAAAATTATCACACATAAAGGAGAATCCAATGATTTTTTAACAAAATTGTTAGTAAAGTTAATAAACCATTAGTAAAGGAAATTAAGGAAACAAAGGAGAAAGTAACACAAATAACTAGTTTCAGTAATTGAAACAGAATCATTGTTTTTTAGAAACACTAGGAGAAATGTGTGAAATCCTTAAAAGTAAAATTTGACTACAAAGATGAAAATCCACCATATTTTGAAAATCAAATTTACAAAACACAAGCACAGCATAAAAAAGGAAAACCCCTATATAAACCCAGAAAGATGAATCACATTTTGAGAATTCCAAACAGCCAACCAGAAAAACTCACATAATCAAAATTTCAGGTCCAGACTTACAGAATACTCCAAACATATAAGGAAGAAAAAGAAATCTACATTTCCCAGACCTATACAAAGTAGAAAAAGCAGAGAACATTTCAGAATTTCTTTTGGAAAATTGTTATTACATTGATGTTGAACAGGACATGAAATAAAAATCAAGTTTTTTAAAAGCATTCCTTTCATAAGCCAAGCTATGGGTATCCTAAGCAAAATATTAACAAATGAAATTACAAAAGGAACCATCAATAGCAAGAAAGATATAATTAAAAATACAACAATGGGCTGGTGCCGCAGCTCAATAGGCTAATCCTCCACCTAGTGGCATTGGCACACTGGGTTCTAGTCCCGGTCGGGTGCCGGATTCTTTCCCGGTTGCCCCTCTTCCAGGCCAGCTCTCTGCTGTGGCCCGGGAAGGCAGTGGAGGATGGCCCAAGTGTTTGGACCTGCACCCCATGGGAGACCAGGATAAGCACCTGGCTCCTGCCTTCGGATCAGCGCGGTGCGCCAGCCACAGCATGCCAGCCGTGGCGGCCATTGGAGGGTGAACCAACGGCAAAAGGAAGACTTTTCTCTCTGTCTCTCTCTCTCACTATCCACTCTGCCTGTCAAAAAAAAATAAAATACAACAATGGTTAAGGTTCCCAGACAAGTCATCCAGGTAGGTAAAAATTACAAGGGGAAAATCACATAACGTTTAAGATATTTAATGAAGTTCAGCATCTAGGAAAAAAACTGCTGGAAGAGCATTAAAAAAATAAAAGCCAGTGACTTCCATAGTCTGATCAAGATTGAAATCAACCTACAATGAACAATGCAACTATTACAGGGTTATTGGATGCCCCGTCACCATCCTGGGAGTAAACCCAGACCACAGTACCTGCACTATTGTGCTCCAATGTTCAGGTGCAGGGGTAAGAGGGATAAAACAGTAACAGAAACTCTAAGGCACAGAAATCAAATTCTAAGTAACAAAATGTGAATATATTGGGTGATATTTATATACAGAGATGGTCCATGAAATCTAAGATACAAATACAACTGATGATGAGAGTATAGGAAAGATCAATATATAAATAATACCAAAATTTATAAAATTCACTAGATTACTAAGTTCAGCAAAGAACTAATAGAAAACAATATTAAAGGGCAATAGGCAGACTAGAAAGAAATCTGCAGGAGAAATGGAAATAAGGACTAAAATATGTGACATCTTTAAATATTCTTCAAATCAAAATAAAAAATAATAATGACTCCAAAGAAAAACATGTCAGTATATCATGAATAAAAAAGACTCAGAATTCGAGAAACAGCCACCAAATTGTAACTGACCTGAAGTAGGCTGCTGCAACCTCCAGGAAGGATCCTCTCAGGAGCACAGACCCAGGAGGAAGCAGGGAGCCCAGCAGATGGCAGGACCAGCAGGTGAAAATCTCTCCCTCAGCTGGGAGGGTGGCGTCCTGGAGGACACAGCTTGGAGACTGAACCCAGGACTCAACCCTGCTTTTCTCACCTGTCCACCCTATGGAGGATGATGATTGCCTGTACTCTTTATGACGCTGAGTGTGCTCGCAGCTATCCAAACTGTCCAATCAAGGATAATTGTGTGAACAATACACAATCAGACAGAATGTTGGCACCAGAGTAATCTTCCAGTTTCCGCTGGGAAGAGAGGTCCAGGGAGGAGGTTCCATGGCTGGGAAACTCCGGAGGTAACCAGCGTCCGCTGTTTTTTGCTCTTCCTTCACCGCAAGACACCTGGCAGTGGTGAGTCTGGGGGACAGGGAGTGAGCGGAGGGGGAAGGCGAGGTCGACAGAAGTTGATGGAAAAGCCTCACAGGACTCGCAGAGCTCCCAGATGTTGTGTCTGGGCCCTTTCTTACTGCTAACTCCTCATTTCCTTCTCCCGCGCTGGTCCTCAGTGTGGGGCGTGACTGGCATCTGGGACTCGATTCCTGTGCTGCCTCGCAGAGACCTGTCAGCCCTGGAGCCTTCTCTAGGCACTGTGCGCGGTGTCTCTTGGCTTTCCAGATCCTGTGGTGGGGAGAATCCCGGCTGAAGGTAGGAGGGCCCACGCAGGTGAGGAGCTGTTGTTTAAGGGGTCCTTGGTTCCTTGTTTCTCCCCAGTGTTGTCCTTAATCCCCCCTAGTTTTCTGATTCTGTCAGAAGCAGGGTCTCAGTTTGCAGACCTTGACCTCTCAGCAGAGCTCTTTCTGGGAGTCTGACTCCATTTTCTGTTGCCAATAACAGTGTTAGCAACTAGGCAAGCAAACAACAAGGCATTTTATTAGGATCAAGGTTTTTTGTCCAGGTCTTAGGGGGACTGGAGGACTCTGTAATTTGGGACTGGACTGTCATCTTGGTCCTTACACATTACCTTGTCTGGCTTTCATCTGTTTTTGAACTTTCTAAATGGGAAGTTTATCTAGTCACATTTATGAGTTTTTTAAAAATTATTTCTGTTCTATAACTTTCCCAATATCAAATATATAAGGTATAACTTAGATTCTCAAGTTACTTTGTTATATTTTAACATAGGGTAGTTTTTCAAGGAATTGGAATATAACTGCCAAAATTTGTATAAATTCAAGGCATGCTAACTGATATTGTAATACACGAGTGGACTTTCAAAAGTTTATGAAAAATTCATTTTATCTTTCAATCCCATTTTTCTTTTTTTTTTCTTTTTTTTTCTTTTCTTTTTTTTTTTTTTTTTGACAGGCAGAGTGGACAGTGAGAGAGAGAGACAGAGAGAAAGGTCTTCCTTTGCCGTTGGTTCACCCTCCAATGGCCGCCGTGGCCGGCGCACTGCGCTGATCCGATGGCAGGAGCCAGGAGCCAGGTGCTTTTCCTGGTCTCCCATGGGGTGCAGGGCCCAAGCACCTGGGCCATCCTCCACTGCACTCCCTGGCCACAGCAGAGAGCTGGCCTGGAAGAGGGGCAACCGGGACAGAATCCGGCGCCCCGACCGGGACTAGAACCCGGTGTGCCGGCGCCGCTAGGCAGAGGATTAGCCTAGTGAGCCGTGGCGCCGGCCAACAATCCCATTTTTCATAAACCTTTTGGAGTCTTCTTGGATAGATAAAGATGTTGGCAACTCCAGGATGAATTCTGAGTTCCTTTCCACAGGCTTCTTTCCCAACAATGGTAATTATTCTTGCAAGTGGTGTATGGAGGTCAGGCTAGGTTGTTAGAAAGGCTCTTGGGCAGGTGATGGACTACACTCATTTGCAAGCACCTTCCTAATAACTCATGGTTTAGCGATCATGCCATAATTACTCTTAAGCTGTGAGCACAAAAACACTTCCATTCCGTGTTAGTTCCACAACTACCCCTCTCAGCAAAGGACCTAACAGAAAATAAGTTCTTAGCTTTGATGAATTTGCACAAGTAGCCTGAGCTAATCATCTACAAGAAGAAATTTCATCTATTTAACCTAGGAATTTTTAGGGAATCCTAGCGCTTATTGTACCAACATTCTTACACAATGGTAACATCCTGTGAAATTACTGAGGGCCAACTCAGTATGAACCTGTCTCCTGATGGCCTTTAAACAACCCAGTATTTATTTCAGGCATCTTTACCTTTTCTTACAATTCATCTTTCCTTTTTTGTTGTTGTTATAATAAAAATTACTCTCAATACTGTTAAGAAAAAATATTTGCAATATACACCTGCTTTAGCAGAATGTGTTAGGAAACTGGCACAGTTTTAGCCAGGTGGCCGCATGGCCCAGCTACCTGAGCCAGGCTCCACCCCCATCCTAATGGGATTCACTGCTCCTGCTTCCCTGCCCACCCTCAGGCAAAGTTTTTTTTTTTTAACTTTTATTTAATGAATATAAATTTCCAAAGTACGATTTATGGGTTACAATGGCTTCACCCCATACCGTCCCTCCCACCCACAGCCCTCCCCTTTCCCACTCCCTCTCCCCTTCCATTCACATCAAGATTCATTTTCGATTATCTTAATATACAGAAGATCAGCTTAGTATACATTAAGTAAGGATTTCAACAGTTTGCTCCCACACAGAAACATAAAGTGAGGAATAATAGATGATTTTTTTAAAATGATGATGAAATCAGATCAGACCTATTGTCATGTTTAATCCCAGTGAAAGTCAAGCTGGGAGTTGATTTTTTTTTTTTTTTACAGAGGATCAGTTTAGTATGCATTAAGTAAAGATTTCAACAGTTTGCACCCACATTGAAACACAAAGTGAAATATACTGTTTGAGTACTCGTTATAGCATTAAATCTCAATGCACAGCACATTAAGGACAGAGATCCTACACGAGGAGTAAGTGCACAGTGACTCCTGTTGTTGACTTTACCAATTGACACTCCTGTCTATGGCATCAGTAATCTCCCTATGCTCCAGTCATGAGTTTCCAAGGCTATGGAAGCCCTCTGAGTTCTCCGATTCTTATCTTGTTTAGACAAGGTCATAGTCAAAGTGGAGGTTCTCTCCTCCCTTCAGAGAAAGGTACCTCCTTCTTTGAAGACCTGTTCTTTCCACTGAGATCTCACTCACAGAGATCTTTTGCCAGAGTGTCTTGGCTTTCCATGCCTGAACTACTCTCATGGGCTTTTCAGCCAGATCTGAATGCCTTTAGGGCTGATTCTGAGGCCAGAGTGCTATTTAGGACATCTGCCATTCTATGAGTCTGCTGGGTATCTCACTTCCCATGTTGGATCACTCTCCCCTTTATTTATTCTATCGGTTAGTGTTAGCAGGTACTAGACTTGTTTATGTGCTCCCTTTGACTCTTAGTCCTTTCATTATGATCAAAGTTTTAAAAGGGCCTATTCCTGAACACGTGCTCTCTTGGCTCTTGGTTCTTCTCTCTTAGCTCTGCTCTCCTCTCTCCTCTTCTCTGCTCTATCTTCTCTCCTTGCTAGCTCCTCTCCTCTCTGTCTCTCTCTTATATTCTCTCTCTCTTTTTCCTTCGCCGCCCTTTCACTCCGGTCTGTAGGGTGTTCCCCAATAAACCCTTTCCCTTACTCCAGTGTCCAGTGTGTTTTGCGACAGCTAACATTAATATATAACAGAATGTATATCAGGTTGTATTATGTTATATTAATACTGTATTAATTATGTATTAATTAAGGTTTATGAAAAATGGGATTGAAATATAACATAATACAACCTGATATACATTCTGTTATATATTAATATTAATTAATTAATTATGTATTAATTAATATATTCTATTAATTATGTATTTTTAAATCTGGTATACTGAGTACACGCCTGAGTGAGTATAAGAAACTAAATAACAAGTACAACAGTCAAATTTGTATTATTTACACCCTGGGAGCATCTGATGCATTTTATGCAAACTCATCTGTTAAATGATGACTTGTTGTTTCCCAGTCTCACACCATTTGTTTTAATTCTGTGTTGCAAAAGCCTTGTCCCTCAGCCATAACCTTAAAGATCTGAGTGATTCGCTGCTACACAAATTGGTATTCTACTTTTGAAATGTGTCAGTTGATACTAGTTAATATTTGTCAAAATTATTGGTGGTTCTATTTTTAATGTTTTTGAGTCTTTCATACTGTTTCCCATATAGTCCTATTCTTTTACTTTTTTACTTTACCTTTTACTCCATATCTTAACAAACATTATCCTTTTTCTTTTGAAAATAGCCATTTTATCAGGCTTGAGATATATCCTTGTGGTTTTAATTTGTATTTCCCTAATGACTATTCATATTAAGCATGTTTTCATATACCTGTTGAGCATTTCTATGTCCTCTTGTGAGAAATGTCTCTTCTGGCTATTTCTTTCTTTCTTTTTGTTTATTTACTTATTTATTTTGACAGGTAGAGTTCTGAGAGAATCTTCTGGTCTTTTAATAACTGTTTCTTTCTACTGAGTTGTTTGAGTTCATGTTGTCCTTTTGTATATTTTTTTATTTTGTTTGTTTTGTTTTGTTTAAGGATTTATTATTTACTTGAAAGTCAGAGTTACACAGAGAGAGAAGGAGAGGCAGAGAGAAAGAGAGGTCTTCCATCCACTGGTTCACTCCGCAGATAGCCACAATGGCCAGAGGTGTGCAGATCTGAAGCCAGGAGGTCCTTCTGGATCTCACTCGTGGGTGCAGGGACCCAAGGACTTGGGCCAGCTTCTATTGCTTACCCAGGATATAACAGAGAACTGGATTGGAAGTGGAGCAGCAGGAACTCGAACCAGTGCCCATATGGGATGCTGGCACTGTAGGTGGTGGCTTTACCCGCTACACCACAGTACCAGCCCCTGTATTTTGTTTATAAAACCATTATTTCATAATAAAAATTCTAATGTTGAGTCTTAGGAAAATGCATAAAACAGAATAATTAAATCTTGAAATTATTCTAGAGTGCATGCTATTCTTTGGCAAATTTAGAGTCACGTAATTCAGTATCTACCAATATATTTCCATTGCAAATTTAGTAATTTTATTTTACCTTGGTTAATTTTATTTATACTTTGTTTCACTCTTTGTTTCTCTTGTTCTGTATCATCTCCTGAACCTGAGAGAATATATTTATTCTTCTGGTTTTAATAACAGATTTCTTATTTTTAGTTTCAATTATTTTCTTTTATTTTCCATATTTTAATTATGACTGAATTTTCCTTGGATTATTTATTGGTGTCATAGTTAATTCATTTTATTATTTTATTTATTTTTTTAAAATTTTGAAAGGCAGAGAAACAAAGAAATAGCATGTGCCCCATCTGGTGTTTCACATCACAAAAGACTAGCAATCAGGTCTGGAATGGGCCCAACTAGGAGCCAAGTGTCCCTCATGAGTGCCAGTGACTCAACTACTTGGACCACCACATGTTTTTTCACAAGGAATGCATTATCAGGAAGCTGGAATCAGAATGGAACCAGGAGTCAAGTCCAGGCACTCCGAAATGCCATGTAAAGGTCAGAAGCAGCATCTTTACTGTGTGTCAAATACCCACACCACACTTTATTTATTTATTTTTTGACAGGCAGGGTTTGACAGTGAGAGAGAGAGAGACAAAGAAAGGTCTTCCTTCCGTTGGTTCACCCCCCAAATGGCTACTACGGCCGGCACACTGCACCGATCTGAAGCCAGAAGACAGATGCTTCCTCCTGGTCTCCCATGCGGGTGCAGGGCCCAAGCACTTGGGCCATCCTCCACTGCCTTCCCGGGCCACAGCAGAGAGCTGGACTGGAAGAGGAGCCACTGGGACAGAATTTGGTGCCCAATCGGGACTAGAACCGGGGGTACCGGTGCCGCAGGCGGAGGATTAGCCTAGTGAGCTGCAGTGCCAGCCACCATACTTTATTTGTAATAGAAATAAGTATTCTTGTTTTTAAAAAAGATATGTAATTTTATTTTTGCTTTTTAATTTTACATGTTTGCTATTTATGCAGAATTATTTTCCTAATTGGCTGGGGATTCATGATTCAATTTTGATCGTTTAAGAAACATATACATTGCTTGAAGTTTGTGTAATTTGAATTCCACAGATTAGGCTCAATGGAATTCATTAGTTTTGTTATAGAACAGAATCTATTTTTAGAAATGTTCTGTACAAGGCCGGCGCCGCGGCTCACTAGGCTAATCCTCCGCCTAGCGGCGCCGGCACACCGGGTTCTAGTCCCGGTTGGGGCGCCGGATTCTGTCCCGGTTGCCCCTCTTCCAGACCAGCTTTCTGCCGTGGCCAGGGAGTGCAGTGGAGGATGGCCCAGGTGCTTGGGTCCTGCACCCCATGGGAGACCAGGAAAAGCACCTGGCTCTTGGCTCCTGCCATCGGATCAGCGCGGTGCGCCGGCCGCAGCGCGCCGGCCGCGGCGGCCATTGGAGGGTGAACCAACGGCAAAGGAACACCTTTCTCTCTCTCTCTCACTGTCCACTCTGCCTGTCAAAAAAAAAAAAAAAAATGTTCTATACAAATAAAAAAGGCTTGCCTATTATTCTAGGTTATTAATTACATATAGCTTGTTTTCAGCCAAAAATTAAAAAGGCATGTATATTAATATTTAAAATGTGCTTCATATATGATAAAAGTTAGGCAGTTGTTCAATCAGGCTTATTTACAATAGGCCGATGAGGTGAGAATTTGGCATAGTGGCTAACACACCGCTGAGAACACCCACATCCCATATGAGAATGTGCTTGCTTGAGTCTCAGCTCCCCTTCTGATTCCAACTTCCTGGTGATGTGCATTCCAGGAGGCAGCTGGTGATGACTCACATGCTTTTATCTCTTCCACCTGAACGGGAATCCTGAGTGAATTCTGAGGTACTGGCTTTGGAATGGCCTAGTCTTGGCTATCATGGGAGTTTGGCAAGCTATAGGTATTTCCATCCCAAAATACAAAGAAATAAATAGAAATAGAAATAGAAATAGAAATAGAAATAGAAATAGAACAGGCTTCCATATCCTACATAGCTCATGGCAAGAACCTAGGGTGATCACTGATGTCATAAATACAAATGATAATTGTTAAATTAAAAACAGAAGTCACTGTGCACTTACTTATTATAGTTGGTCTTCTGTATATAATTTTAATTAAAAATGAATCTTAATGAAGAATGGGTTGGAGGAGGGAGTAGGAGGTAAGATGGGAATGAGGATTGGAGGTGATTATGGGAGGAAAAACCAATGTATTCCTAAAATTGTACCTTTGAAAATTGCATGCATTAAATAAAAGCTTTAAAATAAAAAATAAAATACATGTATCTAGGTTTTGGTATCTTCTCCTACTATTTTCTATACCTAATTGTCCATAAATAATTTTTCTATGGATATCTGAAATGTTTGAATATTTTAAAAATATAGCTTGTTGTTGAAAAGTGATGTATATCATTAAAGATTTATGGCTCTTCTGATTTTGATCAAAAAATAAAGGAGATGAGAGAAACAGCTTTCAACAATAATCAGAAAGCAATGGTAAAGACATCAAAATATATTCTTTTGTTTGTCTTCATGTTGTGGGATCTGTGAAATTCCTGTTTCAGAATAACCTAACAGGTGAAAATCTGTACTCAGACATACTTGAAGAGTCCAAAATTCTATGAATAATCTCTAGCATTTCATTTTTCTTATGTTTTCTGGAAATATATTTAGGTTTCTTTCGTATTTAATGCCATCAAGCTAAATTTTTTAAAGATTTATTTGTTTATTTACATGAAAGTCAGAGTTACACTGAGAGAGAAAAGAGAGGCAGAGAGAGAAAGAAGTCTTCCATCCATTGGTTCATTCCCCAGTTGGCCGCAACAGTCAGAGCTGTGCTGATCTGGGAGCCAGGCATATGGAAAGACTTTAGGAAAACACTCCAGAAGCCCTGGCAATACAAGTTAAAATAGACAAATAGGATTACATCAAGCTTCTACACTGCAAAGGAAACACTCAACAAATTGAAGAGACAGCTGACAAATTGGAAGACAATATTTGCAAGCCAGGTAACTGATAAAGGATTAATATCCAGAATCAACAAACTGTTCAAGAAATTCTACAACACAAAAACAAACAATCCAGTCAAGAAATGAGCATAGGACATCAACAGGCATTTTTCAAAGATGAAAATCAAGTGGCCAACAGGCACATGAAAAATGCTCAGGATTAGTAGCTGTCACAGAAATGCAAACTAAAAACCACAATAAGGTTTCAACTTATATCAGTTAAAGTGACTATCATCCCCTCAGAAACAAAAATCAAAATAAAATGTTGGTGAGGATGTGATGAAAAATTACCCTTATACACTGTTTGTGGGAATATAAACTAGTACAACCATTATGAAAGACGGTATGAAGAGTCATCAAAAATCTGAAAATAAATCTACCATATGACCTAGCCATGCCACTCCTGGGAATTTACCCAAGTGAAATGAAATCAGTATAAGAAAGTGTTATCTGTAACACCAAGTTTATTGCATCCCAAGTTACAATAGCTAAGGTATGGGATGAAGCCAGATGTCTACCAACTGATGACTGAATAAAGAAAATGTATATATATACTATGGGATGGTACTTAGCCATAAAAAAAAAAAACCCTGTCTTGCAAAAAACTGGGTGCAAAAAGAAAGCATTATGCTTAGTGAAATAAGCCAGTTCCAAATATAAATATCATGTTTTCCATGATTTGTGGTAATTAATATACAGAGCACAAAAATGTAATGTATATGAGTAAAATTAATATTTTGACATTATTATATAGCACCCTTATCTATACTGTGATGGGACGCAGTTTTTGCTAGTTACCACTTATGAATTCCTTATTTGATGGAGGGTTAAGCTTATGAATGTAAAAGAAACTGCATGTATGTCATTGTAAAACTTAAAAATAAGAAAGGAAGGAGGAGGGTGTGTGGGAGCATGGGCAGGAGGGAGGATAGTGTGCAAGTATCATTTTGCTGTGAAATATGAATATATGCGTATTGATGTTTATAAATACATGAAATGTTTTCATCATATAAATAAAGATCTTAAAAACAAAACAAAAAGCATACAATATACTTTTGATGTATATATGCAGCTATTAATGCAAGCCATGGCCACAATATAATGAACATAGCTATGAACTCCAAGATATTTTATAACTTGTAATCCCTCACACTCCTTTTCCCATATTCAGTTAATCAATAATCTGCTTCCTATCACTACAGATACGTTTGCATTTTGTAGAATTCTAAAAATAAATTATATGAAGTGTACTCTATTTTATCCCTGGTTTGTTTCTCAGTCAGCATAATTACTTATGATGCAGACACACAGTTGCCTGTGTCAATACAATCCCATGCGGGTGCAAGAGCCCAAGCACTTGGGCCATCCATCACTGCCTTCCCGGGCCATAGCAGAGAGCTGGACTGGAAGAGGAGCAACCAGGACTAGAACCTGGAGCCCATATGAGATGCCGGTGCCACAGGCGGAGGATTAACCAAGTGAGCCATGGCGCCGGCCCCCTAAAATAAATACCTTAATTTGTGTCTATATTCATTTATTTTGTTTTGAATATTTCTTAGAAATCCTTCACATTTTATAAGGAACATCAACTTATTTCATCCTTGGGTTCAAAGGTAGCTTTCTAGATGAACATATGCCAGTTAGTAGATTCTGGAAATTTGATGGTAGCAAATTGATTATACTTGAAGATAGACATTAAGCTAAAGTAATGATCCAATAAAATTATAGCAATCATAAAAAATATTTTTAAGGATTCATACTGTTATTTTACTCATTAAAATTAATCTATAATAATTTGTTATATTGTATATTCTAAAGACTTCCAAAAATAAATAATTTTTGATGATCAGTTGATTTGATATGAGAAACTAATATTGTTTGGGAAATTAGACTAGGCATTTATAACTATATTATTCATCTTCAGATAATATATGAAAATTCTTTTATGATTTATTTACTTGAAAGAGCAAGGGGAAAGACAGACAGAAAGAGAAAGAGAGAGAGAGAGATTGATTCCTTCTGCTGATATATTCTTCAAGTGCCTTCAACAGCCAGAGCTGGTTGAAGCTGAACCCAAGAACAAGAAATTCCATCCAACCACTCATGTACTTCAGTCATCACCTGCTAGCTCCCAAGGGGCACATTAACAAGAATCTGGATCATAAGCAGAGGTGGGACTCTTCCTGGCACTCTGCAATATAGGATAGCTGGTATCCAAAGTGGTGGCTTACCCTGCTATACCACAATACTAACCCTATGTTAATCTACGGAAAATCTTTCATATGCTATCCATAATGTTCTTCACATGGTAAGTGATACCATTTTCAACATGTATCTCCATAAAGCCCCGCACCATGTGACATTTTTTGATTTAATCTGATAAAACCGCAAACATTTTATCAGTCTCTGGAACTACAGTTTCTGGTATCTTATGGAGACTCAGTGGAATACTACTATGAAACACTAGGCAAAGCCTGAGAAAAATGGAAGTCACACATTGTCAGTGCTCAGTACATCACCGCTTTACATTTATAAAAGTCTGCTAATATGATATTGGTCTGTATTATGAACTAGACCACTAAGGATTTTATAGGACTCTAATGTCTTCTTCAAAGCTTCTGCCACTGGTGGTAGTGACTTCTGCACTCAGAAAGGTATATTATTTCTTATGAGTCACAATGTTTTTTTTATGAGTGTGTTTGCCTACTGATTTCATTGGCCTTATAAATCCTCTTACTTCACAAGGGAGAATGTTTCTCCTTAAACTTTTGCACTAATATATGTTTTCAAATACACATTTTTGTTTCTATTGATATATGTGAGTCAAACAGTTTTAGAAATGAACTCACATTAATTTTCCCTTTTAGCAAGTCTTTTGCAATTAGCATCACATTTAATCATATTTATATTCTGTTACATAGTTAATAAGGGTGCTCCTTTTTACAATTACTCTTTTCAAAAAATAGAATTTTAAAGAAATATTCACATATAAGTATTTTAGACTGTAACTTGGAAACTTAAATGGCTGAATCTGAACAAATAATTAACTGAGATTATACATGTTCACATTAGTCCTTTTTTTAAATGATTGCGTGTTTGATTTGAAAGATAGAGTGAGCAAGAGAGAAAGAGAGAGTGAGAGAGAGAGAATTTACGTCTTCTGATTCACTCTCCGAATGACCAAAATGGCTGGGTTCAGGCCAGGCCAAAACCAGGAGGCAGAAACTTCATCCAGGTCTCCAATGTGGGTGGCAGGGGCTCCAAGTTTTGGGCCATCTTCCACTGCATTCCCAGGTGCACTATCAGGGAGTTGGATTAGAAGTAGAAGAGCCTGGACCCAAACCAGTTCTGATATGGATGTCTAACAGAAATAATTCAGTTTTCCAAAGGGCTCTATAAAATATGATGTACCAAGCAATAGTGACAATCAGTGCAATCACAACTTGATTATTTTCCAAGTCCAATAAGATGAACAGACTTTTGCTACACTGTTGCAGACAAAACAAAAAGAAACATCACAAATTAAGAAATGAAGAGGGCTTATTACACTAATATTTACAGAAATTTATTAGGATTGTATGCAGCTCTATGAATCATCCTATGATAACATAAATTTTGATAAAATAGATACATTGCTAGAAAAATATAAACTATCACAATGATTCAAGAAACTAAGAACATTAGTATCCTAGCACTGTAAAAAAAAAATAGGTTGTATCATTAATTTAAAACATTGCACAAAGTAGTCACACAGTTTCCCTACTGAATTCTACCAAATCTTTAAAGAAATAATGCTAATATATTGTAAACTCTTCCTAAAAACATATTTAACAACTCATTCTATAAGACCAGTATTATGCTGATACAAAAAGTATACATATATGTATATAATATCATAATTATATCATATTGTAATATAAATGTATTATAATATATTAATATATTATCACATAGAATATATATAAATATATTAAATGCATAATATAGAGTAAGTATATATTATATAACAAATATAATGAAGATATATAATGAATATATTATATATTATATATTATAATAATATATAAAACCTGGGAAAGTGTTGTGGTACAGCAAGTTAAGCTCCCACTTGGCATCCCCACATCCCATATTGGTGTATGCAGTTCAAATTTCTCTATGCTTCTGATCCAGTTTCATTCTAATGCATCTAAGAGACAACAGATGAATGCCCAAATGTTTGGGATCCTGCTTCCTATATGGGAAATCCAGATGATTTCTGTTTCTTGGTTTGGCCTGGCCCAGCACCACCTGTTGCAGGCATTTGAGTAATGAATGAAAGATGTCTTTCCTACCCTCTCCAATCATTGTTTTAAATAAGTCTTTGAAAAAACAACAGAAAACTATAGCTCATGCATATGCAAATGATCCTCAAATTATGTTGGCAAACTAAATTAAATCTCATGAATTGTATGCTTACAATGAACTCCAAAAATGCCAAGTCCTAATCCCTGCCATCTGTAAATTTTTCATCACAGAGGAAAATAGATGTCTGCATACATGATTAAATAAAGGATTTTAATCTCCAGAGGACATCTTGGATGAAGCAGGCATAGTCTTGCCACGACAGTTTCCTTATGGAAAGAGCCCAGAGATAGATTCAGTGAGGGTGGAAGAGAAGGGGTTATGAAGACAGAGCAGGAAGATTTATGGAGATCTTAGCCTAGATTAGACCAACAGCCACACCAGAAGCACAAGGAAATGGTTGCTCCACTAGCACCCCTGGAGGGAGGGCGGTCTGTTAGCACCTCAATTTTCACCTAGTGATACAGAGTTTGGACTATGGACTCTAGAACTGTAAGAATACATTTATATATTCATCTAGCAAATTCTCTGTTCAAGCAGCAACAGGAAACAAATACAAGAATCACAATCATATGAATAAATACTGAAAATGCATTTGACACAATCTGACATTCATGACACGAATTTGCGATTGATGGAAACTCAACATGATAAAGTGCACACATGAATACCTTGTTGGCAACAACAAGCTTAGTGGTATGAGCATTCAGAAGATGCGATGCTGATATCAAAAACAAGGCAATAATGTCTCCACTTGCTGTCTCTAAGATTGCACTGGAGGTTCCATGCAGTTAAATCAGGTAGAGGGCATTGGACATAAAGCTGCTGAGGCCACCAGGGCTGGGCTGAAGTTGCTGTGCATGGGGAAGGGACAGGTCACTGGGAGTCCTTTGGCTGGCCTTGTCCTTACCCAGCAGGTGCAGGGGACAGGGAAAACCTGCCCCAGTGGCAGACTGAAGTCCTCAAATTCCAGAGCTGACCATGGAGAAGTCCAGATTCCCCTACAGCCATTTTCGGTCAGTCTATCCACTCTACCTACCACTTCCTGGGACAACTGGCCCCACATACCATGTCCAGCATCCAAGGTATTTGACTTCATTTTTGCATGGTGGCAGAGCCTGAATCACCACAGGCCCCTCTAGTCAGCATAGCGTGGATACGATTGTGACATGAAGAGCTTGGGCCATTATGTTTTGTTGCTACCTGGGCACCTGATTGGACAGTTTATGATGCCCGTGTGCACACATGCAGACACCAAGCCATAGCCAATCAGCATCATTCATAGCAGGGGAGGCCTTCACTTGTCATTATGAAGATGAGAAGCAGACTGAGAAGCATGGCTGGGACTCGGGTCTGGAGCCTAGTAGTCCAGGGCTCCGACTCCCCTGGCAGTCCCGTTTGCTGCCACTTTCGTGCTCCTGCAGGTGCCCCTTGATCTGGAGCTTATATTAACCTACTTCAGATGAGTTACAATTTACTGTCTGGGCTGGTGCCACAGCTCAATAGGCTAATCCTCCGCCTGCATCTCCAGAACCCCAGGTTCTATTCCTGGTCAGGGCACCGGATTCTATCCCGGTTGCTGCTCTTCCAGTCCAGCTCTCTGCTGTGGCCCGGGAGGGCAGTGGAGGATGGCCCAAGTGCTTGGGCCCTGCGCCTGCCTGGGAGACCAGGAGAAGCACCTGGCTCCTGGCTTCGGATCAGCGCAGTGCGCTGGCCGCAGTGCGCCAGCCACAGAGGCCATTGTGGGGTAAACCAACGGCAAAAGGAAGACATTTCTCTCTGTCTCTCTCTCTCTCACTGTGCACTCTGCCTGTCCAAAAAAAAAAAAAAATTACTGTCTGTTGGTTTACTCTTGGGCATCTTGGGAGTTTTTGTTGTTTGTTTGTTTTTATTTTTCATTATTCTCAGAACATTTTTCTGTTGGATCTTTTTAAAAAATCTGATGAATTGAGGAATGTTTAAAGATATTACATAATTTCATGACTCTTAAATCTTATGTGTAGAAAGTTAGTTGACAATAGATAAGGTAGTGGGGGAAGTGTCACTATGTTCCCTAACCTATATATATATGAGGTACATGAAACTTGTATAACTTAAATAACATTTTAAAAATTAATAAAAAAAGAAAATAGATCTTAGTAAAAAAAAAATGAGAATGAGAATAGGAGAGGTAGGAGGTTCAAGGTTGGGATTGCATGTGGGAAGGAGGGTATGGTGGGAAGAATCATTATGTTCCTAAATTTGTATTTATGAAATGCATAAAGTTTGTGTAACAAAGTATTTCTGGGGAAAAAACAAAAGATATGATGCAAAATCATAGTATGCAGGACAACCAGATGCTAGCTTGAAAACAGATATGACAATGAAACATCATAAGTGATCCCAGTATAATATTGGCAATACTTCATGTACAATTTCTATTATTTCCATATGAATATAACATATTTTCCGTTTTCTTTGTACTCCTCACATTACTTTTGTTGCAAACAGAGGCAACTACATTACATTTTTTTATACTCTGTTACCACAGCTCAGGGGAAACATGAGTGAAATTTACATTCTGAGATTTGATTATCTTTACATTCCTTGTTTCCATGGTTGAGGAACAGTGGTTTATTCATTATACTACTTGTTGACTCCTTTAGCTAGGGTAGGGTTAAGATTATGATTACAAAATAAACTGAAAGAATCTCACTGTAAGAGAAAACTAAGAAAGGAAGGAAGAGGAAGGGTAGGAGCATGGGTGTGAGGGACGGTTGGGGAGAAATGTCAGTATTCTCCTAAATCTGAATAGACAAAATGCATGAAATTTGTTCACTTTACATAAATTAAAAGAAAACTGGAACAGATTTTTCAAAGATGCTACATAATTGAATCATTTTTCACTAATTTCTCTTGTAGTTACACCGGTCATAGTTTTTTGCCTATCAAGTGTCTATTTGTTTCTTGCTCATAATTAGCAACCCAGTCCAGTAGATTATCTTCTACACAGTAATCCTGCTGAATTCACTTATCGGTTTGTGTTTGTTTTTGGATTATACTGAATGATCTCTATATATAATTGTGTCATCCACATATACAGAGAGTTCTACTGTTTAAAGTTGATTCTTATACCTGATATTTCTTTTTTGTTATTTCCCTTCCCTGACTATTGCTACAGTACAATTTGGGAGATGATGAGAGGAGGCAGCCTTGCCTGGAGCTGGAAGGAGATAGTTGTGATAGATAGTGGTCCTGTGTTAAGTAGTTTGTTGTAGGTTTTTAAGACAATCTTATGGAAATCTTAATCTTATGTACTTTATGTACAATTTCTATTATTTCCATATGAATATAACATATTTTCTGTTTTCTTTGTGCTCCTCACAATACTTTTGTTGCAAACAGAGGCAACTACATTACATCTCTTACAACTACATTAAATCTCTTTTTGATTATTTTTCTGACAGTTGACTTTTTATGATTGGATGCTGAATTTTATAAAATACCTATTTAAATTTTATGTAAATTATTATTTAGTTCCTGTATTTTTCATCTACCTGAGTGATTTAAGTGATTTTTGAGAATAATCATTTTTAATGCACTTTTTTAAAATGAGCTACTAGGTTTTCATATATGGTTTAATTCATATAAAGGTATTTTGTTTAGAATATCTATATATCTGTTTATGGAAGATGCTCTTTAACTTCAACTTTATTTCATATCATGGTCCAATTTGTGTTATAATGACTTCCCAAAAGAAACTTAAAAATATTCCCTGTTTATATCTACTTGGAGTGAGCTTGAGAAGCTTAAAGACTTCAAAGAATTGCACAAGTCTAGACATGAAATTTTAATTGTGAACCTTCTTCTTTGGCTTGTTTGGTTTTACAAAAATTGCCTCAAGTTACTTAGTTTATATAGGATTTTTCTAATTTTAAGATGTATCTGTATTTTGGAAAACTAGTTTTCAAAATAAGGTGGACTTTGATCTATGAAGTCAAAGTTTTATTTCTAAGAATCCTATAAAATTATTTTATTATCTTCAGGAATTCTAAATGCTCTGTAAATGATGGTTCTGTTTTAATTTCCTGAAATTGGTTACTTGTGTTTCTTGTCTTCAATCACTTTTACTAATGGAATATTAAACTTCTTAATATATTTTTAAAATAAATTTATCCTTGTTTGTTTGTTTTTGTAATATTTTTGTGACTACCAGAATTTCATTGATTTCTGCTATTTTGTTTTCCTGTTTTTATTATATTATTAAATCATTTTCTTTATTCTTCAGAAAAAAAACTGAAATGACTGTTTTCAGTATTATAACATACTCAAAGATGTAAATTCTGAAAATATTATTTATATTCATTACCTTTATTTCCTAATGCATTTCTTTTTTTTTTTTTTTAATTTTTTTGACAGGCAGAGTGGACAGTGAGAGAGAGAGACAGAGAGAAAGGTCTTCCTTTGCCGTTGGTTCACCCTCCAATGGCCGCCGCGGCCGGCGCGCTGCGGCCGGCGCACCGCGCTGATCCGATGGCAGGAGCCAGGAGCCAGGTGCTTTTCCTGGTCTCCCATGGGGTGCAGGGCCCAAGCACCTGGGCCATCCTCCACTGCACTCCCTGGCCACAGCAGAGAGCTGGCCTGGAAGAGGGGCAACCGGGACAGAATCCGGTGCCCCGACCGGGACTAGAACCCGGTGTGCCGGCGCCGCTAGGCGGAGGATTAGCCTAGTGAGCCGCGGTGCCGGCCCCTAATGCATTTCTAAACCCTGTATGCACAGACCCTGTCTGTGGCACTGTCTCCTCACACATGTGCTTCCAGCCATTCCAGTCTTCATATATGTTCATTCCTGTATCCAGAACTCATATGTTCTCTCACATTAACTATGATTCATGTTCTCCCTTATGTGTTGTAATTTGTAAAATCTCTGTCATCCGTGTTAGCTTTCAAGGTCTACTCCTTGTGCCTGCATCATGTGCCATCTTCATGAGTCTCCACCATCCATTGTGCCTCCACCTCATTTTTCCTTGAGTGTCTTCTTTTTACTTTCACCCTTTGTCAATGTTTTTAGTATATGTGCACCCCTTTGTCAATGTTTATGCTGTCCCTCACCTCTGAATGTGCTCACGGTATTCCCGTAAGTATCTACATCCCCTCACCAGAGTGATGTTTTTGCTGCGTCAGAGTGTCTTAATCGCCTGTGTTTCCAGCTCATGGCAACATTTGAGTACTACTCTGCACTTTGTCTGAGCTTACATATTCCTTCAGATGTTTCCATACCTCTTACTGTAACTTACCTTCTTTATGTCTCTAAAGCCCCTCTGACTGCAGTCCAGGCTTTTGTATTGTGTTCTCAAGCCCAGAGCCTTCAGCCTATGCATTTCATGTCTTCTGTTGTTATGCCTCAAGGTCTCCATCTACTGTGGAACTTGAGTATCTGTTTAACTACTGAAAGATGGCTTGGTTTCAAACAAGATTTAGAATTGTGAATAAAGATTTTGTATATTTTCATGTTTTTATTTAAAGATATATTTATTTGAATATCACAGTTACTGAGAGATAGAGACAGAGAGATCCTCCATCAGCTGGTTCACTCCCCAGATAGCCACAATAGCCAGGGCTGGGCCAGTCTGAACACAGGAGCCAGGAGCTTCTTCCAGGTCTCCCACGTGGGCGGTAGAGGCCTAATCACTGGAACCATCCCAACTCCTTTCTTCAAGCTATCAGCTGGGAACTGATTCAGATGTGTAGGAGCTAGGACTCAAATTGGAACCCATATTGTACGTTAGCAATATCAGTTGGAGCTTTAGCCACAATGACACAATTCTAGCCATCATGCTAGTTTATATGTGGACACACATTTTCATACCAGGTGATAAATATGTAGGAACATATATGCTCTATTAAATGCTGATTCTAAAGAAGGCAAGAAGACTTGTAAAGTTTCTGTCCAACAATGCTTTCTCGTAAGTAATAAATGCAATTTCCTGCTTTTCTGTACCTTTGTAATGCATTTGTATTTTCACGTTTATTTGTGAAAGATAGTAATACTAACACCTTGTGTATTGTTTTTATTTAAATGCATGTTTCCTAAAGCAACATAATTCCTTTTTTATAAGTACTTAATATTCAGTGTTTTTTATGTGTTATTTTTTGAAATACTTTTTGAAATATTTTTTGAAAGGGATGTATTTTCCATCTTCTGGTTCTTTTGCCAAATGGCTGGTTTACTCCCCAAGTGACTGCAATGGCTGGTAGTGGTGCAGGCTAAAGTTAGCAGCATGGAGCTCCATCCAGAGCTTTCCACTGGTGTCAGGGGACAAATAATTGGGCCATATACTGTTTATTTCCAAGACACATTTAAGCAGAGTACTGGATTGTAAGAGCAGCATGTGAGACTTGAACCTGCCAAGTTCCAGTCAGTCTGCACACTCCACCTACCCCTTCATGGGACAACTGGGCCCCCATACTCACCATGTCCAGCTTCCAAGGTATTTGGCTTCCTCTTCACATGGTGGCAGAGCCTGAACCACCACAGCCCCCTTTTACCAGTATAGCGTTGATATGATTGTGACGTAAAGATCTTGGGCCACTATGTTTTGTTGCTACCCGGACACCTGGTTGGTCAGTTTGCAAAGCCAATTAGCATGCATGCCAACACAAAGCCGTAGCCAATCAGCATCATCCATAGCAGGGGAGGCTATCACTTGTCATTGTACCAAGTTAGCAGATTGAGAGGCATGGCTGGGACTTGGGTCTGGAGCATAGTAGTCCAGGGCCCTGACTTTACTGGTTGCCGTGGTTGCAGCTGCTTTCATCTTCCTGCAGGTGCCCCTTGATCCACAGCTTGTAATAACCTAATTCAGATGAGTTACAATTTGCTGACTGTTGTTTGATTCCTGGGAATTTGTGGGGTTTTTGTTGTTGCTTGTTTGTGTTATTCATTATTCTCAGAACATTTTTCTGTTGAATCTTTTCAAAAAATGTATTGATTTGAAGAATGATAAAAGACATTACATAATTTTATGACTCTTAAATCTTATGTGTATAAAGTTAATTGACAATAGAAAGGGTAGTTAGGGACAGTGTCACTATGTTTCTAAATCTATATATGAGGGACATGAAACTTAAATAACTTAAATAATATTTTGAATATTAAAATAGATCTTGGTAACAAATAAGAATGAGAACAGGAATGGGATGAAGAAATAGAGTGGGATTGTGTATGGGAAAGAAGGTAGGGTGGGAATAATCACCATGTTCCTCTATTAGCCATTATGAAATTCATAAAGTTTATATACCTTAAATATAATATTTCTCTGAAAAAAAAAAACAAAAAAGTATGTAAAACCATAGTACACATGACAGCATTATG
This sequence comes from Oryctolagus cuniculus, assembly GCF_051225735.1. NCBI lineage: Eukaryota > Metazoa > Chordata > Mammalia > Lagomorpha > Leporidae > Oryctolagus > Oryctolagus cuniculus. The sequence goes on from NC_142878.1 coordinate 113,638,918, forward strand.
CTAGCTTTAAAACAGACATATATGCCAATGAAGCATAATAAATGATTCCAGTATAATGTCTGCAATGCTTCATGAACAATGTCTATTATTTCACATGAATATAACATAAATTCTGTTTTGTTAGTGTTCCTCTCATTATTTTTGTTGTAAACTATGGCAACTCTGTTTGTTACCACAGATCAGGGAAAAAGTATGAGTCAAATTGACCATTAGAGATTTATTTATATTTACATTCCTTGTCTTCAATGTTAAGGAACAGTGGATTATTCTCCATACTATTTATTGAATTCTTTATTTAGTGGAGGTTAAACTTACAATTATGAAATGATCTGAAAGTGTGATTTTTAAAAAGAAAGATTAAGAAAAGAATGAGGAGGGAGGTAGGAGCATGGGCATGAGAGAGGGTTCTGTGGGAAATATCAGTATTCTAAATCTGAATATACAAATACATAAAATTTATTCGCCTTATATAAAAAAATGAAATTGGGACAACTTTAAAAAAGATATTACATAATTGATTGATTTTCATTAATTTCTCTTATAAATATGTATTTCATAGTCTGTCTTTTGCCTATCTATATTTTTATTTGTTTCCTGCTTATAATTAGCAATCAAATCCAGCTGATTATCTTCTACCCAATAATCTTGGTAAATTCATTTTCAGTTTGTATTTGTTTTTGGATTATACTGAATAGTCTCTGTGTGTATGATTTTGTCATCCACATATATTAAGAATTCTACTACTTAAAAATTTATTTGTTTATTTATTTCACTTCACTGACTACAGCTCCAGAACAATCTTGGAGATGATGCAAGGACACAGCCTTGTCTGGGATTGGAAGGAGATAGTTTTCAATGACCCTGTGTTAAATAGTTTGCTGTAGGTTTTTTAAAACAATGTTGATGAGTATAGGAAATCTTTTTGATTATTTTTTCTGACAGTTGAATTTTTATGGCTGGATGATGAATTTTATTATCCCTGTTTAAATTTATGTAAATTATTATGTATTTCCTTCTTTTTTCATCAATCTGGATGATTTACATGATTTTTGAGAATGTTAAATACCTCTGGATTTTTAATGTATCTTTCTTTTAATTGATCTACTAGTTATTCATATATAGTTTAATTCATATATATTCATATATAGTTTAATTCACATAATGGTATTTTGTTTAGAATATCTATATATCTGCTTACGGAAGATGCTCTTTAATTTCATTTCATTTCATACCCTGCTCTAATTTGTGTTATACTGACTTACCATTGTTTATTTCTACTTGGTGTGAGCTTGAGAAGCAAAAAGTGAAAGAATCCCAAAAGTCTGGCCATGAAATGTTGCTTGTGGAACTTCTTCTTTGGTTTATTTAGCTTTACAAAAATCAGTGCTCCATTTATTTAGTTTCTATATAGGAGTTTTCTAATTTTATGATGTATTTGTATTTTCAAAACTAAGTTTCAAAATAAGGTGGACTTTGATCAATGGAGCTAGCATTTTATTTCTAAGAATCCTATAAAACCCTCCTAGTAACTAGGGGAGTTCTATAAGCTCTGTAAAGGATTGTCTGTTTTAATTTCAAGAAATTGATTATTTGTATTTCTTTCTCTTGTCTATAATCACTTCTACTAATGTCATATAAACTTTCTTACTATGTTTTTAAAACATATTTGTTACTGCGATATTTTTGAGACCACCAAAATTTCATTGATTTCTGCTATTATGTCTTTCCTCCTTTTATTATATTATTCTAGCATTTAAATTTATTCTTCAGAAACTAAAATGACTATTTTCAATATTATATTCACTTAAAGATGTAAATTCTATAAATACTATTTGTCTTCATTCTATTCATTTATTTATGTGTTTCTAGTCTTGTATGCACAGACCCTATCTGCCCCAGTATCTCCTCACTCATGTGCCTGCAGCCATTCCAGTCTTCATGTTTGTTCATACCTGTTTTTGGAACCCATATATTCTCTCACATAACTATGACTATTCTTTTCCTCTATGTAAAATCACTGTCATCTGTGATAACTTGCAAAGTCTACTCCTTGTGCCTGCATCACCTGCCATCTTCATGAGCCTCCACCCGCCTTGTGTCTACACCACATTTTTTCTTTAGTATCTTCTTTTTCTTTACTTGCACCTTTTGTCAATGTTAATGCTGTCCCACCCCTCTGAATGTTCTCATGACATGCCCATAGTGTCTATATACCGTGGCCACAGTGATGTTGATGCTGCCACGGAGTGTCATATTATCTATCAATCAATCATATTTCAAGTTTGTAGGTAATCCCAGGAGGTTGGACAGTTTTCTCCATGAAATAGGTCCAGGAGCACAGGACCCTTCTCTACTCTGTGGACTACGGATAAAGCCTGACCAAAGATGGGCTTATTACCTATGGACCGAATATCACCCTTGGAAAGGAGGAACAGGGAGCCAAGGGCTGACAACTGTGATTTGATCAGGGGCTGCACCCCACTTTCTCTCATATCCTACCAGTCAGAATTTAATAATAGTTTTTTTTTAAAACTTTTCCAAAATGTCTATTTTCAGTGATGCTTGAAGATCTCCCAGGAGTGCATGCCTGTCTCCTCAGGAAAGCAACTAAGATAACTCAGTAGTTTCAAAAAGCATACTCCACAATACTTATTTCAGGCAGGAAAGAAAAAACTGAGTGAGGAGCTAGCTGTAAGAGTGAGGCAAGATGGACAGGACCACAAGAAGCTTCATTATTATGAGGGCAGTGTCCAAGAAGTTGTGATTATCAGAATTTATCTCAAATCTATTTTTCAAAACTTCACTTAGTGGCTATGGCTAGCTGAAATACATTGGGAAATAGTCTCATACTGGAAGCTCTGGTTCCTGCTCAAACATAAAGTATTTAATTACTGCATAAAATGAAAGAAAATATACCTGGGGATAAGAAGAACTGTCTCCTATAAGTGCTAAACTTTTTATATTGTCAATGAAAAACATTAAAATAATTGTAAAATAATTTAAGCAAAAATAATTATATGGCCATAGTAAGACTTACAAATACCTACCCAGTACAGTGGAAGTAGTAATGATGAAAAGACCAAGTGACAATAATGTGTTGGAGGCCCCTTCATCTTTTTACTTATTTTGTATAGCTTACCCAAACTAGTCTCTGTATCCCATCCACTAAATTGTTGAATGGCTCAATCAAAAATCAGTATCATTACACTGGTTTTTCCTGAAAAAAAAATTCTATTCCTTGTGAAATTTGACATGACCCCCTAAAATTTACACCAAAATGTGGCCCCTTAAAGTTCCCCAGAAGAGCTATCTGGGGTGCCACATGTGCTACCAGAATTTGGGGTGCCATAAGATTTCACCACGGACTTATTACTAAACCCCCAATATTAATAAGCCCAAGAAGGTTCTTGCCTAATATTTAGAGAAGAATTCTAAATGCCGGCACAGATAAATGAGACAGCATGGTACATTTTAAGCCTTTAGTTAGTGAGAAAGTTGCATAGGAGAGTGAGAGCTTTATTTAAGAGAGAGAGGTAAATATGGGTTCATGCCGAGCACCAGAAACCAACCATGTGGAGGAGCATCTAGGCAAGGAAGCCTACTGAATGTGGCCCAAAGGCCATGTGCCCTGGAGGGAAAAGAGAAGGGCTGGGATGCACTGTGTCCCAGGCTTTTAACCCACTCCAAAGGGGAGTGGTTAATTAACCTGATTGGCTGGTGGGCACCCAGGTGTGGCCAGGTAAGGGGATGAGGTCACACAGGGCATGGCGAAGGCGTGGTCTTCGAGTGCACAAACCTAATCGATTTTAATCTGTATGCCTACCTACTTCACTTGCAGTACTAAACTCTTCTGGAGCTCAACAATTTTTTTTTTTTAAATGAACATGATACATCCACAGGTCCCTAAAGTCTTCTGTGATCTGACCCTAGTCTTTGCTATTAATGTTCTCTATCACTATTTTCATTAGCTTCAGCAGATATGATTGAGGAAACCAGCTGCAATTGTTGTGTTTTTTTTTTTCTTACGTTAGTATCTCTGCTTGAATTCTTTTCTCTCAACCTAGCTACATATGCACTTTCATTCTGTCAGTAAGTATGAAATACATACTGATTGCCGACCGTGTGCAAAGAGCTACTTTAAATGCTAGCAATCTAGCATTTAGGGCACATGGAGAGGTTTGACAGTGTGATGAGCAAAATGCCAATTGCCTTAAGTGAGTGTCCTTAAATCTCCCTGTCACCTAAGACAGAAAGTTATTCTATGGCCCTTGTTTTCTACTTTGTGATTTCATTATTTCTGCTCATCTTTTACCTCCTAATGTAAATTCTACGTGAAGGCAGAAATCCAAAGCTAAATCATTTTTTTTTAAATTTCAAATATATCTTTACAATGTACCCAATATATTTTTTAAGTGAAGTGATTCTACTCTTTATTCTTATCTCTTTTTGTTCCTTGTTGTCATCATTGGTATTTTTCTGCAGTTTCAATATTTAGGAAGCACCATCCTGAATTCTAGAATCCAGATGAGATCTCTTTAAAACTCAGATAATGGTGTTCCTCAGCTCAGCTCCTCAGGCAGCTCCCATCTCTCAGAGTAAAAGGTCAAGTTCTTCCATTCCTGTGAAGCACTATGTGACTTGACCACCTGAGCTTCCTATGCACATGCACTAGACCCTCCTGCCTCACTCATTCCAGGTGATTAACAATGGCACCCTCGCTGTTCCTTTGTATATAGCAGTTTCATGGCTGCTTCCATGATTTTCTACTCTTCCCGTCCCCTCTGTCTGAAATGCATCTTCTCCTCCATATCAGGATCTCTGATGCCTCAAAGTTTGGTTCATAAATTAATGTTTTAGTGCATCTCTTCCTGCACACTGTTGAAAATTTTAAACTCTTAATAAACCCTCTTTCCCTGATCCAGGTCCCCAATCGCCCCTTCCTGTTTTACATTTTATTCTTGATATTAATTTTACTAATCCTGTGTTTTCTTCCACTAGAGAGTAAGTTCCTTGAAGGAAGATATTTATACTGCTTCACTCACTGCTGCATCCACAGTTCAGGAAAATCTCTGCCACATTGCCTGTGTTATTATCTTTTAAATACTGAAGTTAACTGATACATATTTTATACCTCAGATATACAATCACATTTGCATCACCAGTTGCAAAGAAAGTTCCAATGATATATTAAATATAGGAGTAAGAATAATTTACAAGTATTGTATGTAATGATTTATGAGCTTACCATAAGTTATATGTATTCATTCTATAAAGGTAAAGTGATTTTGCTTAGGAAAGCTTTCTCCTACCTAAGATTATGAGAAAAAATGTTAGTGTATTTGTATAGTGATTTATATGTTTTATTTTTTACTTTTAAATCATCTCAATTTGAACGTGAAATAGCAGGACTTAATATTTCCAAATGTCCAGATGTTGTTGCATGGCCCTTTGTACAGTTAAACTAACTTATATCAAATATCTTCCTCTTAGTTTGGGATTTCTTATTTAACTCAATGTATTAGTGCTAAAGGTGTATTAGTTCAAATAGCTTAATTGATAAATAATGTCAGATACTAATGCTATAATATATGGCAGGGAGAGTCATGCCTAGTGCATTTAGCTTTTCCGCTAGGCGGAGGATTAGCCTAGTGAGCCGCGGCGCCGGCCCCTCTCCTTGACACTCTTCTAATATGAAAACCCTCAATAGATATCAAGAGCAGAGATGACTCAAGCTGGGTCCGTCCAGTGTTCCTTTCTGAGAAAATGTGGGCCCTGTATTCTCATCGGAAGCTCCCTGGTCCAATGCTGGGCTCTGCTAAGTCTCCCACCTGTGCTATGATGGATGCTATCAACTTGGTATTTAGTGAATTTCTGCCAGAGTGATTCACACACAACCTTTCAAGGATTTATTTAGGTGTGTTCTCATGCGAAGGGAAGGAGTGTTGGGGATCCGGATTCTCGAGGTTGAGATATTTTTGGCCCGAAAGGGGAAGAATCCGCTTCCACCGCTGCACCTGGCCCATGCTGGCCCTTCCTCCCTGCGTCCACCCGGCGCATCGTCGCCTCTTCCTACAATCTCCCTCCTCGGCTCTCCCTGCATGTTGCATGGTCGCTGGGCACCAGGGCTGCGGCATGGAGCCTGCCAAAGGCCAGTCGGGTCAGGTGGGCAGCACTGGCAGCATCCTGAAGTTTACATTAAATTTCTCCCAGTGGAACCCATGACTTCTGGTCAGGACGCTAAAGTTGTGGCTGAACTGCAGGCACAGCGAGGCCAAGAGGGCAAGGGCAGCTCTCATCTGATGAATGGTCCTATATCTCAAACCCCTTCTCAAACAAATTCCATCCCAGCTTTGAGTCAGGTACTGACAACTAAGGTTTCAGAGCTAAACCCTAATGCGAAAGTGTGGGGGACTCATGTTGCATTTGGAAGCAAGTAGTGCAGCTGTCGGTTTGAGTGCTGCACGGGAGGAGACAGCCGGCCATGGTGCAGACTGCAGCCCGCAGGGATTGGATATCAATGGTGATGGTGATAAAAGTCGTGAGAATGCAGCATTACCAGATTTACCTGAGTCAAAACAGACATGAACGCTTTGGCTCTGGATCACGCAGAATACGAATCTCTACCTGAAAATGGTGAAACAGGAGGAAATGAATCTCAACCAGAAAGCCAGTATAAGACATCTTAGAGTTCATGGAAACTGGCCCCCGGGTTGGCATGAATGGATCAGTTACTCAGTTACTGTGTGGATCTCTTGTCGCTAGCTTTACTGAGTAAGCATACCGTAGTACAAGAACTAGCAGTAGTTTTTGTAATATACCTTAAGGATCTTAAACAGTTGATCTCTTTTCAGATTGTTGAAAAATCCTGTAAATGCAAATAGTTGACACAGTATTAAATATGTGCACTTTGGGAGTGTGCTTTGCTTGTACAGTTGTAAATAATCAGAACATATTAAAAAAAGGTTCCCTACAGAGAAAATCTGATAAAATTATTGATATATTATAAATGTTGATGTTGGGCTGGATGTAGATACACTTAATGCTGTGGCTTGAATATTATTTTAATTTGTTGAGTTTTTTTCCCCCTCTCATACTACAGTGTGTTGAACTGATTTTACCTCTTTGCTGCAAAAGGGAAATGGAGAGTTTTATTAAAAGCCGTGAGATGTTTTTATACTCTCTTTCAAAGTATGGAAAGGCATATTAGTCGTATTTAATGTGAAAGAGTTCTGAAGTACAATATAGTAAGCAGAAACTGGTAGGATCATTAAGTCAAAATGAAAAATGATCTACTAATTTGAATCATATTTTACTAAGTGTGATTTACCCTACCAGAGGAAAACCTGCCTGGTGTCTCTCACTGTTTCCTTCAGGGCAGTAGCCATTATTCAAATATGTAGAAATACACATATTGCTAATAAGTTTCAAATGCCTGATAAAGGAATGGAAGAATTAATTTCTTGGTAGCTGTCAGATCACTGGACTGAAAACTCAAAATAACTGACCTCTTCAAACCAAACTGAGATGCTGTAAACACTCAAAGGGCAAGCTCTGAGACCTGGGGCCCTTTGTGTCACTTCTTAGGAGCAGGTGCCAGGGTGTGCTCAGCCATCCCCGTCCCCACACACCAGTGGGTCTGTAACAGTAAGTCCTTTCTCAAACGTGTGATATTTGCAGCATGATGTGTGTGTGTGATTAGAGCCAACTGCGGTTGATTGGTTGCTAACTAAAAGGCTGGAGCTCAAGAGCAGCATGCAGGAGAGCAGTGGGCATGTGGAGTGGTGTCATCACAGAGAAGGGGCTGTGCTGGTGGGTTCTGCTGCCAGCAAGATGAGGTCAGTGCACTGTAATTACCGCTTAGCCAGTGACAGTCTGTTGCATCCAGAGCAACCTTGCCCAGATGTGATTTTTATAGTAAAGGTGATATGCCAAATAACTTATTTAAAAAAGATTTATTTATTCAAAAGTCAGAGTAACACAGAGAGAGGAGAGGCAGAGAGAGGTCTTCCATCTGGTGGTTCACTCCCCAATTGGCCGTAATGGCCTGAGCTATGCCAATCGGAAGCCAAGAGCCAGGAGCTTCTTCTGTGTCTCCCTTGTGGGTGCAGAGGCCCAAGAATTTGGGCCATCTTCTACTGCTTTCCAAGGCCATAGCAGAGAACTGAATCAAAAGTGGAGCAGCCAGGTCTTGAAGCGGCACCCATAAGTGATGCTGGCACTTCAGGTGAGGGTGTTAACCCACTGCACCACAGCACCAGCCCTGCCAAATAACTATTTAATGTCCAATAAAAAGCCTGTCTGATATTGCTTTTGAGATGTTCCACTCATTAAAAAAAAAAGGAGTTTTCACAATAAGAAGCTGTGATGGCACATAGAGACTGTTACTATTTCACATACAGCTAATAATATGTGGCTTTTGTACATTTTTTACAATTTAACTCATTCCTTTCCCCACCCCCAGCAATACCTCAAGTTATAGAATCAGTGATACAACAATCACAAATGACGTTTTAACTTGTAAAATTGTGTGATGTTACTTACTGTTTGGAAATATAGGAATAAGAACCTGGCCCCATTTCACCAGATTTGAATTTCAAGTAGAGTAGTTGTTCTCTGGAGAATTGGTGTCATGATGTTTCTGAAAAGTCCTTCCTGTCATCGCATCACTGGTCTCCACTAGCCAGTGGCGTGAATGTTTTATGTTGCTGTATTGGTCAGGATGTCTGCAGTTTACCTTTAAAAACTGGTTCAGTGTTTTACAACAGGTGACTAATGGCACATACCTGTCTTTGTTTCGCCTTCAGTGAGTTGTGGGTTTTGGGGGCTTTATAGTCTGTTACACAGAAAGCAGCAATCAAAGATTTAAGAAGCAGTAACAGTTGCCAGTTCACAAAATGGGACTGTAATATGGAAGCTTTCTTGAGGGTTTTTGTTTTTGTTCTACTTCTTTTTGTCAAGACTGGAATCAAGCTTACATGTAAACTATTGGTAATTTAAGTTTCCTTTTGTGTCATTCAGTATAAAACTGTCTAATTTGGAAAAAAGGTAGGTTGCAAAAAGTATATTTAAGCATTGTTTAAAAAAGGATTTATTTATTTTCAAGGCATAATTACAATGAAAGAGGGATCTATATCTACATCTATATCTAAATATCTATATGTCTATATGTATGTATATATCTCTCTATCTCTATCTCTATCTCTATCTCTATCTCTATCTCTATCTCTATCTCTATCTCTATCTCTATCTACTGGTTCACTTCCAAAAGAGTTGCAACAGTAATTTCTTTGTCAAGCTGAAGCTAGGAGGGAGGGACTATTTCCTGGTCTTCCACATGGGTGGCAGGGCCAAGGACTTAGACCATGTTCTGGGGCCTACCCAGCTGCATTCACAATATGCTTGATCAAAAGCAGGGAAGCTGGGACTTGAAGCAGCATGACAGCACTCCAATGTGGAATGCTGGTGTGGCAGGCAGTGGCAGAACTTGCTGCACCGCAATGCTAGCCCTATATACAAATTTTTATTCTTTTTTTGAATGTGTGGATTTTTATTAAAAAATATTCTAATATTATGCCAGTATCCTATTTCCTATTAAATTTTCACCCAGTACCTTTGATACTGGATTTGTTATCATCATCAACACTATGAAAGGTTGGTGTTTTAATTCCCAATATTGTTTCTCTACTTATATTTTGATCTAGCATCAAAGCAAAGGGCTCACTTTTCTTTCTTAGTTATTGTGTCATTATGACTATATCATTATGAGTTCATAGATTCTTATCTTGTTAAATGTATTATAGTCTGAAATTATGTGTTCTAATGCTCAAGTTATCCCAGATCCTAGTGGAACCCTCTTCAACACACCAAATTAAGACTCTAATACCTATAGTTGGTGTAAGTACCATTGTAGGAGAAAAGATTCACTAATTCTTACCTTCCTTCCCTGAATTACATTTCCTTTAAAGGTGCCATTTCTTTCATCAAGTCTTGTTAGTAGCTATCATTGAATATTTACAATTCAGCAGTACTCTCCTAAGTTTTCTCTGGAGATGTTCTTTAGTACTTAATTAAAAGACCATTTTACAAACCAAAATCTCATCAAGTCACACTCCTCTTCCAACTGTGTGGATGGTTTCCCACTGACCTTTGAACAGGGACCATAGGACTTACTGTGGTCTTCAGAGAAACAATGCTATGGGTCGTACCCTAGTAAGTCTTGTCTACCAGCTGTCTGCTTGCTATTCTTTTCTTACATGCTAGGTCTCAGAAGCTCTCAGTTGTATCACAGACTTTACAAATTTCCTCTCAACCCATCAAAAATTACTAAAAGTTCCAAACATGAGGCTAAACTCTTTTTTAAAAAATTTTATTATTTTATTTGAGAGGTAGAGTTATAGAGAGAGAAGGAGAGACAAAGAGAAAGATCTTCTATCCACTGATTCACTCCCCAAATAGCCAGTGGGACTGAGCCGGGCTGATCTGCAGCCAGGAGCCTCACTCTTCTCTCCCACATGGGTGCAGGAGCCCAAGCATTTGGGCCATCTTCGACTGATTTTTCAGGCCAAAGCAGAGAGCTGGATTGGAAGAGGAACAGCTGGGACTTGAACTGGCACCACAGGCAGAGGGTAAGCCCACTACACCACAGTGCTGGACCCTAAGCCCTTTTAAAACAAGATTTGCTGTATTTTTTTTTTTTGAAAGGCAGAGATACAGAAAGAGAAGGTTGCAGGGAGAGATAGAGATCTTCCATCTGCTGGCTCATTCCCCCAAATAGATGCAGTGACAAGGAGATGGATCCTAATGGAACAGCTGGGACTCAAACCAGTGCTCACATGAGATGCTGGCATTACAGGCAGTGGTTCAACGTGTCAGCTACTTCATTTCTTCTTTCAAAGGAGGGCTCATTTCTAATGATTTAGAATGTTGTACAAAAGGATCTTTGAGGTGGTTATGCTAACTTATCTCTTTTAAACTTTAAATTCTTAGCGGCCAGTGTTGTGGTGCAGTAGGTTAATCCTCTGCCTGTGGTGCTGGCATCCCATATGGGCACTGCTTCTAGTCTCGGCTACTCCTCTTCCAATCCAGCTCTCTGCTATGGCCTGGGAAAACAGTAGAAGGTGGACCCCTGCACCTGTCTGGGAAACCAGAGGAAGCTCCTGGCTCCTGAATTTAGATCAGCACAGCTCCAGCCATTGTGGCCATTTGGGGAGTGAACCAAAGGACAGAAGACCTTTCTCTCTGCCTCTCCCTCTCACTGCCTGTAACTCTACCTCTCAAATAAATAAAAAAAAATTTAAAAAAAACTTAAAATTCCACAGAACACACAATATAACTAAATTATTTATCAACACAACCTCATTCCTTGATAGTGGCCTAACTCAGAAGAGATGTGTAATGAATACTGATCTCTGGGTAAAAAGTGATGATCATGTCCATAAAGAAGATTGCAGTATAGCTCAGCTGAACAGGCGAAGGATAACATGATACTGTGAGTTAGTCAATAGCAACACAAAAATGCAATAAGTGATTATTTAAGATGCCTGATATTAAAATAGTGCACTCAGAGAATTTCATCATGACAGCCTCCATTTTGGACTACACCTTCAGCACTGTAAGATTCTACAGCACCAGCAGCAGTGTGGGCCATGAAGGATTCTTGATGGGAGAGATTAGAGGAAACTTTTAGCATCAGTGTCTCACACATTAGCAAGACAGAATTTCTGCAAATAACTGAAATCCACAACCATCAGCTTTGTTTAAAACTTCACTTTCTGTAACTCTGAAAGTGAAGTTAAGGGAAGAGATTTGAGACAGAATTCTTAAAGATATGTGAAAGAAGGTTATTGAGTGGTACATAACTTGGCAAACCCGCAGCAGCAGGTTTTGTATAAAGAACAGTTCACCCATAAACAGCTCACTCACACCACCAGAGTGCCCAGTCTTGGCTTCCTTCTCTTCAGCTTCACCTCCACTATCAGCAATTTTATTCCTGTTTTAGAATTTAGGCTCTCTTTAGTTTAATTTGAAGGTATAATCAGAGGGTATCACTACTCCCAATCTAGGTAATACTAGCAAGCAAAAACACAGTGTCTTCAGTGTCAAACACCTTTCAGTATTATGCCAAACTTATTAAAGAACATAATACCGGCATTTTTACACTGATGAAATAATAAAAATCATTAGAGCAATTTATCAGGTTTATAGTGCACACAAAAAGAAAGTGCTGTCAGTGTGTGCAAATGTAGAGCACAATGTGCAAATTGTTGAATATTGTCAGGGAGAAAAAATTAAGACAAATCATGCTGGGTAAAAGTATATGGGAACAAGATTTCAGCAGGCAATGTTAAGCAGGGAATCACCACATAGAAGTATGGAATCATTGTTTATTCAATGGATGCCCTAGTCTGGGTTCACAGCTGGGAGGTAGAAATACACTTGGAGATGCAGAGGTCCCTGATCCTCTTCATGATGAGTTTTACCCAACCAAGACAGTATTCTCAGTCATTCTCACATGGAAACAAGTGTCTTTTTGCCTTTATCTCAGCTATGGGCTCTTTCCGTTATGCTTCCTCCAGTGCTGGACTTAAGTATCCTGCAAGTGGAGCAGATTTTCTTCCCCAGAAGAGCAGCTGGGGACAACAGTGGGGGAATCAGGTGTCAATGATTGTAAAAATTTAATTGACCCTACAGAGCCCTCTAGTGGTGAATAGTCACATTCAAATTATTTATGACCCATTATTATAGCCCAATGAGGACCCCAGCAACACTCAGGCCTCCCAGAGTTAATTAAACCAAAGATGCTCTCCAGTTAGCACACCTTCTCTCGCTTGTTATTGAGAGAGGCACTTGAGGACTTAATCTAGGAGAGCTTCCTTGTCAGGTGCTTTGACCCTCAAGAGGAGAGTTCTTGCACACAGTAATCATAAGCCTCTCTCCCTGGTCCATGTCATTGGATGCAATGTGCAAGCTTCATGACACAGAAAAATTAACAGAAAGAAGAGAAAGAGAGAAAGAGAAAGAGAGAAAGAGAGAAAGAGAGAAAGAGAGAAAGAGAGAGGAAGGAAGGAAGGAAGGAAGGAAGGAAGGAAGGAAGGAAGGAAGGAAGGAAGGAAGGAAGGAAGGAAAATTGTGTTGTGGTGCAACTCATCGGTTTACCATAAATTTAGATAAAGTGAGGGCCGGTGCTGTGCCGTAGTCAATAAGCCTCTGATTGTGGCACTGGTATCCCATACAAGTGCCAGTTCATGTCTCGGCTGCTCCACTTTCAATCCAGATCTGGGCTAATGACCTGGGAAGCACTGGAAGGTGGTTCAAGTGCTTGGAACCCTGCACCCATGTGAGAGACCCAGAAAAATCTGGCTCCTGGCTTTGGACTGGCCCAGCTCTGACCATTGTGGCTATTGCTGAGTGAACCAACAAATGGAAGACCTCTCTGTCTCTCTTCCAACTGTCTGTCAAATAAGTAGGTAAATATTTTTTAAAAATTAGATAAAGTGAAATTTATCTGTGTAATTTCTGTTCTATAAAGTAAATCAGAAATTAGAGACTATGCATAATTTGTTTTCAAATTTCCTATAAGTCAAAAATTTACCTCTTGTAGTATCATGCAGTAAAATTTACTTTTTCAAAGAGGAACAAGTTTTAGCAAGAGCCTGCTAAAAACTTTCTATGATGAGCCAAATTCACTGTTGTCAGAAAAAAAAATTGTAAATTTTAGGAAGATTGATTAGAATAAATCAGATATGCCTTCTATTCACATGACTTTTTGAGATTAAGAGAGAGTGCTTTGTTTCAACTTTTTTCTACTAGGCTGATGAATATTGTCACTTGGAATGTTTTCATTTAAAACTAAATTCTAATTATCAATACTCAAGCATGCAAATTAGTACATGATAATATACATTAATTATTTTTCTTTTAGCACCTCATAGTGACAAAAGTGCAGTAGTAGTACATTTATAGTCTGTTCTGGAGTCCTTATTAAAATATATTTTCATTTTTCTCTTGAATCTGTTCTTTCTAGTTTCTTTTTTTAAAAATTATTTATTTACTTACCTGAAAGTCAGACTTACAGGAGAGAGAGAGGGTGAAGGAGAGAGCCTATGACTAGTGTATTTATACTGGTCTAACTAAACTTATCTTTACAGAATCACTTAATATGTGTATCTGTCTACATCTAAAAGTTACACAATTTTTTGTCCATGAATACTTCATATCATCGTGCATGGATTGAGTATTTTCACATATTCACATCACCATTCCCTGTTCATGTGGAATGGATAATATGACATAACGTCTCTACTGATGCCATAACCTTTATACATAGGGGCTGGCACTGTGGCATAGTGGGTAAAGCCACTGCCTGCAGTGCCAGCATCCCATATGGGACCAGTTCGAGTCCTGGCTGCTCCACTTCCAATCCAGATCTCTGCTATGGTCTGAGAAAGCAGTGAAAGATGGCCCAAGTGCTTGGGTCCCTGCACCCCTGTAGGAGATCCAGAAGAAGCTCCTGACTCCTGGCTTTGAATCAGTGCAGCCCCCATGCGGGGGCTTTTGAAAGACAGTTACAGAGAGATGTAGAGACAGACAGAGAGAGAGGTCTTCCAGGTGCTTTACTCCTCCAGTAACCTCAACAGCTGGAGCTGAGTGGTTCTGTAGCCAGGAGCCTGAAGCTTCTTCAGGGTCTCCCATGTGAATGCAGGGGCCCAAGGACTTGGGCCATCCTCGGCTGCTTTCCCATGCATATTAGCAGGGAGCTGGATTAGAAGTGGAGCAGCCAAGACTGAAACTGGCACCCATATGGGATGCCGGCATTGTAGGTGGTGGCTTTACCAGCTTTGCCACAATGCCAACCACATGTTATGAGTTTCAAATCACTTGCTTTTGAAAATATTTGCCAGTGTTTGAACACTGTTGGGAGAATAAACAAAATAAAATCAATGACAGCATGAAAACAAGAGCTCACATTTTCCCTTTTGTATCAGGCTCAGCTGGCACTGTCTTGTCCCCCACTCAGGACAAGCACAGTGCTGGTAACTTGCATGTTTTTCCATGTGTTGGTGTCTGTCCCTCTTTGATTCAGTATTTTCAGAATACAGGAACTTTGTGTAAAATTCATCAAGAACTTGTAAAATTCAACAGCACAATAAATCGCCCAATGTGAAAACTAGATAAATGTATGAAAAAGCAATTTTATAACATACATTAGAAATAAAACCAAAAAAAATCCTGAACATTAGAGAATTATAAGGTAACTGAATGCATTGTACCTTAAGGAAGTGTAAATTAAAACAGCAATGAGGCAGATGATCTACACATCTGTATGTGTTGTTACAATAAAAATAAACATGACAATGCCAGTGATTTATAAGGATACAGAATATCTGGAAATCCAATTCATTATTGGTCAGAATACATAAATACCTTACAAAATATCTTGATATGCTATTTTGAAGTCTCTAATATCATCACTATACAATGCAGCAAAGATACCCCTATATATTTATTTTTATAATAAAATTTATTTGAGAAATAGAGTTACAGAGAGAGCGAAAGACAGAGGGAAAGCTCTTCCATCCACTGGTCCACTCTCAAATGGCCACAACAGCTAGGGTTGGGCCAGGCTGAAGCCAGGAACTTTTGAGTTTCCCAAGTGGGTACAGGAGCCCAGGGATTTGGGCCATCTTCTGCTCTTTTCCCAGGCTGTTAGCAAGGACCTGGATCAGAAGTGGAGCTGCTGGGATCCAAACTGGTGCCCATATGGGATGCTGGCACAGCAGGCAGTGCTTAAGCACAGCACTGGCCTTTATAGTGAACCTTTTGAAAAGAAGTATAATTAACATGAAATGCCAAAACCATTTTCCTTTAGAGTAGACCAAGACAAAGCTGGCTTTCCTCCCCATTTCTCTTCACCTGTTAGTTATGCAGGTGTAGTCAGTGAAATCAGATCAACAAGGAAATATTAGGTATAAGAGTAAACTGTTGAACAACAAATTTGTCAATATATGTGGATGGCATTACATATGTAGATAGTTGACATAAATCAATAATTAATACAAACTGATAAGAGAATTAAGCAAGATTACTGGGTACACAATCAATATATACTACCGACTGGTTTACTTTACAGCCACAGGAAACAAATAGAAAACAATTTTAAATGACAAAACAAAGGTTACAAATACATACAAGAGAATAAAATAGAGAATAATTAATCTATGTAATATTTGTATACCCTCTTCAAACAAATATATATATATTTTTTTATTTTTTGCCAGGCAGAGTTAGACAGTGAGAGAGGAGAGAGAGACAGAGAGAGTTATAGACAGTGAGAGAGAGACAGAGAGAAAGGTCTTCCTTCTGTTGGTTCACTCCCCTAATGGCTCCTTAGCACTGCGCTGATCCGAAGCCAGGAGCCAGGTGCTTCCTCCTGGTCTCCCATGCAGGTGCAGGACCCAAGCACTTGGGCCATCCTCCCCTGCACTCCTGGGCCAGAGCAGAGAGCTGGACTGGAAGAGGAGCAACCGGGACTAGTACCCCGTGACCCAACCAGAACTAGAACCCAGGGTGCTGGCGCTGCAGGCAGAGGATTCGCCAAGTGAGCCAGGGCACAGGCCCGAACAAATATTTTAAAAACCTTCAAATGACCTAACAGAAAAATAAGCTAAGACTATGAAAAAAAAAAAGCCCAGCGTTCAGTAAACACTTGGTGAATTTTAGGTCATGTGAAGCAGGCTCTGGCAAACTTGGGGATTAAAATATTCCAAAAGGATTGTGGACAGCTGAGGGAGTGTTCCTAGAAGATGCGATCATTAGAGTGAGGACAGCGCCACCTGTCCCGCCACCACCCCTGCCTAGGGGTGTGGGCCCAGAAGCAGAAGGCAGCTTCAGTACAGAACACAAGCGAAGTCTTGAGTAACTGCCCTCACGCAAGCGGGATTCTGATTGGCTGCACATTCTCTGATGTCATACGTGTTTCCTAGCTGTGCGAATTGTACAATCAGGTGTCCAGGGGAACACTGCAGAAGCGCACACGATCTTCTTTTCTGGCATCGCCATGCCTGGCTTCCTGGTCCTGCTGCTGAGAAGGGCTCCGGTGCACTGCTCAGAGTGCGCTGCTCTGCGAGTGCCGCCACAGGAACCCCCACAGGGACTCGGAACACCTCGGAAGCTGGGGAATGCTGAGCCTGTGGGACCAATCCCCTCTGGGCCGCGGGGTGGGAGCTAGGCTGAGGGCACCAACCTCAGGCTTCTGCTCTTGTCTGCATGCAGTGATTGTAGCTCAGCCCAGGGACACTCTGTGACAATCGGCACCAGCAGACCCCCAGCTCCGCTGTTTGTGCAGTGACAAGGGGACAGTCACCAGACACGTATAGCATTTCTGAAGGAGGAGCTATGGTCTACAGGATCCTGTTTCCTTTCCTTCTCCCCAGGGGTAACCTGATTTCTAACTATATGAGAAGTGGGCTCTCAAGTACATGCTGTGGTTCTCTCAGTATAGCTCTTTCTAGGGGTCTGAGTTCTTTTTATGCTGCTAAGAGAACAATGTCATACACTGGATAGGCTATAAAAATGTTTTCCAGCTCAAGGTTTTAGCCCATGGTTAAGGGGAAGATTCTCATGATGTCCTGGTTTTTGGCAGAGGCCTGAGGTGGCATTGGGACCATGTGGACAAATAAATTAAGGGAGTGCGAAAGAGGCCAGCTAAACTGGCTTTCATAGCAGAATCCCTGTGACCCAAGTCCTTGGGCTCCTGCACCAGTGTGGGAGACCCAGAAGAAGCTCCTGGCTCCTGGCTTTGGATCAGCATAGCTCTGGCTGTTGAGGCCATCTGGGGAATGAACCAGTGGATGGAATACCTCTCTCTCTCTACCTCTCTCTCTCTCTCTCTCTCTCCCTCTCTCTCTCTCCCTGCCTCTGCTTTTCTATAACTCTGCTTTTCAAATAAATAACTAATTTTTTTTAAAAGTTTATTTAATTATTTGAAAGTCAGAGTTACAGTGAGAGAGGGACAAAGAGAGAGAGGGAGGGAGGGGGAGAAAGAAGGAGAGAGAGAGAGAGAATCTTCCATCATCTGTTTCATTCTCCAGATGGCTGCAATGGCCAAGGCTGAGCCAGCCTGAAGCCAGGAGCCAAGAACTTTATCCATGTCCCCCACATGGGTGGCAGAGGCCCAAGTACTTGTGCTATTCTCTGCTGCTTTTCCCAGGTTGTGAGCAGTGAGCTGGATCTGAAGTGTAGCAGCGGGAACTCACACTGGCACCAGTATGGGATATTAGCATTGCAGGGAGTGGCTTTACCCGCTATGTCACAATGATGGCCCTGCAAAGATAGTTTTAGAAGACTTTTCCTTGACCATGGTTATTGTCTATACTCAATACTTGCTGTGGATTCTGTGAACCAAATAGGTTTGTAACACATGTTTTTGTCACCTAATAGTTATCAATTCTTGATAACTATGTTACAGAAAATTTAGTGTTAGTCTAAGTGCAAATACTTAAAATGAGAATTATTCCTTAAGTAAAATTTTAAAAAGTAAAAAAAAAACAATCACACCTTCACTAATTAGTTTGATAAATACAAATACAACACCATACCGTGCAAAAATAAAAACTGAAACATAGTATTTCCCAGCAGTGTCTGGCTGTGGCAGTGACTGTGTTGACATCCATCTAGTTGAAATGCCCTTGAGTATTTCTGTGTGTAAGTGTAAAGTTCTGATAACTGTACTTGGCATGTAATTCAGTTTTTTCTTCCCTACTCACCAATATATTTCAGCATTTGATGTGTAATGAACCAACAAAAATTTGCAGGGTTAAAATACAACAACTTAGGGCCGATGCTGTAGCTCACTTGGCTAATCCTCTGCCTGTGGTGCCGGCATCCCATATGGGCACTGGGTTCTAGTCCCGGTGCTCCTCTTCCAGTCCAGCTCTCTGCTGTGGCCCAGGAAGGCAGTGGAAGATGGCCCAAGTGCTTGGGCCCTGCACCCGCAAACCACCTGGCTTCGGATTGGCTCCAGCAATAGCAGCTATTTGGGGGGTGAACTAACAGAAGGAAGACCTTTCTCTCTGTCTCTCCTTCTCACTGTCTGTAACTCTACCTCTCAAATAAAAAATATTAAAAAAAATACAACCACTTTCTTTGTTATCCTGTTCAGTCTTTTAAGCTTGGCTTAGCTAGGTACTTCCTGTGTGGGTGTTACCTGGGATCACCAATGAGGGTTTAGTTATCTCGTACCTGTCCTGATGCTTATGCCTTGCAGATGGCTTCATTTAAATGTCTGGTGTTTGGCACTGGCTCTTTGCTAGGCTCTGTATCTCCAACAGGCAAGACCCAGGCTTCTCCACAAGATGTGATTGTGCCCAATAAAGCAAACCCCAGTAGGTAAATAGTTTTTAAACTTTGTATCACATTTCCTGATGTCCTAGGGTCTAAAACAAGTAAAATGGCAAAGTCAACAATCATTGTGGGAAACAAATACATAAAGTCATGCATACAGCAAGATTTGATATACAGAGCAATTATTGGAAAAGTACACTACAATAAATAAATGTTATGTCCATTCCTCCTGCATAATTGCTGGCAAAAAATCAGGTTGCAGCAGTCATGCTTTCTGTGGAATTGTAGGTATAGAAAAGAAATACATGGTCTAGTGGAAACGCTAATATGCAGTCCTATGAGTCACATCTGTATGAATAGGAATAGTTAATGCTAGTAAGTATTTTTATGGTATAAACCTTAATCATATCATGCTGTTTTTTCATTGTTATACTGCATATTGTTTAATTTCTTCACAATAGTATCTTTTTAAAGAAAATCAGTAGCAAATAATGCTTTCATGAACCTAATGATAACTTGTATTTAATTTCTATTGAAGAATAGACTTGTGGGTGCTCTTTCAAGCACTTTCATGCCCCTTCTCATGTATAAGGGAATAAATATTTCCCTGAGAGGAGTCTGATTGTTTTTGTTTTTCCATGTATTGTGTCCATTATTATCAATTCATTTCCATAATTTATTTTGACATTGGAATCCAAGGATGAACCCAACCACAACTCTCTCCATTCATCTTCTCTTCCAGTTATGATCATAAGGACATCTATATATTTCCAAGATCAAAGAAAATTAATTTTTCTCCAATAAGTTGATTATTTAATTATTCTTCAGCTTAGTTTCAGCCTTATCTTATTTTTAATTCAACTTTCTGCAAACTTTTTGAAGTATAGTTCTTATGTTGGTTGCTAAACAATCTCATGGGCCTGGCATTGTGGCATAGTGGATAAAGCCACTGTCTATAGTGCTGGCATCCCATATAGGTGCTGGTTCAAATCCTGCCTGCTCCACTTCCCATCCAGCTTTCTGCTATGGCCTGGGAAGGCAGTGGAAGATGGCCCTAGTCCTTGAGACCCTGCAATCATGTGGGAGGCCCAGGAGAAGCTCTGGATCCTGGCTTCAGATCATCTCAGCTCTGGCTGTTTGTAGCCATTTGGGGAGTGAACCAGTAGATGGAAGACCTCCCCTCCTTCTGCCTCTATGTAAATCTGCCTTTCAAATAAACAAATATATCTTTTAAAAAATCCTTCCTTATTCTCAGAAAACAGACATGAACTAAATTTAAAAAAAAGTGGGGCCGGTACTGTGGCATAACCGGTAAGCCTCTTGCCAGAAGTGCCGGCATCCCATATGGGCACTGGTTCAAGTCCTGGCTGCTCCACTTCCAATCTATCTCTATGATATGGCCTAGGAAAGCAGTAGAAGATAGCCCAAGTCCTTGGGCTCCTGCACATGCTTGGGATACCTGGAAGAAGCTCCTGGCTCCTGGCTTCTGCAGCTCTGGCTGTTGCGGTCAGATGGGGAGTGAGCCAGCAAATAGAAGACCTCTCTCTCTCTGCCACTCTTTCTCTGTGTAACTCTGACTTTCAAATAAATAAATAAATAAATCTTTAAAAATTTAAAAAAATAAAAAATTAATAGTCTCATGGCTTTCTAAAGTTCTGCACATTTTCCTTCTCTTTTTTAAAAATTAACATGATATTCTCCAGAAGGCAGTACTCTGTTTTGTTTTAAAGATTTTATTTATTTGAAAGGCAGAAGAGACAAGGAGAGAGAGAATATTCCATCCATTGGTTCACTCACCAATGGCTGCTATGTCCAGGGCTGGGTCAAGCTGAAGTCAGGAGTCAGGATCTTCATCCAATTCTCCCACATGAGTGCACACTCTCAAGTACTTAGGGCATCTTTTGTTGCTTTTCCAGGCATATTAGTAAGGAGTTAGAAGTAAAGCAAGCCAGGACTAGAACCAGTGCCCATATAGGTTGCCAGCTCTCCAGGCAGCAGTTTAACCTGCTAAGCCACATGCTGGCCCTCCATTTTCCTTCTTTCTTTCCTAAAGATGAGCAAATATGTATTGATCTATTTTCAATCTTAGTCTATTTTGTATTGTTACAAAACCAGTGCACAATGTGTAATTTATAAATAAAAAGTGTATGTTACAGTCTTCTCATATAGAAAAGTCCATGATCAAGAGGCCCCATGAGGAGAGGCCCATATTCCTGTAACTTAACTTGGCAGAAGTCATTACATGGTGAGAGAGAGTGTAAGAGATAAAACTTATCACCTCAAGGTCCTTTCAAAATTGGTATCAATCTGTTCCTGAGGGTTGAAACTATTGTCTTGGGGATTTTTTTAAGATTTTGTTTATTTGAGAGGTAGAGCTGCAGACAGAGAGAGGGAGAGACAGAGAGAAAGGTCTTCCATCCGATGGTTCACTCCTCAAATGGCAACAATGGCAGGAGTTTGGCCAATATGAACCTAAGAGCTAGGAGCTTCCTCCAGGTCTCCCATATCAGTGTAGGGATCAAAGCACTTGGGTCATCATCCACTGCTTTCTCAGGTGGCAGAGAGCTGGATTGGAAGAGGATCAGCCAGGACATGAACTGGTACCCATATGGGATGCTGGCACCACAGGAGGAGGCTCAGCCCACTATGCCACAGCACCAGACCCAGGTATTAGCTTTTCAATACATCATCTGGGATGATACATGTTAAAATCACGCCATTTTTAAAATTATATTGCACTTTTATTATTATTCCAGTTTATTTGGCCTACAAGTAGACATTTTTATTGTAGTTATTCAATTTCACAGGTAAAGAAATTAAATGTCAGCTTTAATTTTTTTTTTATTTAAGGTAAATGGATTTCATATATTTCATATACACAGATTTAGGAACATAGTGATACTTCCCACCCTATCCTCTCTCCCGCTCACACATCCTCTCTCATCCTTCCTCTCTAATTCCCTGTCTTATTTTTCCTTAAAGATTCATTTATTTTTTATTTGAAAGGCAAAATTACAAAGACAAAGGAAGGAAGAGACAGAGAGAGATCTTCCATCCTCTGGTTTACTCCCCCCATGGCTGTGATGGCTGGAGATGGGCTGGTCCAAAGCCAGGAGCCAGTAGCTTCTTCCAAGTTTCCCACATGGTTGCAGGGGCCCAAGCCCCTGAGTGGACTATAAAGTGGACTATAAAGTCCACTAAAAGCAGGTCATTGTAAAAAGTAAGAGAAGTAGGGCTGGCACTCTGGTGTAGTGAGAGAACTGTGCCCAGTTTCAGTCCCAGCTGCTCCACTTCCAGTCCAGCTCCCTGCTAATGTGTTTGGAAAAGAAGCAGAAATCACTCAGGGGCTTGGGCCCCTGCAACCATGTGGGAAACTTGGAAGAAGCTACTGGCTCCTGGCTTTGGACCAGCCCATCTCCAGCCATCACAGCCAAGATTCACCCTATACTAGAGTGATCCAACATGGGAAGTGAGATACTCAGCAGACTCATAGAATGGCAGATGTCCTAAATAGCACTCTGGCCTCAGAATCAGCCCTAAAGGCATTCGGAGCTGGCTGAAAAGCTCATGAGAGTATTTCAGGCATGGAAAGCCAAGACACTCTGGCAAAAGATCTCTGCGAGTGAGATCCCAGTGGAAAGAACAGGTCATCAAAGAAGGAGGTACCTTTCTCTGAAGGGAGGAGAGAACCTCCACTTTGACTATGACCTTGTCTAAACAAGATAAGAGTCGGAGAACTCAGAGGGCTTCCATAGCCTTGGAAACTCATGACTGGAGCATAGGGAGATTACTGATGCCATAGACAGGAGTGTCAATTGGTAAAGTCAACAACAGGAGTCACTGTGCACTTACTCCTCATGTAGGATCTCTGTCCTTAATGTGCTGTACATTGAGATTTAATGCTATAACGAGTACTCAAACAATATATTTCACTTTGTGTTTCTATGGGGGTGCAAACTGTTGAAATCCTTACTTAATGCATAGTAAACTGATCCTCTGTAAAAAAAAAAAAATTATCAATTCCCAACTTGACTCTCACTGGGATTAAACATGACAATAGGTCTGCTCTGATTTCATCATCATCATTAAAAAAATCATCTATTATTTTTCACTTTATGTTTCTGTGTGGGAGCAAACTGTTGAAATCCATACTTGATGTATACTAAGCTGATCTTCTGTATATTAAGATAATCAAAAATGAATCTTGATGTGAATGGAAGGGGAGAGGGAGTGGGAAAGGGGAGGGTTGTGGGTGGGAGAGTCGGTATGGGGGGGAAGCCATTGTAATCCATAAGTCGTACTTTGGAAATTTATATGCATTAAATAAAAGTTTAAAAAAAAAAAAGATTCACCCTATACTAAGTCAAGAGTACAGCACTGTTGTTCAGCAGCAGAGACAAGGGCTGTAAACAATCATAAACTCTCTAAATGTCAATTTCATTCCTATACATTCCATTTTTTGCTGCTCTATTAGTTACCACAGATCAAGGAGAACATAAGGTATTTATCTTTTTGAGATTGGCTTAGTTCACTAAATTTAATGGTTTCCAGTTGTATTCATTTTGTTGCAAAACAAAGGATTTCATTATATTTTATAGTTGAGTAGTTGTTTATATATATGTGTGTGTGTGTGTGTGTGTGTGTATATCTCACAATTTTTTTTTTATCCAGTCATCAGATGATGGACATCTAGGTTGAATCCATATCTTAGCTATTTTGTGAATTGAGTTGCAATGAACATGAGGATACAGGTAGCTCTTTCATATTTCATGTGCCTATTTCATTTCACTTAGATTAATTCCCAGGATTGAGATTGCTGAGTCATATGCTATATCTACTTTCAAGTTTCTGAGGTGTCTCAATACGTCTTCCACAACAGCTGTGCTAGTTTATTTTCCCACCAATAGTGGATTAAGATGCCTTTTCCCCACATCCTGGCCAGCATGTGTTGATTGTTGATTTCTGTATGAGAGCCACTCTGACAGGGGTGAGGTCAAACCTCATTGTGATTGTGATTTGTACTTCCCTGGTGACTAGTGATATTGAGCATTTTTCACTTGCCTGTGGTTTTTAAAATTTTCTCTTCTGATAAGTGCCTGTAGAGCAGCTCACATTGGTTGCCCAGAGACCCAGCTATATCCTGTGCCCTCTTATGCAGTTTCCATAGTCTCAGCACACAGGGCTCCCACTGTCATGGGATGCAGAGGATTTGCTCCACCTTGTTAGACTGTCCCATCCAGAGAGGCAGAGACATTCCAAGAGCCTTGGCAGTTTGAGCACTGGAGCCTGTGACATGTTGAGTGGTTGGGGGGACCTCAGTAATATGTGGGTACACAGACTCTAGTCAATTTGCCAGCCAGACTCAAAGTCAGTGGGAAACATGGAGTTTTCCTTCTGTTAGAATCTAGATCACACACATGCACAATAGCCACCAACCAAATGCTTCCTTCTCCCCACCAGTTGCAAGTTGCATGCATTCAAGCTGCTGCCACTGGTACTGGTAGTAGATGGCATCTTGTCTCAGCCAGGTGCTGGGCACGTGCACAAGAGCTTCTGCATCTTCTGTTTCTGTCCAAAATGGTGCCCACCTTCTCTCAACTGATATTGGGCACCATTGCTTAGTGAATGTAGTGAGAGAAACATGCCCCCTTGTTTTTCACTGGGTCAGTGGGTACACTTTCCCTTCAGAGCTCCAGGCCAGACTCACGTCAAAGTCTCCCTCTGTCTATATCACCAGTGGTATGGGTTGCTGCAGTCTGATCTCACCTCACTCTCCAAAGCTGGTGCTTTCTCCTCCTCTTGGCTGCTGGCATCATGTTGTGTCTGTGTTCATGCTGCATGTCTGCATCTTCCACACTGATCCATGGTGTTTCTCTCCCATAGAATTTCCACCGCAGTTTTCTCTAACTCTTCCCCAATAATGTAACATTTTTTGAAACTAGTTACTGCTAATGTATGCCCTTCCCTATTCCACCATCTTGGAATCCTCCAACATCCATGCATTCTATGGAATTTTAGGTATATAAAATCTGGAGATACTCTATTGAAAATGCTAACATGGCATCCCATGTGGAGCCTCTGTATTAAGAGGAACACAGTTAATATCACTGAATTATTTTTCCATTGTTCAGTTGTTAGTGACACATGATCTTTCTTTGGAATTCAATAATTTATTTGGATAATAATTCTTAAAATTACGTTATTTTACTAAATTTATTTTTTTCACAAAATCAGTAGCAAATGAATGTCTTCATGAAACTAAGTTGTGTTTAATCTTTACCAATTAATAAATTGGGAGTGCCCTTTCAAGAATGTCTTTCCAGCCTGTAATCATGGGTAAAACACTATTCTTGCAGAGGGAGGTTTATTGTTTTTGTTCTTCCAGCTTATATATCTGTTATTCTTTATTGATTGCTATCATAATCTTGTTTTGCACAGTAGAATGTAGGTACAATCCTGACCAGTTCTCTCACTACCACTTCCTTTCACTTTCTCTTCTAGGTATATTCTAGGGACTACATGTTTCTAAGACCAGAGAAATAAATATATCTCAGTAGCTTGCTTACTTCATCATTCCTCAGCTCATTTTACATTGTGCTTTAGGACCTTTATGAAAATTTGTTAATTAAAATGAAAAGGCAAACACAGCATTCATCATTAGAGAATACACAAGAACAAGATATAGTTGGCATGGTTATAAGACGATAGAACCATGTAAGCTGAGAGCAAATTAGTCTCTTGTCTTTCTCCCACCCATGTACTAACCAGGCCTGACCCATCTTCATTTCCAAGATCAGATGAGATTGGGGGTGGAAGGTTCAGAGTGGCATGGCTTTAGACAGTCTCTTGTCTTTCTGATGCTATACCAAAAAGATATATTTGTTACATTTTGAATTGAAAATTAAGAGGAAATTTGCTAAATACCTATGAGGTGTATTCTGAAACAGAACCTTTATGAGTCATGAAGATGATTTTGTGGATAGTGTTTTAGTTCAAGGCTGGAAATAAACACTCAACATGCTGCAGAGCCAGGAATTATCTAGTGTTAAAACATAAATAGGTTATTTAGGTTATTTTGTAATTGCTAAAATAGTATGATCTTTGATAGATTTTTGGAGCTTTTACTTATATATAGATAAGACCAGGAGTGTGTGGAGGACAGAATTCATTGTGTGTCCTTAAATAATTCTCCATGCATTCCTCTCAGTCTATAAATGTAGCTTACACAGACACTTTTTAATGTTTTATTTTCTGGCAAATCATTCTATTATACATTTTAATTTTAACCTACTCAAATTAGTCTTTTTTTTTTTTTTGGCAGGCAGGCAGAGTTAGACAGAGAGAGAGAGACAGAAAGGTCTTCCTTCCATTGGTTCACCCCCCAAATGGCTGCTATGGCCGGTGTGCTGCACTGATCTGAAACTAGGAGCCAGGTGCTTCCTCCTGGTCTCCCATGCGGGTGCAGGACCCAAACACTTGGGCCATCCTCCACTGCCTTCCTGGGCCACAGCAGAGAGCCAGACTGGAAGAGGAGCAACCGGGACTAGAACCTGGCCCCCATAAGGGATGCCGGCGCCACAGGCGAAGGATTAACCAAGTGTGCCAAGGTACCAGCCCCTAAAAAAATATTTTTATCTTCAAGAGAAAGGGAGCTAGGTAGAATGAGACATATAGGTAGAGAAAACACTTTTTTGCATTAAATCATTCCTCAATCACCCACAGCAACTAGACCTGGGCCAAGACTGAATTCAAGAGCCAGAAATGTAGTCCCAGTCTCTCACAGGGGTGACAGAAGCCTAGTTAATTGATTCTGGAAGTCATACCCAGGCACTCTAAAGTAGAACTAGGGTATCTTAATAGGCATCATAACCACTACACTAAATGCCTAACCCCCATTTAAATGTTTTTTCTTTGTCATTTTTGAAAGTACTATATATGATTTTCCCCTGGTAATTCCTCTCTGTTTCTATCAGAACTCCAGTGATCATTTCTTGTATTTCCCTCCTGAATCTATCTGCATTCTTCTCTTTAACATTAGCCATCTAGGTATTCCCTCTAATCTCCCATTCATCCCATTCTCTGATTCTGCTTGACTGATTTTGTCATCTGTAATCAGACACTTCTCTTTCTCTCCAGTTTGAACATTTTCCATGACCTTTAGATGATAGTTTCTTCTCCACCTTGAATTTTTTTGTAGCTGTTCAAATAATACCTCACAGTTGAATCTCAAATGAAACCTGCAGCTTTCATTCTTTTTTATGTGTATATGGTATTAGTACAGGCCAGCCATGACTTAAATCAACATAATGGGATTTTTGTTGGACTCCTCATTTTCTATCAGGTCTAATTTCAGATCTTTCTGTTTCTTTGCCTTTAAATTTGTATTCTTGTTTTTTCATTACTTGATTTTATTTTTACACTAGGTGGACAGAAAGCAATCCTCCTTAATAAAGTTGACAATTAGCTTCACTAAAAACATTTTTAGCAATGCACGTTGAAAAATTCATCTTATAAATTGTTCTGCAATCCAAATATACAACAGCTTGTAAAACGATGTTTAGAAAATAAAAGCCAATGTAAAAAGACAGATTAAAGGCTATGGAGATGTACCTGGACTCAATTTGAGTTTTGCCAATTGCTGTATGTTGTCTTGCTTACACCTGGTCCCCATGACAGTCTGGTTTGTCCAATCTCTGAACTACAAATCTTCCTGTTCCTTCATGGGTCTGAAGACTCCCATTTCCTCCTTGAAGGACTTTGCATCCCTGTCTTCTGCTGAGAGTGGGACAATGTTGGATTGCTGGTGGAACAAGCCCACCACAAACTATAAATACACTCTACCTGACCAATGATTGACTGAGCAGGTGATGGAGAAGTCTCTGCATAAGAAGGCAAATCTCATCTTTTCCTACCTTCCACCTATTTTCCTACACATAAAGTGTGTTACCTGGAAATCCTGAAAGGGACGCCTGGTGTACCGGGCTTTGGAGAACAGAGTTGGCATCTACTCTCTTCACACAGCCTATGATGCTGCACCCCAGGAATTGAAAAACTGTTTTTCCAAAGGGCTTGGATCCTGCACATCCAGGCATATCCTTCCAAAGCTCATGGCTATCCTATAGAGGGAACCACTGAGTACAATTCAACATTAATCATATCCAAGAAATGGACAAAGTTGTGTCTGCAGTGAGAGAAGTTGAAGGTGTTCCTGTCACTTCTTTTTCTGCTAGGATTGGTGAGGAGAAAAACAAGGATCAGCCTGAATTGTACTGAGAAGCCTTTGATGCAGGTGGTGGTTCAGCTCTCTCAAAACAGATAACTTTACCAGAGATCTGAAATTATGTCACTGCAGAGAAGCCTTTGCTCTACATACTGGAGTGGGTCGATCATGCACCCTGGATGAATCTGTTGCCCTGGCAACCATGATTGAGCAAATCAAAAGGAACCTCAAACTAATTCATATTCAATTAGCTCTTGGGGTAGGAAGGACCTTAGCGTCATGAGTCAAAGCTGTGGCCCTGTGTGCTGGCTCTGCGAGCAGCGTCCTGCAGGGTGTGGAAGCAGCCCTATACCTCACAGGTGGGATGTCCCATCATGATGGTCTGGATGCTACTTCCCAAGGAATAAATGCCATCCTCTGTGAACACAGTAACACTGAATGAGGCTTTCTTTCTGACCTTTGTGATATGCTGGATGCCCACTTGGAGAATTAGATTAATATTATCTTGTTAGAGACAGACAGGGATCTTCTTTGTGTGGTATAAGGCATACAGAAACATCAAGATGATACAACCTACAGATTGCATCTCCACTCCTGTGGATATGTAACATGAGTCAGTGGAGTTTATATATCTTTCTGGAAGAGTATCTTAAGATGGATGGGGATGCTTCAAAAAGTTCATGGAAATGTTTATTTTGAGAAAACTGCATAGATTAAAAAATTTCACAAAATAAACAACTTTCAACTCCATTTTCTGCAAACCTTTTGAACTGCTCTTATATTATGTTTTCTAGTTTATCTGGTTCAGCAAATGTTTTATAGCTCATAAAGAAATAACTGAACTACCATAATGAAGAGCAAATATTAAGAAAGATCAATTGGCCGGCGCCGTAGCTCAATAGGCTAATCCTCCACCTTGCGGCGCCGGCACACCGGGTTCTAGTCCTGGTCGGGGTGCCAGATTCTGTCCCAGTTGCCCCTCTTCCAGGCCAGCTCTCTGCTGTGGCCCGGGAAGGCAGTGGAGGATGGCCCAAGTGCTTGGGCCCTGCACCCCATGGGAGACCAGGAGAAGCACCTGGCTCCTGCCATCAGATCAGTGCAATGCGCCAGCCCTGGTGGCCATTGGAGGGTGAACCAACGGCAAAAGGAAGACCTTTCTCTCTGTCTCTCTCTCTCACTGTCCACTCTGCCTGTCAAAGATAAAATAAAAAAAAAAGAAGAAGAAGTATCAATTAAGGCCAGCGCCACAGCTCAATAGGCTAATCCTCCAGTGCCAGCACACTGGGTTCTAGTCCCAGTTGCTCCTCTTCCAGTCCAGCTCTCTGCTGTGGCCTGGGATTGCAGTGGAGGATGGCTCAAGTCCTTGGGCCCTGCACCTGTGTGGGAGGCCAGGAGAAGCACCTGGCTCCTGGCTTTGGGTCAGCACAGTGTACCGGCTGCAGCACACCAGCCACAGCGGCTATTGGGGGGTGAACCAATGGAAAAAGGAAGACCTTTCTCTCTGTCTCTCTCTCTCACTGTCCACTCTGCCTGTCCAAAAAAAAAAATCAATGAAAATCAGTTTACTAAAGATTCTTGGGAAGTAACCAAGTAATTCTCTCCTTAGTTTAGTTATAGTTGGGATATGTTAACCTAGATATCTCTGCCATTGGTTAGTTTTAAAATGTCCTTTAAAAACTTGGAATTGAACACCTATTTTTAGGCAGTAGCCAGTTTGGGATGATATGGTCTGTCCCTGTGTCCATGTTCTGTAGATCCACCTAAATTCCAGTCTTTCACCTCAGCTTCAGAATCAACATGAGATGTATTAGGAGGAAGTTTTTTTTTTTTAATATGATTGCTATTCAGATTACTATGTCTTTATTGCTTTTTATTTTATAAAAATAAACCAAATTATTACACTAGTCCAAGCCTTAATCCTTACCCTGGCTCTAGCCCTAGTCTTAGTCCTTGCCCTAACCCTAAACCTAACCCTAGATCTAAACCAGTTCCAAAGCCTAATACTAGGTCTATCCCTAGACAAAGCATTAACCCTAAATTTGGCCCTCATCCTAACCATAACCTTACCTTAACTCTATACTTAGCCAAAATCCTAATTGTATCCCAACATGGTGCTTTAACCCAATCTAAACTCTAACACTAGAACTAATCCTATCCCTAACTTTAGCCTTAATAACACAAGCATTAACCTTAATCCTAATAGGAGCCCCAACTCTAACCCTAACACTAATACCAAAACTTAAACCTAACCCTGCCTTAGCCCTAACCCTAACCCTGGCCTAAAACCTATCCATAGTCCTAACTTTAACTATCACACTAACTCTAACCATAGTCCTAACTCTGGTTCTAACTCTAAAATTTACCATAGAACTAAATCTAACCCTAATCTTAAACTAATTTTAAATCTCACCCCAACACTAATCCTATCTTTCTGCTTAGGCCTAACCCTAAAACAAACTAACCTTCAGTGTGAACTTGCCCATAGTCCTGATGCTAACTTTAATGCTATATCTAACACTAGCCTTAAACTAACCATCATGCTAACCCAAAGACTAAGCCTCATCCTAGTGATGATGACCCTAACTTCAACTATAACTGTATATTATATATAACCACAGCTCTCTCTATATATTATAGATATATAACCATATTTATAACAATAAGTATTTATAACTATATATATAAAATATATTATATATTATATTATATATATAAAATGTATATAAAACCACAGCTCTAACTTTATCCCTAGCCCTACACCTAAATTTATCCCTAATCCTAGCTCTATCTCTAGGCCTAACAGTAGCCTTAACCCTATCTATAACTCTAATCACAAATCTAATCCTAAATATAACCCTAGTCCTAGACCTAATCCTTATTCTAACCCTAAAGCTAAACATAACTATGTGTAGCCCTAACCCTAAGCCTAGCCCTAACCATAACCCTAACCAAGGCTTTTGATCTAACCCTAGACCTAAGCCTAAACTTAACAGAACCCTAATCCTAAAACTAGTCCCAACTCTTGCCATAAGCCTAATACTAACACAGACACTAAACACAAACCTAGCTCTAAATCTTACCCTAACCCCAACCCTAACAATACTCTTAATAGTAACGCTCATTCTAAACCTTAACACCAATCCTAGCTCTCATCCTACTCCTAATATTAACCCTAACACTCATCCTATACCTAGCCCTACACTTACTTCTAACCCTAAATGGTAGAATTTGCATTCACATGAGCTGTCAGGGTTTATATACACTTGAGTAACTGAAATGGCCAGAGAAACAGAAAGTGAGCCCAAGCCCATTTATGTTTGAATGGTGCCATCATTAGTCACCCATTCTGAAAATGCCCCATTTTCAAGCAAATTGTTGTTAAACTCCTAAGTGTCACTGTGGTGATACATATGGGAAGGCTTGTGAGTTAGGATGAGAAAAAAACTGCAACTTGGCAAAAAAAAAATTCAGAAAACATCAGTCAATTATTGAAGTCTAACAGAGGCTTTATGAGTAACTGCCACGGATTGGCCCTCCAGTCCTAGTGTAAACTTTGTAACAGGAGGAAAGCAAACAAAATGCTGAAAATGTATCATTTGAAACATATTAAGTGGAAAAATCAAATATAGAAGGCAGATCAAATGAATTTTATTGTCTACAAATAAGAAAATGAGCTGAATGCCCACAGTGGCTGTGCTCTATGATGAAAGATAATATCTGAGTAGTACTTGTGAAAATAAACTGCACCCTCTCAGGAAGGCCTGGAAAAGTGTTGCTCACAGTCAAGCATTTAGATGTAATGGCTACAACACTCCACAGAAAAAGAAAACCTTGGATTTGATCCCAAGTCCAGCTCTAGACAACTCTTCAAACCACAAAAGAGAAAACGCATTTTGCATTTTTCCCCATCAGAATAGCAGCAAAATATGCAGTCATGGGAGCAGGGAGGAAGGGGAGGACTGAGAAACAGTGAGCAAACCTAAATCGGTTTGTGATTTAATGGTGCTGTGACTTTGCACCTGTTCTCAAAACTGCCCATTTTAAAATAACTTTGTCTTTTTATCTGCTCATGGTGCATTGGCTTTGGGAAGTGGGTTGGCATGGGGACACAGGAAGTCACCTGGACCATTGGCCACCTTGTGGGGTGCCTTAGATGCTGGAACTGAAGGCACCAAGATCAGCAATGGGGTCCAGCTCTGAGATTAGACCCGAGTGTCGCTCCCCCTCTTCGTGGAGGAACGACACAGGATCCTGCCTAGGCTTCCTATCCGAGTCACGGCACCATTATGTCGCTCCCCCTCTTCATGGAGGAACGACACTAAACCCTGCCTAGGCTTCCTATCCGAGTCACGGCACCATTATGTCGCTCCCCCTCTTCGTGGAGGAACGACACAGGACCCTGCGCTGTTCTTTCGTCTGCTCGGCCCTCCCCGGGTTTGCTGCTGGTTCTTCCCGGGTTGGCTACTATCCCTTCCACCTCCGTGGAAGGGCAGTTCCCCCTGGCCACATTCCCCACTTCCGCAGGGGAGCGGCACACCGCCGGCCGGTTCTCTCGGGGGCTGCACGGGTTCCCTTAGATGTTCCCCATAGATGTTCCTGGTGCATGCCGTCTCTCTCCTCCTTTATAGTCCTCCTCCGCCAATCCTAACTCGGCTGCCCACACGCCGAGTACGCTGCTCTCCTCCAATCAGGAGCAAGTCCTACAGTTTATTAGTTGAACTGGAGGCAGCTGTGCGGAAGCTGTTTACTCCTCTCCCAGCGCCATATTGTGGGAGAGCAGATGCATAGAATAAGTCTTAATTCCAGTAACTCAGTCCAGTCCGGATTGCTCCCCACACCCGAGGACTCTGGGGCTGGCTGAGGTATCTCAGCCTCCCAGCAGGTCCTGGAGGCTGAGGGTGCCTCATCTTGCCAGGCTCTGCCAGATTTCCCCAGGTGCCAAAGTCTGTGCTGCAGGACAGGGTCCTGATGCCTCCCTGCCCCCACTCCTGGCCTGCTCCCACCACTTGCCACATAGCAAGCAGCGCTGGTTTCTTGAATGGATTCGCTATTGTGTACACGGCAGTTTAATACTCTGACTTTGTGTTGACACTGAAACCAGATGCTATGGAATTATAGAGATTTACTGTATTTACCCAGAGTAACTGAAATGCAGTTTGTAAAAATTTTCCTGAGTATTTATTTTAAATACATACTTCAAGGTTTAGATGGTTTCATTTTTAGATGCTTAATTTTGGTAGCAACCACAATATTTTGACAAAAATATTTGTAGAAATTTCTTTCAACCATGAATTCATATAATATAAAATGTGTGTTGTGACTGTTATCATTTGCTGCTGATATTATAAGTTCATGAAAACTGAGGAACTCAATAGCAAAACCTGCCCAATTCAGTAAGAGGTGAAGCTCACTTGTGCTTTTCATTCTTTTCCAGCAGATGTCTCCCAGACTTGTTTCCATTACAGAGAAGATTCCTTTTTTGCAACATTTTATGTTTTCAGGTGGGAATGCTGCTTTCATTGTATAACCACAATGCTCTTGGCAAGGGCCAGTAATGGAAGGATTGAAGAAATGCTGAGATCCCTTTCCATGCCAGCTCAGTAAAGTAGAATAAACAGTAAATCAGATGTCATTTAAGGAATTTTTTTCCAAATGTATAAGGTTTTATACATATATAATATATTTCATTTTATTTATATAATTATATATTATATAATAGTCATTATATTGTTATATTAATATTTTATATAATATTTTATTTTATTTTATTATATAGATATATAAAAAATAAAAGAACAAGCACTTGCCAAAAACAAATACAGTGCCAATCTTAAATGATTTGGAGTGCTGGTTTGTTGTGTTTTGTATCTCAGCATATTGATTATATTCTTTTGTATGCATCAAATATTACATAAGAATGTAAAATGGTCTTTACAAAAGAGAAGTAAATATAAGAAAATAAATATTACTAATATGCAGCAGTACATATTTATTATTTGCAAATGATTCAAACCTTATAAGGCCCATTATTAATGGGATAACCACACATGTGAATTATGACTTAGCAACATAGAGTGTAAAGAAAGTTACATATTATATTAAAAATACACATGCAAATGCATACCTGTCTCTCTCAAGTGCTCACCATACACTGCTTCAGAAGCAGGAGGCATGAAGCTGTAGCAGTTTGAATATACACAACATACTGAAATCTCTCAAGCATAAAAACTGTACCTAATTTGCCATAATAGTTTCTTTCTTCAAGTATTTGGATTTCTTCAAGTATCTGAACTCAAGCAAAGAAAATAATGAACACCAATGATTTTCATACTATGAAAATATAAACAGGTTAACAGTTGCAAAAGTCTTGAAAAATATGGAGTTTATGAGAATGAAAAATGCATTTCATAAAAAAGGCCATAGCAGATCTATTTCATTGTTGCTCTATGTTTTTTTTTTTTAATTTAAGATCTCTCTCTCTTTCTTCTCCTTCCCTCTTTGTCTGTAACTCTGCCTTTCAATTAAATAAGTAAACCAATCTTTAAAAAAGATGGACAGATGTGGCTGCACATACCCAAAGGAATAGATACACAAAGGGAGAACGTTGGATACATGCAGTCTCCAAGTGCAGGATTTGACTGATGCTGAGCAGTCAGTGGTAGGATGACAGCTACACTGCAGTTATTTTCAGATCAGTGGCAACCCTCATTTCCACAATCCAACTTGCAAAAGTTAGAATTTAGAATTATTTTTTCCCACTCAAGGATTACCTGAGCCACACGTACTGAAAAGGAACTAAGAGGGAGGATCTTCAAGCACATGTAGTCATAATTCAATTTCAAATATAGCCAGAGCTTTAAATGCTGAGGTTAGTCTGAAAGATATCAGGCCCTTTTAGCTTCTTAGGGAATACACACTATATCTTTATTTTTTTAAGAAAGCTTTTATTTAATAAATATAAATTTCATAGGTACAACTTTTGGAATATAGCAATTCTTCCTCCCACACCCACCCTCCCACCCTGTAGGCAGCCTTTGTACAAATCAAGGCCAATCTTGGCTTGTGGAGTTCTTGGGACACGAAAGTCACCTACTCCCATCCTGAAGGAGGATAATAATCAAGAACGCTCTGTTAAAATTATCTGGGCCACTGGAGGCCCCGATAAGTTGTTTATGTATGTTGTTATGTTTTGTGCTTCTTTGTGCTGGTTTGTATAAATACCACTGAGACATTGGAATAAACGAGCCCTGATCAGCCTTGTTGTCTTGGCTCCATTCTCTGCGATCTCTTGTCCCTCTTTTCAGTCCCTCTCCCTCCTTTAGGTTCCGTTTGACTGGTGCAGCTGGCCCACACACCACCCCCAGGTCGTCCCACCTCCTATTGCCTCTCCCATCCCATTCATCCTTAAGATTAATTTTTAATTATCTTTATATACAGAAGATCAACGCTATGCTAAGTAAAGATTTTAATAGTTTGCACCCACATAGACACACAAAGTATAAAGTACTGTTTGAAGACAAGTTTTACCATTAATTCTCATAGTACAATTCATTAAGGACAGAGGTTCTACATGTGGAGCAAGTGCACAGTGACTCCTGTTGTTGATTTAACAATTGATACTCTTATTTATGATGTCAGTGATCACCTGAGGCTCTTGTCATGAGCTGGCAAGGCTATGGAAGCCTTTTGAGTCCACAAACTGTCAGTATTTAGACAGGGCCATAAGCAAAGTGGAAGTTCTCCCTTCAGAGAAAAGTATGTCCTTCTTTGATGGCCCCTTCTTTCTGCTGGGATCTCACTCACAGAGATCCTTCATGCAGATCATTTGTTTGCCACAGTGTCTTGGTTTTCCATGCCTGAAATGCTCTTCACTGGGTTTTCAGCAGCTCTCTGTTTTTAAGAATTATAATTCTTGGGGCCAGCGCTGTGATGCAGTGGGTTAATGCCCTGGCCTGAAGCGCTGGCATCCCATATGGGTGCCAATTCAGGTCTCGGTTGCTCCACTTCCAATCCAATTCTTTGCTGTGACCTGGGAAAGCAGTAGAAGATGGCCCAAATCCTGGGGCCCTTGCACCTGTTGGGAGACCAGAGAAAGCTCCTGGCTCCTGACTTCAGATCGGCACAACTCCAGCTGCAGCGGCCATTTGGGGAGTGAACCAGTGGAAGGAAGACCTTTCTCTCTGTTTCTCCTTCTCATTGTCTGTAACTCTAACTCTCAAATAAAATCTTAAAAAAAAAAAAGAATTATAATTCTCTATACACAGCTGCAAGTCAAGCCAGAACAGGCCTGTGACAGCATCTGAGAACATTTGTACTATGAGGTTCCTGAGTTAAAGGGATTTAAGTAAATAGATGTGCTTGTTTTCCAATGAATCTTTATTTACAAAAAGAGATGTAATTGGCCTACAGGAACTATCAATGCAGTGAATCTTCCTTTTCAGAATATCTTGCATGCATGTTATTACCTACTTTACGGATACCATTGTGTGCCACACCACATTTTTCAAGGGGGAATTCAAATAAAACCTTCAAATTTTTAATTACAAAATAAGGTTTCTTTCTGCTTTTTTCTTTCATTTTTAAGTAATTCAAAATTTAAATATGATTAAGAAATTTTATATTTGACTAGGGTAGAATTACCAAGTCTTTAAGATTTTCAAACATTTTATGGTATCTATAAATCTAAGCAAGATGATAAATAGTATACATAATACATATTTGGGAATTTTCAAGAAGTCCTTTTATTCTTTAGCTTTAGATATGCATCATTTAGTACATTGGTCTGCCTTTTATGCTATATATTCATTTCATAGATTAAAAGCTTTGAAGTATTGCCAATATAATTTGTAACCGTTATTTAAGGATTAGAAAACACAGATAAAGTTAAATTAGATTGTGTATGATTATGTCACTCAGCAATGTCTGTGAATGGACTGCCTTTATCCATTGTCTCAAATATCCTTTTCCGTTACTCCTGAACTCATTCCAGTAATTTCTGCTCCCCGACCATTTGAAATTTGTTCTCTCCAGGTTGAGTTATTTTTATAAAATTAGAGGTCATTTCTTCAATGTCATTTTATATAACCTGTCAGCAGTATTGTTCTCAACAGAAAACTCTTCTCCAAAATCGCTTCCTCATTTGTCTTCCAAAATATTTGCATCTAGGGAGTTATTTTAGCTCATTTGTCAAGTGTTAGTTGCTTGTCAATGTGTGTGTTCATTTCTGGGGTTTCTATTCTGTCCCATTTGTTTACATGTCTGTTTTTGTTCTAGTTCGAGGGTATTTTGATTATAGCAGACCTCTATTATGTCTTGGAATCTGGTATTCTGATGTCTCCAGCTTCATTTCTGCTTAAGATTGAGTAATTGGGGTCTTCTTTCTTTCCATATGAACTTTAAAATCAGTTTTTTCTATAATTGTGAAGAATGTCCTTGGTATTTTGATTAGGATTGCTTTGACTCTATCAGTTACTTGGGGTAGTATGGACATTTTTATGATATTGCTTTTTTCCAATCTATGAACATGAGATTTTTCCCATTTTTATGTCCTTTGTTTCTTTAATTAAGGTTTTGTAATTTTCATTGTAGAGATCTTTCACATTCTTGATTAAATGTATCCTTTTTTTTTTTTTTTTTTTTTTAGCTATTGTGAATGGGCCTAATCTTACAGTTCTTTCTCAGGCAGGGAATTGTTCATGTATAAGAATGACAGTTTTTTGTGTGTTGATTTTATATCCTGCAAATTTTCTTAATTCTCTTATGAGTTCTTTTTTTTTTTTTTTTTTTTTTGACAGGCAGAGTGGATAGTGAGAGAGAGAGACAGAGAGAAAGGTCTTCTTTTGCCATTGGTTCACCCTCCAATGGCCACCACGGCTGGCGCGCTGAGGCCGGCGCACCACGCTGATCCGAAGCCAAGAGCCAGGTGCTTCTCCTGGTCTCCCATGGGGTGCAGGGCCCAAGCACTTGGGCCATCCTCCATTGCACTCCCAGGCCATAGCAGAGGGCTGGCCTGGAAGAGGGGCAACCGGGACAGAATCCGGCGCCCCGACCGGGACTAGAATCCTGTGTGCCAGCGCTGCTAGGTGGAGGATTAGCCTATTGAGCCGTGGTGCCGGCCCTCTTATGAATTCTAATAGTCTCTTAGTGGAGTCTTTTGGTTCCTGTTTATAAAGGATTATATTATCTGAAAACAGGGATAATTGGAATTCCTCCTTTCCAATTTGTATCGCTTTGATTTTTTTTTTTTTTGCCTAATGCCTGACTAAAACTTCCAGAATTATACTGAAAAATAATAATGAAAATGGTCATCTTTGGTTCCAGACTTAGTGAAATTCCTCACATATTTTCCTCATTCAATATGATGCTGCCTGTGGTTTAGTCATATATTACTTTGATTGTGTCAAGGTATGCTTCTTCTATCCCACTTTTTAAAGGTTTTTATCATGAAAGGATGTCATTTTATCAAATGGTTCTCTGCATCTATCAAGAAAATCAAATGGCTTTATCTTTCATTTTATTGATTTTAAATAACATATTTATTTATTTGCATATGTTGAACTACCCCTGCATCCCTTGAATAAATTCTACTTGGGGTCTTATTGATGTATTATTGGTGGTTTTATTGATGTATTTCATACCATTTTGTTGAGCATTTTTGAATCTATGTCCATTAAGGATATTGGTATATAGTTCTTATTTATTGCATCTCTGTGCTTTTGTAATTGAGCTAATTCTTGTCTCAAAGAATAGATTTGGATTGATTTTATCCCTTTCAATTGTTTTGAATAATTTAAGAATGGGGATCAGTTCTTCCTTCAAAGTTTGAAAAATTCATTTGCTTCTGGGCTTGCACTGGGACATAGAATGTCAAGCTTCCACCTGCAGTTTCTGCATCCCATATGGGTGCTGGTTCAAGCCTCAGCCGCTCCATTTCCAATCCACTTTTGTTCTAATGCACCTTGGGTCCCTGCAACCATGTGGGAGACCCAGAAGGAGCTCTGTGCTCCTGGATTTGACCTGGCCCAGCCCAGACCATTGTAGCCATTTGGGGAGAGAACCAGCAGACTGAAAATCTCTGTCTCTGTCTCTCTTCCTCTCCCCCCCCCCGCACTGTATCTCTGTCTTTTAAATAAATAAATAAATAAATATTTTAGAAATGAATTCAGTCTCTTCTATAAATGATGTTTGGAAAGTTGGATTTCCACTGCTGTAGTTCAAAATCAAACCTATATCTTACTCCCTATACAAGAATCAACTCACAATGGATTAAGGATCTAAACCTAATACCTGAAACCATCACATTACTGGTGAGCAACATAGGGGAAAGGTTATTGGCCTAGGCAATGAATTCTTGAATCAGATAGCAGAAGCACAAGTAATAAAACAAACACCAGTAGACTAATGTGATTACATCAATCTAAGAAATTGTTTCACAAAAAAGGAAATAATTGACAAAGTGAAGAGGTAATCAAAACAATGTGAGAAAATATTTGAAAAATATGCATCCAATAAAGGATTAATATCAAGAGTATATAAGGAGTTCCAGAAACTCAACAACAACAAAATAATCCAGTTAAAAATGTGCCAAGGGAATGAACAAGCATTTTCAAAGGATGAAATAAAAAGGGCCAACATGGGGCCAGCACTGTGGCATAGCAGGTAAAGTCACTGCCTGCAGTACCAGTATTCCATATGGGTGTTGGTTCAAGACCTCGTTGCTTCACTTTTGACCCAGCTCTCTGTTGTGGCCTGGGAAAGCAGTAGAAATGCCCAAGTCCTTGGGCTCCTGCACCCATGTAGGAGACCCAGAAGAAGTTCCTGGCTCCGGATTGGCTCAGCTCTGGCCATTGCAGCCATCTGGAGAGTGAACCAGTGGATGGAAGACCTCTCTCTTTCTTTTCCTCTCCTTGTCTCTCTGTATAACTCTGAATTTGAAATAAATAAATATTTTTTAAAAAGGGGGGCCAACAGCAGGTGAAAAAATCCAGGATCACTAGCCATCAGAGAAATGCAAATACAAATTACAGTGTGTATCCCCTCACCCCAGTTAGAATGGCTGTCATTCAAAATCAAAAATGGCAAATGCTGGTCATTATCAACCATACATATTCTGAAATAAGCACTAAAACTATCACTCACCTAGTTTTCCTATTGCTTTTCTAGTGTACCCATCATAGTCTGTTTTTTGTTGTTGTTGTTGTTCTCATTTCCTCCTTTTTAAACATAGAAGTGCTGTAGAGCTCAATCTCTGATATTCTTTCTAGTGGCTTTTACAACCTTGTTTGTACTAATGGTTTCCAAATTTGTATCTGTAGCCCAGGAACCCCTCCTTAATTTCAGATTGGTATATCACACTGCCTACTTGAGATTTCTCTTTGATCATCCATTGTGTATTTAAATCCCAACAGGTCCAAAATATTACTAATGTTATTCTTTCTCATACCTGTCCCTTAGGTAGTCTTCCCTACTTGAGTTAATGGCAGCTTCTGCAGTTGCTGTGCTGAGATCCACAGTGCAATTCTTCATTAATCTCTCTTTCACAATTCCTCTCTTGTCTGTGAACAAATCTTATCAAGTTTACCTCAAAAATGTGTCCAGAGGCTAGAAATATCTACCTTTAGTTCACCAACAGCTGCAGTCTATATTAGTAGGCTAATTGCTTTTCTTCATTTTTTTTAATAAAATACTCAGTTAATTGATTTTAATGCAGGAGTCTGCTACAAGTGAATGATGAAAACTGTTTATGTGATCAGGATGAAAAAGGTAAACTATAAATTCTTCATTTTCTTTTGCAAAAATGTTAGTAGTGATAACTTTTTCTGAAAATAAAACAGGATTGTATCTTCCCTGGGTCATAACAAGAAAATATTTCACTATGTCAATGACCTTAAGTGGTTTACAGGTAGATGATAATTGAATTTGTTAAGGAACCATTTCAATAGATGGTTGCTATGGAATTTTGACTTACATGGATAACTGCAGAGAACTTAAAGAATTTTTACTAAAGCAATAGAAAATTTGGTGACAATTGAGGAATGTGGAATTCTAAGAAGTTTTATTTTAAAAATAAATCAACTACAATATGTTTTTACAGTGCTTTAAGTGATCTTGTAGAGAAGGCTGTGTTTATTCTATATACTTTTTGTTTGCATGTGTAGGTAGTACAAATCTTGAAACATATTTTATAAATTTACTGTGACAAAATATATGTATGTTAGCAAAATTGAGACTTTAAAATGTGAATATTGTTTATTGCCCTTGTCTATACTCTTGAAGAACAGTGGTTTTCTTACTTGATATTTATTGAATTCTTTACTTAGTTTTAAAAGTATTTCATTGTAAAAATTCAAAAAAAATTAAGAAAAGAAGGGAGCAAGGGTGGCAGAGAGGGTTGGTGGGAAGTATTACTATGCTCCTAAATCAGTACATATGAAATGCATGGAATTTGTTCACCTTACGTAAATAAAAAATTTAAAAAGAATTCTGTTTAGAACTTCAATTGCTTTATAGTTCATGGTTAGATGTGATTCATTATTAAATGGCTCAGAAATAGAATTACTTTCATTTTTTAAATGTGGAAGGCATAGGCCGGTGCCGCGGCTCAATAGGCTAATCCTCCGCCTGTGGCACTGGCACACCGGTTTCTAGTCCTGGTCAGAGCGCCAGATTCTGTCCCAGTTGCCCCTCTTCCAGGCCAGCTCTCTGCTGTGGCCCGGGAAGGCAGTGGAGGATGGCCCAAGTCCTTGGGCCCTGTACCCCATGGGAGACCAGGATAAGTACCTGGCTCCTGCCTGCGAATCAGTGCAATGCGTCGGCCTCAGCACACCAGCCGCAGAGGCCATTGGAGGGTGAACCAATGGCAAAGGGAAGACCTTTCTCTCTGTCTCTCTCTCTCACTATCCACTCTGCCTGTCCAAAAAAAAAAAAAAATGTGGAAGGCATAGAGACAAAGTGATAGGGATGTAACAAAAGAGCTAAAGTCTTCATGTCCACTCCATGAGTGCCTAAACACCTGGGGTTGAGTCAGCAGAAAAGGCACTCAATCAAGGTCTCCTAGGTGGGTAGCAAGAGCAGTTATCTGTCTCCCAGCGTCTGAATTATCAGGAAGCTTGAGTCAGGTTCCAGAGCCAGAAATGAAACCCAAGGACTCCTACATGGTATGCAGGCATCTTAACTGCTAGGTTACATACCTGCTCCACAAATGAACTATTCTAGCATAACTGAACTTTGAAATGCTGACCTGAAAGTTGACCTATCATAAATTTATGTGATAATAAACAGAAACACTCAGGACTTGCTCAATATAATTTATCCATTTCTTTCCCTCCCTCGGACTCCTGGAAAAGGATGACATGAGGCAGCTGTGGGAATCTCTTAGGTGTAGACACTTGAGAACTGACTTTTTTTTTTTTGACTGGAAAGACAATACTGGGTTATGCTGCAAATTTGTGCTTTAGGTTTTGTAATTTACTTTTATGAAATTAATTTTATTTTCCATTTAGAGTTCTGACTGTTTCTTGTAGTAATAATTATTACTTTTTAGAAGTATAAATTTACCTACTTAGAGCGTTGAATGTAGTAAATTATCCAGAGGAGATAGCCGCTGTTGAGAGCACTGCATTTCTAGTAATAATGTCCATTACTGTATGAGTGTCTCTAGAATAGTTGCCACAGACTTGGTGTTCTCATCCTTTTGAGAATTACCCTAACGGTTGCCTTGGAAACCCCAGAAGGCCAATGAAGTGATCCTAACCACCCCCAAACTTAGAGAAAGCAAATGAGGACATTGATTTCATCCTGGAAGGTCTTTATTTGTGGTGAAGAAATGAGCAGAACTCATCATACACTTTGGTTATTAACATCTGTTTTGTTTAGATAATTCTGATTTCACAAGTTGGAAATTTGTAGAACTGTTGCATGTGCATGTATATTTTGCTGCATAAAAGTAGCTACTATATGTTATTCAGATTTGATTTTTGTCTAATAAAATCTGATTCTTGCCTCACGTCCATTTGGGATTGTCCTTTAATAAAGAAATAAGAATTTTAATTCCTGTTTTCTGAAGACCAACTTCATATGTATTTAAATTTCATAGCAGCTCTACAAAGTCGGTGTTTTATCTCTGCAGATGAGGAGACAGACACTGAGGAGCAAGATAATTGGCTCAAAGTCTTGTGACAGACTCACATGTGGCAGGACCTGGGTTGGAACAAGACTGGATAGTTAAGCACATGTTGTCTCTACTACTCAAACCTGAATCACACATTTCCCCGTATTTCTTTTTATTGTGCCTTGTCTTCACTTGAGTTTGGATTACCAGTCTCTGGTCCTACAGAAGCTGGGGATGTTGAAGTAGGGCTTGGGGATAGGGTATAGGCTTCAGTGCTGCTGAACAGCCGATCAACGATGATGGCTACAGTTCAGCTAGGGGGAAGTATGGTGTCAGTTTAATGGCTGACATTACCAAGAGGGCACCAGACCCTGGACAGGTGCTCCATGAGGTGCAGAGTATCCTTCAAGCATCATGTTGAAAAATGGATTTCTCTTCTTGTCTCTTTGGAGTCAGCCTAACTAGATCCTTTAGCTGCCTTTTCTTTCTGGGGCATCTCAGTTCTTGGGAAGCTTGCTTCTGAATTTTGGAAAGCAAGAACTTTTGGTGTGGACCATCATTCTTTCAGCTAGGGTTGGCTTTTGCTGGTCCAGAGCCTGCACTCTTGTCTAAACTCTTTCCTTTCTCAAATTGCCAGCTACCTCCATGAAAAAAGGAAAAAAAATAGCAGCACCTTATGTTTATTTTCTTGTTTTTCCATGATGCTGTTATCTCTTTGTCCTAATGTAGTAACTAGCTGATCTAAAAATCTAATAAATTGGCCGGCACCGTGGCTCACTAGGCTAATCCTCCACCTTGTGGCACCAGCACACCGGGTTCTAGTCCCGGTTGGGGCGCCGGATTCTGTCCCAGTTGCCCCTCTTCCAGGCCAGCTCTCTGCTGTGGCCAGGGAGTGTAGTGGAGGATAGCCCAAGTGCTTGGGCCCTGCACCCCATGGGAGACCAGGATAAGTACCTGGCTCCTGCCATCAGATCAGTGTGGTGTGCCAGCCACAGCGCGCTGGCCGCGGCAGCCATTGGAGGGTGAACCAACGGCAAAGGAAGACCTTTCTCTCTGTCTCTCTCTCTCTCACTGTCCACTCTGCCTGTCAAAATAAATAAATAAATAAATAAATAAATATCTAATAAATTTTTTTGACAGGCAGAGTTAGAGAGAGACAGACAGACAGACAGAAAGTCTTCCTTTTTCCATTGGTTCATCCCCCAAGTGGCCACTACGGCCAGTGCATTGTGGCCAGTGTGCTGCACCGATCCGAA
The DNA here is from genome assembly GCF_051225735.1 of Oryctolagus cuniculus. Taxonomy (NCBI): domain Eukaryota; kingdom Metazoa; phylum Chordata; class Mammalia; order Lagomorpha; family Leporidae; genus Oryctolagus; species Oryctolagus cuniculus. Next base: position 113,683,844 of record NC_142878.1, read on the forward strand.
GCCAGAAGCCAGGTGCTTCCTCCTGGTCTCCCATGCGAGTGCAGGGGCCCAAGGATTTGGGCCATCCTCCACTGCACTCCCGGGCCACAGCAGAGAGCTGGACTGGAAGAGGAGCAACAGGGACAGGACCAGCGCCCCGACTGGGACTAGAACCCAGTGTGCCAGTGCTGCAGGTGGAGGATTAGCCTAGTGAGCCACAGCGCCAGCCAAATAATCTAATAGATTTTAATTGGCTAACACAAATATGTTAGAGGAAGAATTGTCTTTTGTAAACAGGGAACTCCATGCTGTCTTGATCTAACTCCTTGGTGACCTTAGCAATGAAAATTTTAATCTACAGGCTCTGGGAAGACGCAAACCCCATGAAGTGTGGGATTGCTCTTGTCTTTTTTTAGTGCCTATTTGTTGAAGGAGGTAACAGTGACTGTTGAATGACAGAGTGGCTGTTTTTGGAGGTAGAAGCACACAAGTATCCAAAAAGCAGCTTCTAAACAGGAGATGAAGTGATTTGCTCTTCACATTAGTTGGCAGGTGCATTCTCTCTCAAAGAGTGAAGATGAATACATGGGCCTATGGTCAAAGCTAACAAAAGCCTCCCAATGGGCCCAAGAAGGATGGATATAAGGGTGATCAGCCAAGGTGATCGATTAAACCAGGACTCAAACCATTTCTCCTGTGGCATCTGGTCCCTTTCTCATCTGTCTAAACCTTCCCACACCTTTGGCATGTTTTTTCAGACTACCCTTGTATAATCAGCATAAAACCAACATTTCTCCCCCAGTGCTGTGCAAATCCCCCCTTGCTGCAGGAAGACTAAGTCTAATCCCCTTCTGTTTTGCAGTACTACTTCTGACAACGAGGTTAAGGATTTTTCTAAATGGGTGATGGAGTCTTCTATTCTCTTTATGTCTGAGTCAACAGCCGCCCTCAGAGCCGTCAGTCCCTGGCCTTGGGTAGACAGAGCAGCAATTACTGTCCCAGCCCCCGCTAACCCCAGTCCTAATAGTGTTGCCAGTGTTATTGCAGTTACTGGCTCTCAGCAGACTCTGTACCTTAAATTCCCTTCCCAGTGGGCATACATTTCTTCTTTTGTGTGATATAACATCCTTGGCAAAATAACTATCATTACCCAGAACTCCTTGGAGGCATTGAAAACCCTACTGTTAATATACAGGGTGAGTCCTGTTTTTGAGCATACCCACCATCCTCTCTATTTAGATTTTCCAGTATTGTTAAAACTTATGGCACAAAAGTCCTGTCTGGCCTTTAGGACTGTCCCACACAGGAACCCACCCCAGGGTCTTCCTATAGAGTTATTTCGGGTTTCTCTTGATGGTTCCAATTACAGAATTGGCTGGTTTTGGCTTCTTTAGGGGTTGTATTTAGTTCTACTGCCTCATAACAAGGTGGTCTGACATCATAACACAGCTAACAGGCTTTGGTTATCTCAGGGGTGGAGTGATCTAGCATGCTATAAGCAGCTCACATAAGGTCCCACAGTGGATCCCCATACAGAGCATTCCCTGCCTCGGGGACATTAGTATTGCAGGTTTTGCTTTCCAACCCAGGAGTGGGGGTTGCGAGACCAACAGGGGAAGGTTTTGGACCTGTTGGTCAGCCCCTATTTTTTATACTTTGGTTTGAATACTTTATTTGGCCCTAGTGCTACTGGGGGTGAGATTACAGTCTGTTTTAGCCTAACTGTAAACAAGATTCCAGGGTCCTTCCTGAACTGATAGAACGTCATGCCCCAGGTATATCCTACCACCCTGGGGCCTTTTTGCCTTCCTCTGTGAAGGCAAGAATAACCTGATTACAAGCCTTAGGAGATGACACTTTTTTTTGCTGTAGAGTTTTTACTCCTGTCATTGGAAGATAAAGATTGCTGCGTCCACAAGACAGAGTCCTGCCCAGGAGTAGGGTAAGCAAGTTTGCAGAGGCATGTGCTGGAGTGGTTTCATTTTATCCTGATGTAATTATCTGAGCTATCTCTAATCTAATATGCTGACCCAGTGGTCTCGCAAACCCAGCTCTTACAGAAATAATTTTTTGGCCCCCCATATTTCCCAATATTGATTTTTTTTTATATTCAGGGCATACGTAAAACTCGAGTTTCCTCAGCCAAGCGATGCCCAGCCCATTTGTACACCAGTGGGTTGGGTGTTCACGGAATGTCTGGTTATCAATGTTTCCCGCCATATTACATAAGTCAAAGGTAATCTCTGGGAATCAGGTCCCGGCGGCTGATGCCCGAAGAGTGCCTATATAACTCTTCCTCCCATGGGTCGGTCACCTCCCAGGTGAGGTTAATCGGATGGTGGGGGTTCGTCCCCATACTCATTTGGGAGGTGACCAGCAGGTACAGGATCAATAGAATCGACATCCAGGCAGGTCAGTATCAGCCGAAGGGGGTTGGCAGGATCAGCAGTGGCCTTACAGGTGTTCTCAGCTGCAGACATCTGGTCTCGGGCACGCCTCACATATGAATGGTGAATCCAGGCCTTAATCCTGTCCACCTTAACAGTGGGAGTCACAAGAATAACTACATAAAGCCTCTTCCATCGTGCCTCTAAAGTTTTTTTACTATGGCACCACACCCATACCCAGTCCCCTGATTCCAGGTCATGTTTAGCATCTTGAATTACGTTGATTTCCTTGGCCAGCTCCTGAAGTGCTGGTCACAGCTCCCAGTGCACCCCTGCAGGTGCTCTCAGGGTATCTATGAGTTCCTTGGCAGTACTGCCTGTGAACTTATGGTCCCCAGGCAAATCTGGGCCTATGGGAGGGGGTGACCCATACATTATTTCAAATGGAGTCAAGTTTAGTTTATACAGAGTGTTGCTTACATGGAACAGCGCATAAGGAAGGAGCGTCCCCCAGTATCCGCCAGTCTCCATTACCAATTTAGTTAGAGTCTCCTTTAAAGTTCAATTCATCCGCTCAACATGTCCTGCACTCTGGGGATTGTACTCACAGTGTAATTTCCAATTTATTCCCATTGTTTGAGCCAATTCCTGAGTGACCCTACTAACAAAAGTGGAGCTATTATTGGACCCCAGGGCCTAGGAGAACCCTACCTGGGGATAATATCTTCCAGCAGTACAGTATTAGCTGTCTCCTTCCTGGTTGGAAAAGCCTCTACCCACCCCAAAAAGGTGTCTATGAAGACTAAAAGATACTTATATCCATACTTGCCTGGTTTTACCTCTGTAAAATCTACCTTTCAGTTTTGTCCTGGCCTCCACCCCCTTGCCCTTATGCCTGTGTGTTGTCCTACATTTTTCTGGCGTGCATCACCTGGTGAGCCTGACACCACTCCCCCATCTCCTGGATTGTGTGCTTCTGCAAGGGAAACCTTATCCTGGCAGTGTTTAACAGGGCAGTCATCTTAGTTTTTCCCAAGTGAGTGGTTTGATGTAAATGGTGGACAAGATGCTCTCCCAAGCTCTTGGCAAGATGAGGTTGCCGTCCACATCCTGCCCCCATCCATCACTGTCAACGTGAATGTCCTTTGCTTCCCATCCACTGCCAATCCTCCTAAGCATGCTGGGGTCGGGAAGGTAGCTCTCCCATCCCTGGGGCCGGCAGACTCAGGGGCAAAGTAGAGATGCAGTCCAGCCAGGCGGCCTCTCTGTCTGCTACATCAGCCCTCCAGTTTCCCTGCATGATGGGGTGATCCCCTCTCTGGTGGCCCAGGATATGGACCACAGCAAGGGCTTTGGGCTTTCTAACTGCCTCTAGTAGGTGTAATATTTTGGTCTTTTTCTTGATCTCTTTCCCATTTGAGGTTTTTTTTTTGTTTTTTTTTTGTTTGTTTGTTTGTTTGTTTTTTGACTGGCAGAGTGGACAGTGAGAGAGAGAGACAGAGAGAAAGGTCTTCCTTTGCCGTTGGTTCACCCTCCAATGGCCGCCACAGCAGGCGCGCTGTGGCGGGCGCACTGCGCTGATCCGAAGGCAGGAGCCAGATGCTTCTCCTGGTCTCCCATGGGGTGCAGGGCCCAAGCACTTGGGCCATCCTCCATTGCACTCCCGGGTCATAGCAGAGAGCTGGCCTAGAAGAGGGGCAACCTGGACAGAATCTCGCGCCCCAACCGGGACTAGAACCCGGTGTGCCAGAGCCGCTAGGCAGAGGATTAGCCTGTTGAGCCATGGCGCTGGCCCCATTTGAGGTCTTTTTTTTTTTAATTTATTTATTTAATGAATATAAGCTTCCAAAGTACGAATAATGGATTACAATGGCTTCCCCCCCATACCGTCCCTCCCACCCACAACCCTCCCCTTTCCCACTCCCTCTCCCCTTCCATTCACATCAAGATTCATTTTCAATTATCTTAATATACAGAAGATCAGCTTAGTATACATTAAGTAAGGATTTCAACAGTTTGCTCCCACACAGAAACATAAAGTGAAAAATAATAGATGATTTTTTTTAATGATGATGAAATCAGATCAGACCTATTGTCATGTTTAATCCCAGTGAGAGTCAAGTTGGGAGTTGATAGTTTCTTTTCTTTTTCTTTCTTTTTTTTTTTTTTTTTTTTTTTTTTTTTTTTTTTTTTTACAGAGGATCAGTTTAGTATGCATTAAGTAAAGATTTCAACAGTTTGCACCCACATAGAAACACAAAGTGAAATATACTGTTTGAGTACTCGTTATAGCATTAAATTTCAATGCACAGCACATTAAGGACAGAGATCCTACATGAGGAGTAAGTGCACAATGACTCCTGTTGTTGACTTTACCAATTGACACTCTTGTCTATGGCATCAGTAATCTCCCTATGCTCCAGTCATGAGTTTCCAAGGCTATGGAAGCCCTCTGAGTTCTCCGATTCTTATCTTGTTTCGACAAGGTCATAGTCAAAGTGGAGGTTCTCTCCTCCCTTCAGAGAAAGGTACCTCCTTCTTTGAAGACCTGTTCTTTCCACTGAGATCTCACTCGCAGAGATCTTTTGCCAGCGTGTCTTGGCTTTCCATGCCTGAAATACTCTCATGGGCTTTTCAGCCAGATCCGAATGCCTTTAGGGCTGATTCTGAGGCCAGAGTGCTATTTAGGACATCTGCCATTCTATGAGTCTGCTGAGTATCTCACTTCCCATGTTGGATCACTCTCCCCTTTATTTATTATATCGGTTAGTGTTAGCAGGTACTAGACTTGCTTATGCGCTCCCTTTGACTCTTAGTCCTTTCATTATGATCAATTGTGAACTGAAATTGATCACTTGGACTAGTGAGATGGCATTGGTACATGCCACCTTGATGGGATTAAATTGGAGTCCCCTGGTATGTTTCTAACTCTACCATTTGGGGCAAGTCAGCTTGAGCATGTCCCAAATTATACATCTCTTCCCTCTCTTATTCCTACTCTTGTGTTTAACAGGGATCACATTTCAGTTAAATTTCAACACTTAAGAATAACTGTGTATTAATTACAGAATTAAACTAGTCATATTAAGTAGAACAGACAAAAAAACTACTAAGAGGGATAATGTATTAAGTTGTTCATTAACAGTCAGGGCTATGCTGATCAAGTCACCGTTTCCCATAGTGTCCATTCCACTTCAACAGGTTTCCTTTTTGGTGTTCAGTCAGTTGTCACCAATCAGGGAGAACATATGGTATTTGTCCCTTTGGGACTGGCTTATTTCACTCAGCATGATGTGTTCCAGATTCCTCCATTTTGTTGCAAATGACTGGATTTCGTTGTTTCTTACTGCGGTATAGTATTCTAAAGAGTACATATCCCATAATTTCTTTATCCAGTCTACCGTTGATGGGCATTTAGGTTGGTTCCAGGTCTTAGCTATTGTGAATTGAGCTGCAATATACATTAGGCTGCAGACCGCTTTTTTGTTTGCCAATTTAAATTCCTTTGGGTAAATTCCAAGGAGTGGGATGGCTGGGTCGAACGGTAGGGTTATCTTCAGGTTTCTGAGGGATCTCCAGACTGACTTCCATAGTGGCTTGACCAGCTTGCATTCCCACCAACAGTGGGTTAGTGTCCCTTTTTCCCCACATCCTCGCCAGCATCTGTTGTTGGTGGATTTCTGAATGTGAGCCATTCTAACCGGGGTGAGGTGGAACCTCGTTGTGGTTTTGATTTGCATTTCCCTGATTGCTAATGACCTTGAACATTTTTTCATGTGCCTGTTGGCCATTTGGATTTCCTCTTTTGAAAAATGTCTATTGAGGTCCTTGGCCCATCTCCTAATTGGGTTGTTGGTTTTGTTTTTGTGGAGTTTCTTGATCTCCTTGTAGATTCTGGTTATTAACCCTTTATCTGTTGCATAGTTTGCAAATATTTTTTCCCATTCTGTCGGTTGTCTCTTCACTCTCCTGACTGTTTCTTTTGCAGTACAGAAACTTCTCAATTTGATGCAATCCCAATAGTTAATTTTGGCTTTGACTGCCTGTGCCTCCCGGGTCTTTTCCAGAAACTCTTTGCCTGTGCCAATATCTTGAAGGGTTTCTCCAATGTTCTCTAGTAACTTGATGGTGTCAGGTCGTAGATTTAGGTCTTTAATCCATGTTGAGTGGATTTTTGTGTAAGGTGTAAGGTAGGGGTCTTGCTTCATGATTCTGCACGTGGAAATCCAATTTTCCCAGCACCATTTATTGAATAGACTGTCCTTGCTCCAGGAATTAGTTTTAGATCCTTGATCGAATATAAGTTGGCTGTAGATGTTTGGGTTGATTTCTGGTGTTTCAATTCTGTTCCATTGGTCTATCCATCTGTTTCTGTACCAGTACCATGCTGTTTTGATTACAACTGCCCTGTAGTATGTCCTGAAATCTGGTATTGTGAAGCCTCCGGCTTTGTTTTTGTTGTATAAGATTGCTTTAGCTATTCGAGGTCTCTTGTGCCTCCATATAAATTTCAGCACCAATTTTTCCAGATCTGAGAAGAAGGTCTTCGGTATGTTGATTGGTATTGCATTGAATTTATAAATTACTTTTGGGAGAATGGACATTTTGATGATATTGATTCTTCCAATCCATGAGCATGGAAGATTTTTCCATTTCTTGGTATCCTCTTCTATTTCTTTCTTTAAGGTTTCGTAATTTTTATCGTAGAGATCTTTAACATCCTTGGTTAAGTTTATTCCAAGGTATTTGATTGTTTTTGTAGCTATTGTGAATGGGATTGATCTTAGAAGTTCTTCCTCAGCCATGGCATTGTCTGTGTATACAAAGGCTGTTGATTTTTGTGCATTGATTTTATACCCTGCTACTTTGCCAAACTCTTCTATGAGTTCCAATAGTCTCTTAGTAGAGTTCTTTGGGTCCCCTAAATAAAGAATCATGTCATCTGCAAAGAGGGATAGTTTGAGTTCTTCCTTCCCAATGTGTATCCCTTTAATTTCTTTTTCTTGCCTAATAGCTCTGGCTAGAACCTCCAGAACTATATTGAATAGCAGTGGTGAGAGTGGACATCCCTGTCTGGTGCCAGATCTCAGTGGAAATGCTTCCAACTTTTCCCCATTCAATAGGATGTTGGCTGTGGGTTTTTCATAGATTGCTTTGATTGTATTGAGGAATGTTCCTTCCAAACCCAGTTTGCTTAGAGTTTTCATCATGAACGGGTGTTGTATTTTATCAAATGCTTTCTCTGCATCTATTGAGATAATCATATGGTTTTTCTTCTGCAGTCTGTTAATGTGGTGTATCACATTGATTGTCTTGCGCACATTAAACCATCCCTGCATACCAGGGATAAATCCCACTTGGTCTGGGTGGATGATCTTTCTGATGTGTTGTTGCATTCTATTGGCGAGAATTTTATTGAGGATTTTTGCATCTATGTTCATCAGGGATATTGGTCTGTAATTCTCTTTCAGTGCTGCATCTTTTTCTGGCTTAGGAATTAAGGTGATGTTGGCTTCATAGAAAGAATTTGGGAGGATTCCCTCTTCTTCGATTGTTCTGAATAGTTTGAGAAGAATTGGAGTTAGTTCTTCTTTAAATGTCTGGTAGAATTCAGCAGTGAATCCATCTGGTCCTGGGCTTTTCTTTGTTGGGAGGGCCTTTATTACTGTTTCAATTTCTGTCTCAGTTATGGGTCTGTTTAGGTTTTCGATGTCTTCCTGGTTCAATTTAGGTAGGTTGCATGTGTCCAGGAATCTATCCATTTCTGATAGGTTTCCCTGTTTGCTGGCATACAAGTCCTTGTAGTAATTTCTGATGATTCTTTTTATTTCTGTGGTGTCTGTTGTTACATTTCTTTTTTTTAAAACTTTTATTTAATGCATATAAATTTCCAAAGTACGACTTATGGATTACAATGGCTTCCCCCCCATACCGTCCCTCCCACCCAACAACCCTCCCCTTTCCCACTCCCTCTCCCCTTCCATTCACATCAAGATTCATTTTCGATTATCTTAATATACAGAAGATCAGCTTAGTATACATCAAGTATGGATTTCAACAGTTTGCTCCCACACAGAAACATAAAGTGAAAAATAATAGATGATTTTTTTAATGATGATGAAATCAGAGCAGCCCTATTGTCATGTTTAATCCCAGTGAGAGTCAAGTTGGGAATTGATAATTTCTTTTTTTTTTTTTTTACAGAGGATCAGTTTAGTATGCATTAAGTAAGGATTTCAACAGTTTGCACCCCCATAGAAACACAAAGTGAAATATACTGTTTGAGTACTCGTTATAGCATTAAATTTCAATGCACAGCACATTAAGGACAGAGATCCTACATGAGGAGTAAGTGCACAGTGACTCCTGTTGTTGACTTTACAAATTGACACTCCTGTCTATGGCATCAGTAATCTCCCTATGCTCCAGTCATGAGTTTCCAAGGCTATGGAAGCCCTCTGAGTTCTCCGACTCTTATCTTGTTTCGACAAGGTCATAGTCAAAGTGGAGGTTCTCTCCTCCCTTCAGAGAAAGGTACCTCCTTCTTTGATGACCTGTTCTTTCCACTGAGATCTCACTCACAGAGATCTTTTGCCAGCATGTCTTGGCTTTCCATGCCTGAAATACTCTCATGAGCTTTTCAGCCAGATCCGAATGCCTTTAGGGCTGATTCTGAGGCCAGAGTGCTATTTAGGACATCTGCCATTCTATGAGTCTGCTGAGTATCTCACTTCCCATGTTGGATCACTCTCCCCTTTATTTACTCCATCAGTTAGCGTTAGCAGGTACTAGACTTGTCTATGTGCTCCCTTTGACTCCCAGTCCCTTCACCATGACCAACTGTGAACTGAAACTGATCACCTGGAACAGTGAGATGGCATTGGTACATGCCACCTCGATGGGATTGAATTGGAATCCCCTGGTATGCTTCCAACTCCACCACTTGGGGCAAGTCAGCCTGAGCATGTCCCAAATTATACATCTCTTCCCTCTCCCATTCCCACCACCATGTTCAACAGGGATCACATTTCAGTTAATTTTCAACACTTAAGAATAACTGTGCATCAATTACAGATCTAAACCAGTCATATTAAGTAGAACAGATAAAAAAACTACTAAGAGGGATAATGCCTGGTCTCCCATGGGGTGCAGGGCCCAAGCACTTGGGCCATCCTCCACTGCACTCCCTGGGCCACAGCAGAGAGCTGGCCTGGAAGAAGAGCAACCGGGACAGAATCCGGCGACCCAACCGGGACTAGAACCCGGTGTGCCAGCGCCGCAAGGCGGAGGATTAGCCTAGTGAGCCACGGCGCTGGCCTTTCGTCTGTTGTTACATTTCCTTTTTCATCTCTGATTTTATTGATTTGGGTCTTTTCTCTTCTTTTTTTAGTTAGTTGGGCCAATGGGGTGTCAATTTTGTTTATTTTTTCAAAAAACCAGCTCCTCGTTTGGCTGATTTTTTGGAATGTGTTTTTTTTTTTTTTTTTTGATTCAATCCTGTTGATTTCTTCTCTGATTTTAATTATTTCTCTTCTCCTACTAGATTTGGGTCTGGTTTGCTGTAGGTTTTCTAGATCCTTGAGGTGAATAGAAAGCTCATCTATTTGGTGCCTTTCCAATTTCTTGATGTAGGCACCTATTGATATAAACTTTCCTCTTAACACTGCTTTTGCTGCGTCCCATAAGTTTTGGTATGTTGTGCTGTTATCCTCATTTACTTCCAGAAAGTTTTTTATTTCTCTTTTGATTTCTTCTATGACCCATTGTTCATTCAGGAGCATGTTGTTCAATCTCCATGTGTTTGCATATGCTCTAGGGATTCCTGAGTTGTTCATTTCCAACTTCATTCCTTTATGGTCTGAGAAGCTGCATGGTATGATTCTAATTCTTTTGAATTTGCTGAGACTTGCTTTATGGCCTAGTATGTGGTCAATCCTAGAGAAGGTTCCATGTACTGCTGAGAAGAATGTAAAATCTTTAGCTGTAGGATTGAAAGTTCTGTATATATCTGTTAGATCCATTTGGGCTATAGTGTCGTTTAAATCTACTGTATCCTTGTTGATCTTCTGTCCTATTGATCTGTCTATTTCTGAGAGTGGAGTATTGAAGTCCCCCAGTACTATTGTATTGGAGTCTAAGTCTCCCTTTAAGTCCGTTAACAAATCTTTTAGATAAACCGGTGCCCTGTAGTTAGGTGCATATACATTGATAATTGTTATATCTTCCTGTTGAATTGATCCCTTAATCATTATGTAGTGTCCCTCTTTGTCTCTCTTAACGGTTTTTGTAGTAAAGTTTATGGTGTCGGATATTAAGATGGCTACGCCTGCTCTTTTTTCATTTCTGTTGGCATGGTATATCTTTTTCCAGCCTTTCACTTTCAGTCTGTATGGATCTTTGTTGGAAAGATGTGTTTCTTGTAAGCAGCAAATAGATGGGTTTTGTTCCTTAACCCAATCAGCCAAACGGTGTCTTTTAACTGGACAGTTCAGGCCATTCACGTTCAATGTGACTAATGAAAAGTGGTAACTTTGCCCTGCCATTTGCCAAAGATAAGTTCTAATATATGCTTTGAATTCCCTGTGATCTTTTGCTGTGAGGTTTCCTTCCTTTACCTTCTTTCATGTTGATGACCGTGTTTCTGTGTTTCTGTGTGTAACACATCTTTAAGCATCTTCTGCAGGGCTGGACGAGTGGCAACAAATTCTTTCAATTTCTGTTTGTTATGAAAAGTCTTTATTTCACCTTCATTCACAAATGATAGCTTTGCAGGATATAATATTCTGGGCTGACAGTTGTTCTCTCTTAGTACCTGGGCTATATCTCGCCATTCCCTCCTAGCTTGTAGAGTTTCTGATGAGAAGTCAGCTGTGAGTCTGATTGGAGATCCTCTGAGAGTAATCTGACGTTTCTCTCTTGCACATTTTAGGATCTTTTCTTTATGTTTCACTGTGGAGAGTTTAATTACAACGTGTCGTGGTGAGGATCTCTTTTGGTCGTGTTTATTAGGGGTTCTGTGAGCTTCCTGTACTAGGATTTCTCTGTCCTTCTCCAAACCTGGGAAATTTTCTGCTAATATCTCACTAAAAAGGCCTTCTAATCCTTTCTCCCTCTCCATGCCTTCAGGAACTCCTAGAACCCGAATGTTGGGTTTTTTAATAGTCTCCTGAAGATTCCCAACAATATGTTTTAGATTCCTAATTTCCTCGTCTTTTCTTTGGTCTGACTGTATCCTTTCCTGTTCTCTGTCTTCTAAGTCCGATATTCTCTCTTCTGCTTCTCCCATTCTGTTTGTAAGGCTCTCTATTGTGTTTTTCATTTGATCTATTGAATTCTTCACTTCAGTCACTATCACAGTTTCCTGTTGTACTAGTTGTTTCGTTTCATTTTGATTCCTCCTTAATATTTCATTTTCACGAGAGAGATTTTCTATCTTGTCCATTAAGGATTTCTGTAGTTCAAGAATTTGTTTTTGAGAACTTCTTAATGTTCTTATCAATTTTTTGAGATCTGCTTCTTGCATTTCTTCTATGTCATCATCCTCATAATCTTGAATTTGGGTGTCTTTTTCATTTGAGGGCTTCATGGTGACTTCCTTGTTTTTATTACCTCGGTTTTTGCGTTTGTTATTTGTCATATTGGAGATATTTGGTTTCTTCACTGTGGTGCTTTTTCTTGTTATACTATGACTCTAGATTAAGTGGACTATCTGTTTTTGATGGAGCCTTAGGGCTTGAGATGGGTGTGGCCTGAGAGCTCTGTTTGGTGTGCCAAAGGTGACACTCCCAGGTTGGGCGTGGTAAACCTCTCTCTCTCTCTCTCTCTTTTTTTTTTTGATTCAAAAGGGAAGTTATTCTGCACAGCTGAACGAAGTTGGAGGTAGTTAGCAGGCAAATGATATACCCACAGGAGCCAGAGATCGGAAGCTCTTTCCCAAGGACCACACAGGGAATCTGTTCTGCCCTCAGAGTGGGCTCAAATTCTCCTTCAGTCTCCCACTGGGTTGCCAAAGTTACAGAATTGTAGCGTCTCTGGAGAGTGCTCACGTGAATTCCATGAGTTCTCTCCCCCACCGTCTCTTTTTTCACAGTCTCAGTTCAGTAGCACCACAAATTTACTAGGTCCTAATCTCCTGTTAATTCGCCCCGCCCAGAGTCAGGTTTTTCTGCTAGGCTCAGGGCCGGTGCGGACCTGAGGTCGCTCTGCTTATGACGTATGTCCAAGATGGCGCCTGCTCTTTGTCTTGCTCGCCCTTGAGAGGTGAGCAGAGAGAGAGAAACCCGTGTCCATACCAGTCACCTTTTTTTTTTCCCCTCTCTCTCTCTTCCAGTTAGCTTGGTGAAGTCCCCCCCCCCCGGGGGTCATTCCCTCTAGTCTCCTCTCTCCGCTTGCCTGCCCGTGTCTCGGGTTATTGAGGTTCGGCTCACCTTGCGTTCCAGCGCTGCTGTGTTGAGTCTGCCGCTGGTGTCCCGAACTGTGGGCTCCCACGCTCTCCACGCAGGTCTGCTCCCCTTCCAGCGCCGATGTGTGGACTCGGAGCCCTGGACGTCCCAAGTCTCCCCGCTGTTGCACTCCCCTTTGAGCACTTGTGCGCAGACCTTGCAGCTTGCGCAGCTCAGTCCCGCGGCTCGGCTTCCGTGGCTCAGTCCCGTGGCTCGGTCCTGCGGCTAGGCTTTCGCGCGCGGTGGGCGACCTTGTTCTCCCAGTAGGTCCTCCGATTTACGCCCACTGGATCCAGAAGAGTTTCGTCTGCAATATTTTCCTGGTTCTTTTTTCTGAGGCTACCGTAACTCCCCTTTTATTAAACTAAATTTTCCCGGACTATCGGTGCGCGCCCTCACTATTCCGCCATCTTGGCTCCGCCTCCCCCATTTGAGGTCTTAAAACCCCTCTCCTTGTATATGGTGTCGTGTATGTGCAGGGTGGCAAATGCATACTGGCTATCGGTGTACTGTTAGTGTTTTTTCCCCTCTGCCAACTGCATCGCAGCAGTCAAGGCCACAAGTTCAGCCTTTTGTGCTGAGGCATTTTCCCCCAAGTTATCTCTTGGTATCAACCACAGCCACCCCCACCTATTGCACTCCCCTTTCCATGACGCTGCTGCCATCCGTGAACCAAACATAGTCACTTTGTGGCAGGGGACAGTCCTGCAGATCCTTTCGTACAGCAGCTACCTCGGATAAAATGTCCTCACATTCATGTAGAGGCTTCTCCAAGTCTGGATTAGGCAGCAATGTTGCCGGGTTCAACACAGTAGGGCTTTGAAACTGGATCCTAGGAGAGTCTAAGAGCAGCCCTTGATAATGGGTCAGTCAGACATTTGACATTCATTTCTCAAGGGGTTGCTGCAATATCCCCTCTACTGCATGTGGCATTGTGATAACCAAGGGCTGTCCCCACGTTAACTTGTCAGTGTCTCGGACTAGGAGGGTGGTTGCTGTGATAAGGCGCAGGCAAGTAAGCCACCCTGCTGCCACCCAGTTTAGTTTCTTTGACAAATTGGCCACATTGATCTCGATGGAGACGGGGGGAGGGGTGGGTTTACGGCTCAGCTGCTTCCTGTCACCACCCCCATATTCCAACTCCATCTTAGTCTTCAGGTCTCTGGCTGTTCCTCCCTGTTCCTCTCTCAGTCCCAGGCTGGAAACCATAATGATAGTTAGTTCCTTCTGGTGTCTACGATTCCCCCTTGTGCTCCTCCTGTCTAAGCCTCTTTTTTCTCTCTTCTGGGGTCTCCCTGCTGTTATACACCTGTTCTGCTACCTTTAACAGGTCCTGTATGGTCTGATCTGTGAGCCCTTTTAACCTCTGTAGGTTTTTTTTAATGTCTGGTGTAGACTGACTTATGAAAGCTAACATCACAGCTCCCCTAGTTTCCTGTGACTCTGGGTCCACGGGTGTGTACTGCTGGAAGACCTCTAGTAATTTCTCTAGGAAGGAGGCTGGGCTTTTATCTGGCCCTTGTCTGATTGAATTTACCTTGAACAAATGTATCGGCTTTCTCACTGCCGCACGGAGACTGGACATAAGAGTCTGGTGGTACACTTAGAGACGCTCCATACCTCTCTCTTGGTCAAAGTCCCAGGCTGGCCAGGTTAGCGGGAACCATTCAGCGATGAAGTTGATCTGAGTTGTGGGCTGCCCTTTGTCCCCAGGTACATGCTTCTGAGCCTCATTTAGAATCTGTTCCCATTCCTCCGTAGTAAACAGGACCTTGAGGAGTTGCTGGCAATCATCCCAAGTAGGGTTATGGGTAAACAAAACAGAATCTAAAAGGCCAATGAGATCTTGCCTTTTTTTTTTTTTTTTGAGAAAGGGGCATGCTGAGTCTTCCAATTATAGAGATCGCTAGTGGAAAACAGCCAATATTGGTACATACGCTCCCCGTTAGTCCCTGGAGGCCCTTTGGCCCACAATGGAAACACATGCACCGTGGAGGATGAAACCAAAGCTTCCTCCTGTAGGGGGTGATAAGAGCAGATGTCATAGGCTGGTCCCTCATTAAGAGAGGGAGGTGGGGGAGGTGGAGTGCTCATCCCCTTGGTTCCCAAGGAAACCTGAGCTACTTGAGGGGGCAGCGGTACATGTGATGCAGCCCCACTGGGACAAAAAGCATCAATCAGGAAAAAGCCATCATCCATCCTGGCAGTGAATAACAGCAACCACTGGTGGCTCCCAGACTGCTTCCAGGAGCCTTAGGACCTCAGCTCAGTTTTTAATGGCCTTTCCCCCTGCCTGGTAGGGGAGGGGCCTCTGGCCTCCAAGGAAGGAGATGGGGAGGTGACAGTAGTGGGGCTTCTTCTGGCTCTCCCTGGAGAATGGGTGGAGTGACTGTGGGAGTCCTGGTGGGCCCTTGATCTTTAGACTCAGCGCTGAGTCCTGGTCACAAGAATTTTGCTCCGTTCTTGTCTGTTAGTGCAGGACCATATCCAAGGAGGTTGAGTTAATGCAATTTGTAACCAAAAATTTATATAGGAACTCATCTGGGTGCTCTACCTATCTGGCTATCACAAAGTATACCTTCAGTGACCTCTGGAGCTGCTTTGCTGGGCTCCAGCACCCTTGCAGCCCAGCAGAGCTGCAACCTTAAGGACCTAGGCATTTTCCCTCTGCTGGGCCAGCAGTTGGCTCAGGCTCCCTGGTGAGTGGGAGTCGCAGCAACTACCACAGGCACCCTGCTGCCCTCCACAATGCCTGGCACTGAGCACATTGGGCCCCCAGGCCATCTAATTGGCTGGGCCCAGTGGCCCATGGCCACTCTTTCCTCTGTACCTTATACTGGTTTTGGCCTTTAGGAGCTTACCCTTGAGCTCTATCAAGGCAGTGTGATTTGGAGAGCACATGCCTCTGTGCAGCCGCCGGCTTTCAGAAACAAAAGACTCCATAATTTGGCCCCGAGACTTCAGCACTTATTAATATTTCTGAAATTAATAAGCTGTGTGGGTTCTTGCCATGAATTCAGAGACAAATTCTGAATACTGGCTCAAATAGACCAGATGATAAGCTGAGTTTTTAAGCTTTTATTCAGTGATAGAAATGCATAGGAGAGTGAGGGCTCTATCTAAAGGAGGAAGGAAAATATGGAAATTAAGTAGGAGCCATACCAAGCAGGGAGCAGGCCAAGAGCTGTGGACTTGTCCTGTGAGGCCCACACCATCAGGGAGAGTTAGGCAATGGTGTTCTTCCACAGGAAGCACTGGGGACAGGCTTCAGTGAACATGTCCACCTTTATTAATCACCATGTACACTTTTAAAGGGCAGGCAGAAGGGAAGTAACTAATTCAGGGCAACACTAACTCTATAGGATAGAACCAACACTGGCACCAATATGCATCTCCAATTAGCTTGAAGGTCTCATAGTTAGGGTAGCTTTCCAGGTGGGCCTGGACCACCCCCAGCAACAGTTTACCTAATTGGCAGAAGGTGGGGGTGGGAGGAAATGTGCCTGAGGCTCCCACCTCCCACCATCAGTCAGGCTAACCACATGGGCTAGGCAGAAAGTCTCACAGGATCACCCACATCTCCCCCTTTGTTTTAGGGCAAGTGTGACTCTGCTTAGCATGGCACGGCAACAAGCCGCAACCCACAATATGCTTTAAATTAAATTGAAGAATGCCTAGCATGGGGATTAAGGGCAGGGAGGAAAAGAAGGGCAAAGGGAAAAAGGCCAGGCCCACCATGTTTCAGGCCTTTGTAATTGCAGGCAGTGCACAGGCATGGGAAAGCAGAGACACGAGATCACACAGGGGCTGGGGACAGTGTGATGAAGGCGTAGCCTTCCAGCTCTCATCTAATGATGTATGACTGCCTGCATCATTCCCCCTTCAGAGACTCCATTCCCTTAATCCTAGGGATGTTGAATGGTCTAGAATCATCACATCTTCTATAGCTGCTTCCTGTTCATGAGGTATGTAGTGCAGGCCCTGCCTGTCCTGGGTCTGGAAGGCTATGCCTATCTCATCTAACAAATTCTCTTTGTGATCTGGAGCAATCTTGGTCACCATCAATGTATGTGTCCCCTGCATGGTCAGTGACTCCCAGAAGTTGTTGAGTTCTGAAACATAGAAGTTTGTTAATTAGTATGAGCAAAACTGGAACATGACCAATTGTAAGTGGAGTGGCCCTTTAAGATGAAAAGACCACATCCTACAGACTCCCAGATAGTGGGTGGTGATACATTATATACCCATTTAGCTTGAGTATATTATAATAGAAGAACACATTAGGAGTTTTATTGTTAATAACAAAATCAAAAGCAGCAGGTACACCATGCCTGCCTTCAGGCACAGCACTCTTGATGTGAGGAAAGCAAAGGCTTTACTTTTCTTTTTCTTTAGATCTCTGGCTTACAGGAATAATCAGGCATGTCTTTTGAGTACACCTGTGAGGACTTCAGAGGTAGACATTTAATCCTAATTTTACTGAGGTAGTCATGTTCAGTAGCACCTGGTAAGGTCCCTTCCATTTAAGCTGTAGCCCATCTGAAGAGGATCTTTCTATGAATGGCTTGTTCAGGGAAAAGAACTGAAGTTGGTTTGTAGAGGGTCAGCTTTCAGAGATTGTGTCCAGGATTTGGCATTTCAGGCTGCTATCCACACAGGCTGCAGAGTGATCTCTGGAAAGCACAAGCAAAACCTTTGCCCATCATTATGAGGGGATCAGGTCCCTTCCATTGTTGGGTGATCAGGTCCCTCCATCAAACCAGAGGCAATTGGGTTGCACCTGTGAGAGGCCTCCAGTGTCTCACTGCTGGTGGCTCTCCATGATGGGGTGAGACCTGTAAGAACTTTATGGTGAAAGGAGCAAAGTTAATACACTCATAGTGGGGTACCGTACTCCCCCCTCTGTTTTTTAAGCATAGTCTTAAGGTCCTGCATGGGAAGTTAGTGCACAGTGACTCCTATGGTTAATTTAACAATTCACACTCTTTTGTGTGCTGTCAGTGATCACCCAAGGCTCTTGACATGAGCTGTCTAGGCTATGGAAGCCTTCTGAATCCACAAGCTCCATCAATATTTAGAGAAGGCCGTAAGCAAAGTGAAAGTTCTCCCTTTGAAGAGAGTGCATCCTTCTTTGATGACCACTTCTTTCCACTGGGGTCTCACCCAGGGAGGTTCTCCATGTAAGCACACCTTTTTGCATGAGTGTCCTGACTTTCCACACCTGAAATGCTCTTGTCAGATTTTTGGTCAGACCAGAATGCCTTTAGGGATGACACTGAGGTCACTGAGCGTTACTTAGAGCAATTGCCATTCTATGAGTCTGCTGTATGGACTGCTTCCCATGTTAAAGCATTCACTCCTCTTTAATTCTATTAATTCTATTGAGATGATCACTTTAACAATTAGTGCCTTCTATTTGACCACTTTAAAACTTAATCCAATCAAATATGGTCACTTTTAAACTTAATCCAATATATATAATTATGTTAAAACCTAAGATGTCACTTTCACAATCTAGCCCAAGGGGATTTGGGATCCCATGGTGAAGTAAATCCAGCTGTGAAGTTATGATTTAAGCTCTCATTTTGGCTATGCTGTTACACAGAATATGTTAGTCACTCCTTTTGTAAGATCTAAAAATCAAACTACATCTTGAGGAATCCCTCAGGACAGAGTCAGTGTCCCATCTTAAAGAGAATAGAGAAATGTGGGAGCAAGTCAGGCTGCCAGAATGCCCACTGACAATGTCAAGTGGAATCTTAGCAAGTGGTATTAACCATTAAATAATAGCTTATAAAATATTTACTGGAAGGTCCAATGCCTTCTATAAATTTTAAGAATACATGTATTTAAATGTATCTTAAATATCTAACATGATGTGGCTTGTTTAAATAGCAAACTCAAGCAGAAACATATAAAACATTTTTAGTTTCTCTCTGCCAATAAATTTAAAACATCTGACAAAGAGATTCAGGTCACATGGATCAAATGTATCTTCTGTTAAATTTATGAGCAATCTTTCCTTGATAAACTAAGAGCTCAAAATAAATTTTCCCATGTATACATACAATATGAACACACATATAACACAACATACAAGATAGAACAATAAAGCAGTTTTAGTAATAGTATCCTAAAATCTTTAGCTGTCTTTTTATTACTATCAACCAATTAAAATTACTTTTTGTTCTTGGTAAACTTGATTAACCATACTTTTTTCTAGTTGGAACCTGTAGTGCCTTATTGACTTCATCTGTTTACAGAGCCATTCAAAACTATTGAATACAATAGAAGTGGCTGGAAAAAGTCCATCAGAACCTATGGGAGGGCAGCTAAACACAGAACCAGCAATGTTTCAATTTAATGAGCAGCAAATCTGATATACAAAACTGTGGATGAGAAAAGACTTTTTTTTTGACAGGTGGAGTGGACAGTGAGAGAGAGAGACAGAGAGAAAGGTTTTCCTTTTTCCATTGGTTCACCCCACAATGGCCATTCTGGCCAGCACGCTGCAGCCAGCACACCACACTGATCTGAAGCCAGGAGCCAGGTGCTTCTCCTGGTCTCCTATGCGGGTGCAGGGCCCAAGGACTTGCCCCATCCTCCACTGCACTCCCAGGCCACAGCAGAGAGCTGGACTGGAAGAGGGGCAACCAGGACAGAATTTGGCACCCTGACCGGGACTAGAACCCGGTGTGCCAATGCCACAGGTGGAGGATTAGCCTATTGAGCCATGGCACC